>NC_047159.1:12216317-12521317 GCF_009819705.1 Hippoglossus hippoglossus | reverse complement strand
CACACACACACACACACACAACCTTGCACTTCTATCTTAGTGGAGTGCCACTCATTGGCAGCATGTATTTCATAGCCCTTAACCGTCACAGCTAAACCTCTAACCTTAAAAATTGGAAAAGGGAGGACTGGCCAAATCCTCACTTTCCCATCCTTTAAAAGATACAAGTACAAGTAAACACATGTTTGCAGCTTTCCTTATAAAGACTTTTGCATTGGCCTCTATTTCAATGTGAAAAGCCTATAACCAAAACCTTATATCTAACCTTAAACATGACCAGTTCACACCTAACCCGAACCTTAACGTAACCATAGTTTACATCTTACACCAAACCTTAACCAGGAACTCAGAAATTATGTTTAGCCTAGGACTGAGCTTTGGTCCCCACGAGGTCCACTGGTCCTGACAAGGTCAGTGTTTATGCTGGAGAAGAGGCAACAGCAACAATGCAAACACACACACACACACACACACACACACACACACACACACACACACACACACACACACACACACACACACACTGGAGAGTTGCCAGCCCTGAAACTTTAATATTTAAAACGGATAAGGCATTTATCACTGGGTCAGGGTGCCATTGGACACATCTTTGTATATGAGTCTCTCTCTCTCTCTCTCTCTCTCTCTCTCTCCTCTCTCTCTCTCTCTTCTCTCTCTCTCTCTCTCTGTGCCATGCAGCAGTTAGTTCACAAACACACACTGATTCATTTTGAGCGGCTCCGTGCCAAACAAATACAGTATAAAGTAATCTCATTTGATTTTGACTCATGGTCCTCTACAATACACAGTGACATATTGTATAATATTACAGGAGCTGCCTTTTTTTTTGGTACTTAACAAATTTGCAGTTAACTAATTTATAAAAACCCACTATTGAACCTTTGGGGCCCCATACAGTGGCCCTATACACACACAGAAGTGGGGTGTCAATCACAGCATCAGCGTAGATGGTGCTAAGTGATCGCAACAGGACAAAATGCAAACTTTAAACACTGGCACACACAACACCAGAGTAGGCACCATAGTCATCACCGTGCCTGATGCAGTAGCTTTACTGCAGAATGCAACATGAGGACCTTTAAAAGAGATGTTGTGGTTTCACATTTGTGGTGAAGACAGTGCTAGTCAGGTCTTAATGGAAGCTGAGTTAGTGCATTGTCACTGCCAAACGGCCTGGAGTCAATCGAGACAAAATCAATACTTGAGACTACAGACTTTTTTGGGGGGAAGGGGTGTGGGTTAGGGGCTGTTCTCTTTTTATCATATTATTTTATTTATTTGTTGAAAGTGTCAGTAGAGATAGGAAAGGCAATGAGAGTAAGAGAGAGAGAGACGGAGAGAGGGGGGGGGGGGGGTCTCCGCCTTGAACCATGGGATGCGCTGAACCTCTGTATATTTGCCTGAAATACACCTGTGACCCGTTCAAGGTGTACTCCACCTTTCAGCCAAGGTCAGCTGGCACTGGTTCCGATACCCAAGTGGTATTGACAATGGATGGATGGAATATATTTCATGACATTTCTCCACCAAAACATTTTGGATGGGCCCACCTTCCCTTAACCTGTTGATTATTCCATTCTCGTCAGAATTGGTTATTCAGTACTCCTTTCATCAACCCCAGTTAGATAAAGTCTGCAGAACTCGACATGAGAGCAGAGCAGGATATCCCACGCAAAATTCACCTCGAGCAAGTGGGGGGGTTGATGACGTTTCCAAAACACGACAGACGCAAACATGAAAAAAAAAGAAAACAAATATCTCAAGATGAAAAAGTAGAGCCACTCGAAGAAGACACCGACGGAGACGTCAAGAGAGTTCGTGGTGACTGAGCTGACGCCAGTGTCGATGTGATGTAAACAATAAAATGTAATTGCAGCAGATAAGATATGTTATATCCTGCCTCCGTCTATTGCACCATCCCTCACCTGAATAATGCAGAGAATCTGTTGCTGTGGTGAATGCGTCTGAGTGGAGAATCTCCCTCTGCATTGTGCATGTGTGAAAGGTAAACTGCAAGTGAGATTGTCTGGAGGCTCTGACATATGTGTTCTAACATAGAGCGCCTCCAAATAGTGTCAGGAGATCATCCAGAGTTCAGTGCATGTCTGAAAGCAGCTTCTGTGGGCATGTCATGCGTGTAGTCTGCAAATGGTTCAGAGGTGTTAGGGCTGTATTCAAGGCAATGTGAAGAATACAGTTGATAGGAAAAAGTAAAGAAGGGAAAACGTCAGCTCCTTCCTTGTTTGTTCAAATCAAATGACATAAAATCTAATAATAGATAGTTGCCATGTGATAATTTTGGCGAGTGGTGAAAGGAATTGTTAACACCACGTACACCACAGCCCTCTCTTACAGAAAGTACTTCAGTGGAAAATGGACAAATGATAAATGAAGGACTTCCCATGTTACTGTCATCGCCTGTGTCTATTACCATGATCCATAGTAAACAAAAAACAGTAGCTTAAATAAGCATCACACCGTTTGTAAAAACAATGTCAAATCTAAAATTATGTTGTGACCTGTAACAGTTTTTCCCTTGTCATTATTGATGTCTCTCTCTCTCTCTCTCTCTCTCTCTCTCTCTCTCTCTCTCTCTCTCTCTCTCTGTGTGTGTGTGTCTGTGTTAGATGTATATACAGTTTCCGAGAAATACTTTGACGTAAGAATATAATTCAGTAAATTAATAAATCTTGTCAGATGATTTTAAAATGCTCTAGTAGATTAAAACTTGTATATGCACACAAATAGACACTGGTCAAAAAGTTTGGGAAGAATGACTGAAAGCTTTGCATGCAAGTTTGCCAGATATAACTCAGGTAACTCTAGATGGCAACAGGCCCACACACACACACACACGCTGCGCGGCGCACACACAGCAGTTTTGATCCATTTACGCACCTCCTTGCTCGCTCTTTTATGGGGTAAACTGAAATATCTGTCCTATTTTGCCTCTAAATAATTCCCATTACACAAGTAAGGCTGACAGCGTCGCACCACACTCCTACACTGGTTTAATTTCCCATTGAAAACAATATAGGCCTCGCTAATTGATTTTAATGGCTCTCTCCGCGACGATGCGCCCCTTATGACTTGGAGAGAGGTCTTTAAGATTATTATTATTAGTGTAATTGCCATTACCCCCACACTTTCCCTTTGCGAGTGGCAGCCAGAGAAAGAATATCTTGCCCTTAAGCTGAACAAATAATTATTAGAGACAGGAAACAAACAGACGACCGTCAGTTACACACACACACACACACACACACACACACACACACACACACACACACACACACACACACACGCTCCACCTTGGAGCAGACCCCCTTCTGGCGACCCTCATTCCCTCCGCCGCCCTCTTCGTGCAGCGTGCCGCTTGTAATTTATGCAAAATTAATTGATACATCTTTTATAATTGATGTGCTGTAAACTTAATGAGTAATTTATGTAATTAGTCAATTAAGGATAATTCCAGCATATGTTCCGTATGCCCAGAAGGTGCGCTTTACAACTAGTTATTTGTCCAGGAGTTGGGTGCAGGCACACACTGCCGTAGACTACCTAATTAATTTTGTTATGCAGATCAGCCACGGTGTCTATTTAACGGTCCCCTCTGTGAAAACAGATTTAATATTGATCTTTCCCGGGCGTTTAAAGAGGATGCGTTTTACCCGCGTTGGCCTCTGTGGGCCTCAGAGTTTCCAAACTAATTTTTCAGGCTCAGGGAAAACAATTACGCACAGAAAAACAAAAACAACTGCCTTTATTCATCAGTGAGGAGGTGAGTGTTCAGGACTCAACTGTCAAGTGAAGTGGCACTAAAAAAAAAGTGGTTTCCTAGTAATTGCATGATGTCTTTAAAATATGCTCACCGTCGACACATTTGACCCTTTGAGTGGCTTTGAAGGACTGAGACATAACACGAGAGATCCGCCGGCTAATTAATTGACACAGGTTTGAATATTCATAACTAATACATTGCGCTTGCCCTTAATTACATTGTTGGACTTCTCTCCTAGGAGGCTAAATCACGGAAGACTTAATTATTGTAATGTATTCGGGGGCCCGTGGGGGCAACCGGGGAAGACAGAAGCCGTCAAGGAGCCCGTCGTGACACCTGCATGGGCAGAGAGGAGAGTGCACGGGACGGGGAGCAGCTTGTGTTGTTCTCCGCTGAACAGAATCCGGAGCAGGGGATGAAGTTTGTTTACATCCTTGTAGGATTCACCGGAGAGTGTTTGAACAGACAGACAGCCGCCGGACTCCCCTCACAGCAATTAATCAAACAACAGCGCCCCCATCTCTCTCTCTCTCTCTCACACACACACACACACACACACACAGACACACACACACACACACGCACACACACACACACACACACACACACACACACACACACACACACACACACACACACACACACACACACACACACACACACTCACACACGCACACACTCGCTGGTGGAGGCTAATTGAGGAGCAGAGGAGTTGCGCACTGATGATTGTGCGCAAAGGAAGACATGATTTATTGTTTGCAAAGTCTGAAAGTGCAGTCCAGCACATTTAACAAAGAGGTTGTATTTACGTATTCAACGCTTTACTATTTATTTACCTCGGGTGCAGTATGAGCCAAGATGGCATCCACATCCACATTCTCTGCCACCTTTTATTCCAGGGATACGTGAACATATTTGCAGAATAAAACTGAGGATGATGTGTTTTCGGAAACGTTTTATTATGTGCAAAGCAACGAGGGCCTTCAACACATGAAAGACCAATCAAACTTTTTGGACAGGAAAGGTCAAAGGTCAGGGTCAGGTGAGGTAAGTCACTGGGGATTTAGCCCTGGAGGCATTTAAAAGAATCGTCTCCTCAAACAGTTTAGTGGTTTAAAACCTTTTGAAAAAGGGAACAAGAGAAGAAAACGCACGTATCTACTGATCGCACCACCCACCCCTCATTTTTATTCATTTCTTCACCCCATCTCTCTCTCCTTCTCTCTCTCTCTCTCACACACACACACAGACACACACACGCAGCCCTATGCTCTCCCCCTGACGTGTCCCCTAAGTGTCTGGATAATAGATAATACAGCCGGCGACCTGCGGGGGTCTTACAAAAACGGCGCTCGGCGAGTGGGAGCATCACACAAGAGGAGAGGAGCACCACACACCACGCACAGACAGCACCAGCAAGCTGGTGGCCCCTCACATCTCTCAACCACGCGGAACCAGGGGCAACTCAGAAGACCACTCTCAACTTTTACGCACAGAGACTGACTTTTACGCACAACGCCAGGAGCTTAATTTGGCGAAGAGTCCGTCAGAAGTCCTCTTGCTTCGGATGAAGGAGCTTCTCAAGGATCTTACTAAACAGCAGCGGGCTTTGGGCAACTCTGTATTCATCGATATAACGCAGGTAGGCACCTGTAGGACGATTTACCAGTTTCTGATCTGATGGCTCAGAACTTTGGAGCAGATCCATCAGATGGCGACTGATATGCAGACTGTCGAGTCAGCTCCGTAAATATAACATTTTAAAATATAACTTAAAATACTGTTTTATTTAATATTTTTACACTTATACCCAGTGATTAGTCATGCCCCGTCCTGGGAAGAACTCATACAGTGACCAGAAGCCCCCTTACTCCTACATATCACTGACAGCGATGGCTATCCAGAACTCAACCGAAAAGATGCTGCCCCTGAGTGACATTTATAAGTTCATCATGGACCGGTTTCCTTATTATCGAGAGAACACCCAGAGGTGGCAGAATTCCCTGCGACACAACCTCTCGTTCAACGACTGCTTCATCAAGATCCCTCGGCGGCCTGATCAACCCGGAAAGGCAGTTTCTGGGCTCTGCACCCGGACTGCGGTGACATGTTCGAGAATGGCAGCTTTCTGCGGAGACGGAAGCGCTTCAAGGTGCTGCGCGCCGAGCACATGGCCTGCAAGAGCTCCCCGATGATGCATTACTTTCACCACCAACCACCACCACCACCCGGGCGGCAAGCTGGGCGCAGCGTCCGGCCACCACGAGCACCCAGCCGGGCCAGCGAGCACCGTGGGTCGGCTGCCTCACTTTCAGGGTTACGGGGGCATTGCTTGCGCGCAGCCCGGCGGGTTTTAAACACCCGTTCGCCATCGAGAAACATAATCGGACGGGACTACAAAGGTGTGATGGCCAGCGGGCTGCCCCTCACCTCTGTCATGCACCACCTGGGTTACCCGGTGCCTCCGCAGCTCAGCAGCGTGGTCAACTCATGTGGCCGCACGTCGGGATGCTGTCAGAGTCCATGGGTGGCGTGTCCATGCCCGCCTCATCCGAGTACGCGCCCTTCAGCGTGTCAGCAAAAGGGCCTGTACCACAACGCCAACGGGCAACCCTGCCCGCCGTTCCCGTGCCAATAAAACCCACCCCGTCCCTGGGTCCCGTGCCGGGCTTGACCGGGCTGCAGTCCGGCCCGGCACAGCTCTGCTCACCGACCTCAGCAATGGAGAAGAGCGATCTGCTGGAGGGAAAGGCAACCACTTACACCCGGCTCTCCTGCTGTCCTAACCGGGTAAAATTCCTTTTTGACAAGTAACGCAAACAAGGTGGACATTGTTGTTGCGTAAAAGAGAGAAAGCAGACATCTGAGTGGTGAAGAGCAGCTGTAGGAGAGTTGTAAAAAACTAAGGTTAACATTGTACTGTGTGATGAATTTTTCAGTAGACCCATGTTGATTGAAATCATAATTTATTTGCACAATTTGTGAGGGCATTTACCACATATTGTAATGTGGCTCTGATAAATACAATCAGATTAGTATACGCTAAACCCAAGAGAGATTTGATTTAGGAGACAAACATCTAAAATTCTTTCTGAATGCAAACCAACAACTCTGTTGATTTTTTGTTGCTCTTATTCTATTTATTTTATTTTACTCTATAACAGGCCTTTTGACTAAAGACATATAGGCCCTCATGTTTTTTTAAATTAGGCCTGTTGCACTTTTTTGTGTGTTACTTATCAGTGCATTGAAAATGTTATGCTTGTATTATAACACTATTTATCTGAAGATATTTATAAAGAACTTCAAACCGATTCTCTTTGGTGTTGTAGTTATTTAAATGTTTTTACCTAAATTAAATGTCCACATCTTTCTCACTGTTTGAAAACCACAGATGAAGGGAAATTTGATACATTGTTTTATATGAAACTGTCCTGAGATCAGGTTAATATCGGGGGAAATAAATAATTAGATTTCAAATGTTCTCTGACTTTTATAAGCATGCTGATTTTAGTGTGTTGGCAATTATTACTTCACCTACCTACACATTGTTTTTAAATATTGTGGTGCCAAAAAGCACAGGTACTCTAGCGTACATATCATTGCTCTCATGACTAAGTTTATTTCCATCATTTTTTCACCAGCATTTTTCAGAGGCAGCAGATTCACATTTCATTTAACCTTGTAAAGCGTGTTACTTGTACTTATATAATAATAACGCTATTTTTTAAATGAATTATTACATAATGAAATTAAAGTCATTTGATCCTTTAGGATTGAATCAAGATTTTAAGAACTGCTCCTGAAAGGGACTGTCCACTGAGTATTAAACAATTGCAAGAGGGTGGTGTAGTTGTTACACTTTCTCAATTATATGTTCATCATTTCAATCAGATTTTTTCAAAATCAAAAGAAAACATAAAGTAAAACCCAATTTGTATGAATCTTTAAAAAAACTAACTTTACTCAGAGATATGTTTTAGATTAAAACCATCTTCTTTCCTTCCACAAACCTTCCTCATGAGCACACAAGTGATGGGCATCATGACATGACTCACATGGGGAATGGGTGTAGCCTATGTGCTGAGGCATGTTGTGTCCATACAGGACAGGTGTGTATGGTCTTCATCAGATGGATATGACGGGCCGCAGATTCACAACTTCAAAAGCGGAACGGGGAGGTCGGATCAAGTTTTGCTCTTTTGTTTGTTGCGTTTTTAAACGTAGCTTTGATGCTTCTCCTCTCCGGCAGCACAAAGCACCGGGTTCGGCCCACTGAAAATGACTTATATTCAACCTGCCGTCCCCTGTTTATCATCCCAAAGGCTCCCACAGCTGACACTATTGTCACACCAGCCTCTGAACAAATAATTGAGATGCACCAGCGGAGGAGAGGCGTCTGAGGGAAGAATTAAGTATCTTGTTTTATTTTGTTTTCTATATCCCTCATCATTCTCTCTTTTTTAAGTTGACTTTATTGCTGGTTCTCTCTGGACTTTCTCTCTTCTACCTGAATTTCCAAAGGTTATCTCTATAATTTACACACACACACACACACACACTTTCACTCACGCACACTTGATCTGCAGGGTGTCTGTGATTCCTAGTTAAGAGGAACTGAAATTTCTAGGGCACGACATAAGTGTCTGTGTGAAAAGTGTTGTGTCTGCAGAGGGGGGTGTGTGTGTGTGTGTGTGTGTGTGTGTGTGTGTGTGTGTGTGTGTGTGTGTGTGTTGTGTGTGTGTGTGTGTGTCGTGTGTGTGTGTGTGGTGCTGTTTTAATTCCCCAATCAGCAGGCCCCAATGTCTTTAATAGCCCTCACTGCATTAGTGTATAATTAAATGCCACTAATTAAGACACATAAGAGGAGTAATAATGCAGCCATTATTACCCTCCATGATCCTCTTTCTTCACAACATAGGGGTTAGATGCCTCTGGAATCATAATATAACATGATGTCTCCTAATGTGCTCATGTGTTATATGCTCAGGGTAATCAGAGGTACATGTAGTTTATTTTTATAAGGGCAGGCGCTGTGCTGGTTGTGTCAAAGCATTTAAAGCGTATGTTAAATTATTTTGCAGTACAAGTCTCCGGAGCCAGTTTGAAAACAGACCTATAAATCTTACTTCCTCTTAGCAGACTTCATTTTTTTTGACATGTTGGTACACAGGAGCCATGACAGTGTTTGATCACATCCTTTACCCTGCTGCAACGTGGTTGTGTGTTTCTGTGGTGTGTCATTTTGTGTGATAAGAAACAAAAGGCAGGCGGTAAAAACCTTCGTACTAAATGTTCAGAGAAATACCCGTACTTGCCAAACATTTTGAGGTCGTTTTTTCTTTTACCAAAATATGAAACATAAAAGTAATCGCAAAATATTTTTACTGAATTATTTGTGATTTAAAATCAAATTTCTCTGTTTATTCTGAACACAATGTTTTGTTTTCACTTTCAGACAAAATCAATCAGTAAAATAAGGCAGAGAGAGTCAGTTGTCATCAAATCTCTATCCTGATATAAAACATCTTCATTCAAAATGAAATACTCTAAAAATACAAATGCAGAAAACTGCACATCTTCTATGGTGCATTGTTTTAAAGCTCAGTTGTCTGAACACTGATTTCTTTCTTGAAATAATAAGGTAAACATTGAGTTTAAAATATGTTAATGCAAAAAGACTAATCATACTCAACACAGCAGCTTGAATCAAAAATTCTAAAATATTAGAAGATTTGAAAAACCTTTGGAAAGGAAAATTAAGGAATATTTTTGCAACTTTGCCGTTGACTCAAGCAGCCTGAAAAATCAGGTTACTGTCAAAAGACAGTTGTGTTATAAGTTGGTTTTGTCAAAGCAGCTCATATACTTGTTCATTAGGAGGACGGACGTGGATATGATTATATTTCATTTGAACATTACAAATATAATATAATACAAATATAATATACACATATTAAAAAAGCTGCTTCCACTGACACAAGAGAACAGGACACGAATATGAGAGACCTCATTGTTCATGGAAAACTGTTCATCATGTGAAATATGAGTTAAAATGAATTCTAGGACTCTTAAGAATGAATAAAACATTTGGGTCAGAGGTGTTTCACTGTCAGCCCTCAGAAACGAAACGCTGCGCTCCTGAATAGATGATGATACATTAGTGGTAATTACCCACACTTCATAGGGGCCAGGGTGGCAAATTCTACATGCGTTTTTCTTAATGACCAGCAAGAGCGGCCATCATAATGAGCAGCTTAATTCATTGATCTGATCTGTAGTTTCCCCTGTCATACACACACATTCACACACACACACACACACACACAACATGAACAACCTTAAATATTATTCTTTGTTCCAGAGAGGAGTCTTTTATTCAAAGAACCGTCTGCGTCAGATAACAGAAATTTGTTTAAAATTTATTTAAACCTTTAATTGCCACACAAGGATTCCGTGTTCAGTCACACAGCTTCAGTGGCGATTAAAATATAAGCGGCGGCATTTTAATCAATTCATGGAGGCCTAAAACTACATATCATCAAAACTATTAACTGTGTTGAACAATTTCACCAAAATTAACGTCATACATCCATCGTTATTGAAAGTTAAAATGCATCAACTTGTTCATCATGTGCAGATTCAGAGCATTAGGGAAAAAAGAACTGCTGGAAATACACTTTAACTCTAACTCCGACCATGAGAAATGAACATGAAAGAAAAAGAAGAAAGAAAGAAACACATTAGAAAACAAACACGAGAACCTTAAAACAGGACATGTCATATTATTTAAGGAAAACTAATTCATTAGGTGTAGATACATGTTTTGCTGCTGTGAGAGGATTATTGTACGGAGGCTGGCGTGTGCCAATCTGAACAATTATAGTCGCTTTATTGGTTATTTGCAATCAATTAACTGATACATACATATTCATAGAAACCAATTCAGATTTAAACTTTAGACTTTCAAATTGTCAAAGGAAAACATGTGGTGTGCTGGTGAAACACCAGTATGTCCCTCGTCCATGTCGTGCATTTCAGATGACGTCAGTATAATGTGACTTTGTTTTCATTTTATAATGTGATCTTAGCTTTATTGGCAAAACTTGAAGCTACACAAGTAACAGGAGAGAAGTGTTCAAGGACACTGACCCCAACGTTTACCACCACATCAGGACATTGGACCATCACATAAGGCCTTTCTGTGGTCGTTAAACAGCATTTGACCCCAAACCACAATCTTTCCCTGACCCTACCAAAGTGATTAGGGTCAGAAAGCTCAAGGTTAACTTGACTAATTTCTTACTTTCAAGAAATTCCATTCCTGCTTTCATCAAACAGAATGATGAATAAACTTATATTCAAATAGTCTCGTTTTTTAATTTAAGTTCCTCTAGCACACGTAATGATAATTTTCTGAAAACCAATTTGACGTGGGCCTTGTGATGGACTGGCGACCTGTCCAGGACGTACCCCGCCCTCCAGGCCAATGTCAGCTGGGATTGGCTTCAACTCCCCCCTGTGACCCTCAAAGGATAAGTGGTTTAGATAATGAATGAATGGAATTTAATTCAGTGCATATATCATCAATTAGATACTTATTTCGATTTCTTTCCTAACTAATTTAGGGATGTGTCAGTGAGAGCAGTGCTAGTTCTTGCTATTTAACATGGAAGCTGCACAGTTTTGACCTGTTGGCCACTGAGCAGCTCCACTGGACTAGTCTGGGGTGGAGTGGTTTGCCTCAAGGGCACATCAGTTAGGATAAAAAGAACAAAGGCAATTAGCCTTTTCTGTCAACAGCCAGATTTATCCAGTTATGGAAAATTACGTATCCCACTTTTTTAAAATGCAAAAACACCATATATGCTTAAAGAACAAAAACTGTATCCAGGACAATCATACCGGCTGTGGTTCGGTTGTGGTACACGTGCTTTTATTTTAACAGTACCTACAGTATGTGATTCACTGCGAGCAGGCAGCCGGCATACGGCTACATCTGCTCTTATCTTGGTAATGGCCCGCCTCGCCATGTTCATCGCGGTGGTCTTTAATAGTAGGACGAGGGGACAGTCATCTGGCACTGTCAGCAGGAGTCAGCATCAGCCAATGAAAAGGCCATCTGAGGAGGATTAGCATATTGGCATCAGCCCTGGCGACAGAGAGAAGCTGTCAGGGGAGAGAGTCCCGTAACGACAGGTCACTCCGGACCACTGCACGTTGCTATAACTCTTCTCTCTTGTCTCTATAATGTTCCCAATCCCTTTCTACCATTTCACTTCTTCCTCCCTTTCACTCTCTATCACTCCACGTCTTCTTTCACTCCTCCGTCTTAAGATGCTGCTCACCTGAACCTGTCTGACACTCGTTCATGTTTGTTTCCACCTCTTAACCAAAACCCCTTTATACCTCCTTTCCTTGGTTCATCTCTCTCATCCAGTCTCGGCCCCTCTCTCTGTCTTCCTCTTCCTTCTTAATAATTAAACAATGATTCACTGATCTGAGGTCAAACTTTATCTGCCCCCACAAGAGCTGAAGTGTATTGTCTCTGCTCCGTCCTCAAAGTAAGGTCCTCTGACGCAACTCGCACCATCTTCAATCTGCCATCCATCTTTATTGGCCCAAATTATTACACCTTATTAGCCATTATCACATTTTATTATCAACTCAAAGCAGGTCAGCGGTTCAGCCATGCTGGCCTCCTTCCCACCATTTCTCCTCTCCGACTTCCCCGCTTTCTCACTTTCTCCGAGGAGTTCAGACAAAGAAGTTGCTCCGGCCAAAAAAACTTCAGCAATTTCACAAGAGGTTAAGTGCTTTGTGAGAGAATTGCTGCCTATATAGGCTCATTTGCCGCCTCAATAATAGAGATTAAAGTGAAGTGGAAATTAGCAAAGTGTATCATCAGCTCTCTCCCTGCCGCAAGTTTGCACTTGAAATTTTAAATCTCGTCGCTCAATGTCAAAACATAATAATTGGCAGAGTTACAGCGGAAGTCTTTTAACAAAGATTTGGCTTGTTAAAGCTGCCCTGAATCTAGACTTGTTTGGTTCTTAGACACATTGTAAAAAAATTTCAAATCAAGCCAATAAAAGGGAATTTGTCTCATATCAACAAGCCAATGTCTGTTATCGGCTTTAAAAAATGTTTTTTTTATCTTACCTTCTTGATGTGAGCCGACAGTGTTAACCACTGCACCACCGTTCCCATCAACTTTTATAACACAATTATAATTAAACATATCATCGGGAGATACTCAAATCGCAAAAACATAAAGTATGAAACTGGTGCATCCTTTGACACTAGAAGAAAAAAATAAGGTTCAACAACAAAAACAAAAGAGACAGAGAGAGAGAGAGAGAGAGAGAGAGAGAGAGAGAGAGAGAGAGAGAGAGAGAGAGAGAGTTGTGTGTAAGCTTGTGTAGTAACTCTGAGGGAATACGGTTCAGACTGAATAAACGTTTTCATGCAAGGCCTTTAAAGTAGTTTTTGGGCCAGGCACTGAGGGGGTTTGCTGCATGTAATCGTTTTCAGACACAAACGAGAATGTCCAGACAATTGGGTGCGGACATTCTCCGGACTTTGACTCTCACATATGAGGAATGTAGCAAGAGATTGCCCTGGTGAGATACATTCACAACATTTGGAAAATCTCTGGAGTGTTCAGGTGAGATATCTGGGTAGAGCAGGAGGCAGGTGTATGCGTGTACACATGTTTGACACATCGTTTTCATCCAGAGACAATTGTATTCTTTTGGGGTTTTTTCAGTTTTGCATCCGGCATTTGTAAGAAATGTGCCCACTTGCTCTTGGTGAATCCTCAGGGACATTATCCTGTTTATTTCTCTCATGGGCTCTTTCGGACATTGTCCAGAGTTTTTCCTGGGGGACTGGCGGGAGAGCAACTGACTTTGACGTTTGCATTCTCGCAGACAGCCACACTGGATAGATTTGGCAGAATGAAGTTCAGAGCATGTCTTATATGTGTGTGCAGCATAAAAGAAGGAAGAGTAGTAGCTCTTTAGCAAGAATAACAGATTCACTCTAGCTGACTTTTGAGTTTGAGTCCGATCAAAGACTTAAGTTACGTTAAGTAAAACAGAAAGGGTGTAGGTTAGACAAGACCTTTAAAGCATTTTAGTTGATTAGTTAACATATTATTCAACACAATAAATTAATAAAATGAAGCCCACAAAAAAAAGTCATGAATTATTATTTTTAAACTGTGGCACTGCCGAACCAAACGATTTTAACACTAATGCACTTGACGGCAGCGGAACATTTGGCAACAATGCGCTGTTCTCTCGTTAGCGCTAATTGCTGCTGTGACAGCGGTTAAAGGCAAGGTCCTCCTCTGACTCCCGATCATTTATCTCTCCATTACTGAGAGCACTCCGGCTTTTTATTGGCGTAATAAAGTCAATCTTCACTACCACAAAAAGCCTCCTGACCCCTGGGCGCTCCAGAGGCCCCTGACTCCTCCCAAATGTACTCTCAGTGTCTTCGTGTTCATTGTCATGTACACACACACACACACACACACACACACACACACACACACACACACACACACACACACACACACACACACACACGGCTGTGTTTTCAGACTTGCTTGATGTTTAATTAGAACAATAACAGAGGTTGATTTTAATGAAGCACAAGGCAGATGTTGAGTGTGAGTGTGTGTTTCTGTGTGTATAAGCAGACTTTACACAATTTGGACCAACTCGTTTCTTTTCTTGTCATTTCTATGGTTGTTATAATCCTCGTAAAACTTCACAAAATACAAATTTTGTCCCATTAATGTTTTGACCAAGACAAATGGAGGTTGAGGCTGAGCAATGGTAACGGTGCTGCATGTACGCCCTCTTGTGGTCGAGTAATTCACAGCATTGAAAAGTAAAAAATTTACAAACATGCCAATGTTTGGTGATATGAAATAGTTGTAGTTTCCTTACATGATGTGGTTTAGACAACAACTTTGGATGTCAGTCATTCTTAGATAGAAGTGACACTATCTCGTGGATGTTAATATACAGAGGAGCATGGATAGTAAAAAAAAAAACATGAACATGATCTGGACTCCAGCTCAGTTAGAATGAAAACCACTGAATGAATGTGATTGTAATTATTAGAGACTCGTTATGAGAATTCATTCCATTCACATTTTTCTCGAGGAGAAGAAAGTCATATCGTGGTTTGACCCAGATAAGAACACATACTGGAGACGTCATGTCAGTTGTGTGTCCGGACTTCCTGCTGTTTAAAGGTCAGTGGGTCTTTGAGGTGGTGGGTGGTGTCTGCAGGCCTGGGGTGCTCCTATCTTTGAACGAGAGGTCAGCCCTATTAAAAGCAGATTTTACTTATGGCATCATAACCACAACAACACACAAATAAATCAAATGTTACGTCATGTTGTTTAATCTGAAGTTTCAGCTTGGCTTTGACACAAAGTAGTTCAGACTTTGGCAGGGACGTACATCTAATAGTGCTTTCAAAGAACAAGGACCACGCACTAACTACATTTCATTTAAAGGTTTGAAGGGAAGTTGATATATTGGATGTTGAGGAAAAATGAATAGACAATAAAAGAAGAGGTTGAGGTGAATATGTGTCTGATAGGCTGGTCTGCGAGGATGCACTGTGTGGAGGGAGACTCCAAATGAGACATGCAAGATGTATGCACTAAACTGAACAAGAAGGAATAAGGGAAGGAGGGAACATAGGATGAAGAGATGTTGGAGGGGACGAGGGAAGGAGGATGAGGCAATGTGGGTAGGGATAAGGAAGGGAGGATGATGAAGGGATGAGGGTGCAGGGATGAGGGAAAGACTAAGAAGGGAAGAGGGTACAGGAATTAGGGAAGGAGGATGGAGGGATGAGGGGAAAAGGACAAAGAGATGAGGAAATGAGGAAGAATGATCAGGGAAGGAGGACGAAGGGATGAGGGTAAAGATGAGCAGAGGTAGGGATGAGGAAGACGGGTAAACGGATAAAAGAGAGGGAAAGTTTTAAGGCGTATGTTGAAGGTGTGACAGGTGAAGTATACGTGTGGTTGAGGCGTAGACGACTCCTGAAGTAACTTCATGAATTATGAATTCTAACTTTCAACATCTCTTAAATATGTTACCTCATGTATCAAATGCGTTTAATGTAGTATCAAAGTTTTTTTGTACATGTTTTATATTTAAATTGTATTTTAAATTCATATGCTGCTAAAGTAGAATTTACATTTTATACGTTTAATACCTTGTGCCTGTTTCTTCCTTCAGTTTCAGTGTAGCAGCATTTGAGTGATGATGTAAATCATCTACTTCCTGAAAAGCTGAGGTCCCACCCTTTAAAGCATGACTAAATCAGTGCATCCCTTTCCCCACCTGACACACTGTGTCTATCGTGTGTTTGTTCTTGTTGTGTGTACGTGTGTGTACAACCTGTTTTGTGACGCAGGCGGGGGCGGCAGACCAGTGATGCAGAGCCCCGCACTCACCTTTAAAATCTGTCACAGGGACATCCTGTGACACTCTCAGGTCCTTCCTCAGTGACGGACACATCGAGACCCAACAGGTGAGAGGAGAATATTTGACATTTCTTAATCCGGACTTAAACTATTACACATCTGACACATTTGCTATTCTATACCAATCTTTATTTGTCTAATTTGCCTAAATAATATGTTTTACTCTTTTTGATTACAGGGCAAAAAACGTTTGGATTTTACACTCACATTGAGTTAAATCATCAGAAGACAATGTGGGTCCTTGGGAAGATCAGGGAGAGCGTGGAGAGCATTCCTCTAGAGGTCAGTCGCTACATGGGAAAGAGTGAGGAGGATGTCTCTTCTAAAATCCGCCTCTCTCACAATCTGCACAACAACATCCTCACGCCCGACAAGATCCCAGAGTTCTGTCTGCCTCCGCGGCTCTGCAGGAGGAGCCCCCTGATCGAAGCAGAGACAGCCCCACCTCGCCTGCAGAGACACAACCACATAGCCAAGAGAAGCACTTGTTCGAACAAAACATATGTAAAGACCAAGGAGGCCAAAACAAAGACTGGTGATGCATCAGTGGCTTGGAAGGCCACAAAGAAACCTTTGCCATTCTCTGCAGATGGGTACGGGCTGGCTGGGATATATGAGAGCCCCAACACTCGGAGGAAAGAATCTTTGTTCCACTCAAGTTTGCCTGTTTACGTGCTCAAAAGAAGAGCTCCCATTGCAGCACCCAACCTGGCAGAGGAGACAAACCTGCCCAAGAAAACTGTATCTGGGTTTTTCCCTGTGTTTTCAAGCAAGAGCCTGTCAGATACAGGAAGCACAGAGAGTGAAACACCTTCTTCCAGTGACTCCTCGCCCCTCAGTTCCCCTTACAGTCCTAAATCCTCCTTCTACATCCCATCAGGCAGTGGCCGTCTTAAAGCAGCGACATCCTGTCCTCTGTTACATGACAACAGGGAGGAGAAAGGGAGGATGAAGAGGGTTTTTTTAAGTGTGCAAACTTTTCCCAGTAGCCCTCCCAGCTCAGTGGGACGCTCGCTCACCCTCGCCCCACCTGTCCTCTTCCCGCTGGAGGTTCTGCAGTGTCAGGAGAGGCTTCAGCGTGAGCACGTCCTTCCTCTGCAGGGCCGTGGTAAAGTGCGCCTCTCTGCTGAGAGCACCACATTCTCCACCAACACGCTGTCATCCCTCTCCACAGTCAGAGTTCGTGTGGTGTCTGTGGAGGGCGTGCAGGACGACTCTGGCCGGCAAACCCTGAACTGTGCAGTGAGTCTGTGTCTGACACCAGGGAAGCTGCAGCAGCAGAAGAGCGCCACCATCAGGAACTGCCGCAACCTTGTGTTTAATGAGGATTTCTTCTTCACAGAGCTGAGTCGAGAGGATCTGCTGGAACTGCAGCTGAGATTAAAAGTGGTGGATAAACCTGGAGCTGGAACACTGAGGAGGGGGACAGTGATCGGAGTCATCACCAAACCTTTGTCTCAGTTACTTCATCTTAATAAATGGGTGCAAGAATAGACATTTCCCTTTTCACGAAAATGTGAAAACTGCCATAACCATAAATGTGTAATGGTTTAATTTAACGGGAAAACAGCATGTGACATGTAGCATAGCAACACTATGTCTTAATATAATTATTGCTGTTCGTGCTAAAGAAAAGGGTTGAAGATGGAGTTGTAACACTGCATGTAAAATTGTCATTTGTACTCAGCATTATTCACCTTATGTAAAAAAGTCAGCTTGTGTTTGTTTCCTGCACTCAAATGACCAAAACTACAATTATTAATATCAAACAAATAATATTTATATCACATGTCAATGTATAATGAAGTCTTGCCTTCTTCTGTACCCTGTGATGCTTTTGTAATACTTATTAAACTGCCACTAAAGTTTGTCGAAGCATTCTCGTTGTGTGCAAATAACATTTGTTCATGCTGACTATGGTCCATCCAAACTGACTGTTATTAAAGAATGGATTTTTTTTAATTTTAAAACAATAATTCATCCTCTTGGCCCTCACTGGGATACAAGCATAATCAAACTTAACTGGCTTCCGAGTTCAAAATCAATTAAATTAAATTCAGCATAAAAAAATGTTAGAATGTTGAAACTGAAAGAATAACACTTGTTTGTGACTTACCATTTAACTCCACCCAGGCTTCAAAGGATTCATTAAGCAAATAATTCCTTGGGGTCAGTTTGCTTTAATGTCACAGTGCCAGTGGTCATAGATTCCTCTGATGTCTTTGACTGTAGCAAAGGTGAAAGATTTATACGATCTCAAGAGAAACAAGAAAGTGTTTTTGACCTGGACAGATCTATTAGTCTGTATGTTATGAAAGTGAAAGTGTACCAACTTCTGCCAAAAGGAGGTAAGCATCTTTACAATTTTAATTCGATATACATAAAATGTTCACGTTGTGGTCTACACTTGGTGGCATGGGCCGTAATGCGTGATTAGTGGGCGTGGTCCAGTGCCCCTTGACGGACGTAGGAAGTGACGTATTTATCCTTCCCGCGATGCACAAAGCACACCCAACATGGAGCCGTTTTGCCCGGTCCCCGTTCGCCCTCCCCCGTGGCCGCATCAGGTCCCAAGATCTTAAGTGAGAGCCTAGACATGCTCAAATCCCATGAAACTGTGCAGGAAATTCAAAACCCAGAAACAATTTCCTATTCTAAAGTAATTTGGAATGTGTGTGGCAAAATGGCTCAATAGCGCCCCCTGAAAAAAAGCCCCTGACTTCGCTTTCCATGATCTTCACGAAATTCGGTACACACGTGTATCATGACCAGACGCACACAAGAGTCTCAAGAAGCATTATGAAAAAAGCCACAGGAAGTCGGCCATTTTGGAATTAGTGGCCATGTCGTGGCAGAATAGCTGAATAGCGCCCAAAAATATTCCCGCAGTGCACAAATGGCATGCAACACACAGCCATTTGGCCCGGTCCCCTACCACCCTCCCCGGCGACCACATCAGGTCCCGAGTTCGCAAGTGCTCGGCCCGCACAGTGCTGCTTTGCAACCCTAGTTCCACCATTATTGTCAATACCTCTATTATTTCAAATGTCATCACTGCTCCCTTTCATCTGTGTCAGACTTTGAACATTGTAAGACACTGTTTTTATCTCATGAATGTTGTTAATATTGTTAATTTGTTGCTGTGCTCCGCTACATGACATATATTGCACTTCTGACCATCCTGGGAGAGGGATCACTCACATTTCTTTCCCATTAAAAGCTTTTTTTTGGTGGGGATAGAGGATGTGTCCCCTTGTTGAGCTCTATGAGACTTCTTCATATTCACACTCCAGTTAGAAAGCTGAGATCAGCCACTCAGCTGCTCCTGGACGAGGCTCATGACCAGAGGTGATCGAGCCTTTACAGTCGCCGCCCCAAACTTGTGGAACAGCTTACCACTCCATATTAGATCTGCCCCCTCTCGCACACTTTAAATCATTGTTAAAAACACATCTCTTCTCTTTGCCGTTCTTTTCGAGTTGAGAGCGTTTTTATCCCAGCAGATTTAATTAAATTTTGTATTACTTTATTTTATTCTATTTTCTTTTGTCTTATTTTCTTTTTACTATTGGTCTTTTGATGTATTGTGTGTTGCTGTATACTTTGTGACGCACTTTGGTCCATCAAGTTGTTTTATATGTGCTTAATAAATAAAATTGACATTGACACTGACATTGAGACAAATTATGATTTGTATATACAGCATGGGCTATACAAATAAAATTGTATCGATTTATTGATAATTCATTTTTTTTTTACAGAAAATGAATAGTAAAAAAAAAACAACAACCCACAAATAAATAAATAAACTAATCCTATTCTATGACCCTATCCCAAGTGCGGCCTGACGTCATAGCGCCGCCCACCACAGGACGTCCTAATCTGACGTCGAGGCGGCGGAGTCGTCAGAATGTAAACATGGTGACAGAAAGGTGAAACAGACTCCAAAATGGTCTTCGAAAGCGTGGTGGTGGACGTCCTCAACCGGTTCCTGGGGGACTACGTCGTCAACCTCGACAGCTCGCAGCTCAAGCTCGGCATATGGGGGGGTGAGTGAACCTGTGTGCGCCGTGTCACAGGACTAGCTCGCCCGCTCAGGTGGCTAACCAGTGCTAACAGCGGCTAGCCACCAGCAGCAGGCATGTGTGTGTGTGTGTGAGGCTCCCTCAGCTGTCAGTGTCACTTCATCTGTCCACGCTCACAGTTCAGCTGACAAAGACAAAGTTATTTCTACTTAATGGTTCGATCAGCCATCATTGCTGATGTCAGACCGCAGCATCGATCTTCTCACATTAGCTCTTTGGCTTGTTTGCTCGGTGCACTACTTCAGATAAGCCAGCGACTTGGGGACACACCCTTTCACGCAGCCTAGTTATGTTACGAGTCGCCACCTTGTTACACACCGAGTGGTTTACACAAGCTGAGAGAGAGAGAGAGAGAGAGAGAGAGAGAGAGAGAGAGACACAGAGAGAGAGAGAGACACAGAGAGAGAGAGAGACACAGAGAGAGAGAGAGAGACTGACAGGTCAACATGAGGAGAAGAGGAGAGGTCTCACTATTCATGAAGCTGCAGCCACTTGCAAAACATCCACCTCGATCACTAAATGTATTTCAGCACAGTTTAATATCGGCTGCATTTCGTACAAGCAGGACATGACAGTAACAACAATATCAATACTTATCCCGATGTCATATTCATCAATAGCAATATAACAAATGTTCAATGTTTATATATATCGATGTGAGAAGGTGTCATTCTCTACCCATAAAGAAGAGTTTAAACAACATTCACTCAGGTGCAGAAATCCTTCTTTTAACTTGAAATAAATAATATTGTGGCATTTATTATATTAGTTATTGATTCACAGTATTTTTCACGACTGTAGATCAATACTTAATTGCAACAAAGTGGAACATTTCTACACTTATTTGCCCTAAAATAAATACTTCATCCTCCTTCTGCGTTTCAAATTTGAAAGAATATCTGCTAGTTAGTTACTTAGAAATTGATATTGCTTATGAATTGTGTAAGCACAGTGAGGAGGGACAGCACATAATCGATCTGACTCCGATTTGTAAACTTTGTCATTCTCTGACTATACTAGAGTTTAAAACCACAACCTTTACTCAGGGGCAAAAAGCAATCTTTAAATATGAAAGAAGTAATAATATGACAATGATCAATATCGATTCATGATCTTTGGCAATATCATCCAGCCCTATGATGTAAGATGTTGCTCTTGTCCACTCATAAAGTGGTGATATATATACACACACGCTGATCATTTGAGTCTCTTGGGTCTTGTAGTGATGATGTGAGTGTCATGAACGGCTTTAATAATATATGTGTTGCATTGCCCTGAGTGTTGAATTAAGTCAAAAGACAAAGGCCGAAGACCTTCTGTTTAGATTGGACTGTGTTTCCACTAATCTGTTTGTCTTATTGTAAAGTGCATAGTAACAATCAGTAATCCTGTCATCGCAGGGGATGCTATTCTGAGAAATCTTGAAATAAAGGAGAATGCCTTGGTAAGTTGCACAGAATCTGTCATCCGTCATGTCTTTCTGGCGTCCATAATGAATTTGTTTGACAGTAATTGACTTTTAATGTTTTTATTTTTGTTCCAGAGCGAGCTTGATATACCTTTTAAAGTGAGAGCCGGCCATATAGGTGAGATTGTAGTGAGAGCCCTTGTATGCTGCCTTCAGTGTGGTACAGAAGAACCTTTTCTCATCTCGTGTTTGTGTTGATAGGACGGCTGGAGCTTAAGATCCCATGGAAGAACCTCTACAATCAGTCAGTGGAGGCCACTCTGGATGGCGTCTATCTGCTCATAGTCCCCACAGCAAGTAAGATAAGCAAAATATTTTTAAACTTATGTACTGATAGTAGATATAATAGTGTGTACATTACTGTTGATTGTCAATACTGTAATTTGCTTAAATGTTAAAATGATTAAATTCCTCATTTTAAATAGGTACGGTTTGGGTTTGAAAATTAAAAACATATTCAAACAAATTTGTATTTTAAAGGGAAGTATCATAGTAGAAAGCTTTAAAGTCTTTATAGTAACTCTCTTATCAAGTACAGAAATGAAGTAGACACAACACCGTGTGTAGTAGAGTAGTCAAAGGACCTCTCTTACCCTCGCTCACTTATTCATGACTCTAAAGTACTTGTCAGTACAAACAGGAAACTCCAGCTAAACCCTCTGTATGTTTTATCATTTCAATAATCACTTCTATTGATCCCTTTCTTTCCAGGTATAAAGTATGATGCAGAAAAGGAGGGGAAACAGCTACAGGAGGCTCGACAGAGGGAGCTAAACAGGATAGAGGAAACAAAGCAGAAGGCTGCTGAGCAAGGTCAGAGTTCAGCTTTTACTCTATGGGCTTGTGTTTACATGTAAGTCTAGCAAATATTCAGGAATTTTGGCCTCCTAGTAACTTTTTTAAATGTTTCAGAGACATTCTGCTGAGTTGTAAGAGAGACATAGCGAACAGCGTGACTGTTGGGTCAGATTAGGTCGCCAGAGGAGAAGTGACAGAGACTAAAAAGTAGAAAAGATGTGGTTTTATGGAGTAAACATAGTTAAGTAGCAGGAGCAGAGATTCTTAAACATGTGGTTGTGGTTTGTTTGGCTGTGAGTTGCTGTGTTGCTTTTGGAGCTGCTGCGTTCACACTTAGTATTTTCTGTGGTTTAACGCTCTGCCGAGCCAAAATGCACTGACCAGTGCAACTCTGACTGCATCACTACATAGATAGTGCAACGCTTACTATCTATTTTAGCCCTGTGATGAATGCTAAGACAAGTGTGGGTAGAGCTGGTCATCCACCAACCAGAAGGTCTGTAGTATGACCTCAGATCCACTTGGACCAGATTTTAATCCCGAATTGGCTGTGACGACTGTGCTGGCAGTTTGTGATGGTGTGATTATTATGTGCAGAAGCAAATAGTTGTACTGTTTGAATTTGTGTGTGATTGAATGAATGTGGCTTGTACTCTTAAATGCTTTGAGAACAGTCCATTACAGTACTGTGCCTTCACATTTAATCATTGTATTTTTCATTACTATAGTATAGCAACAAAGTGGAACATTTCTACAGCCATTTATCATTTTAATGCTATTTACTGCACTAATATTAATACTTCATCTTCATTTAAATTTGGAAAGAATATATGCAAATTAGCTTTTTAAAGACTGCTACATTCATGCTGCGAAGGATGCAAAGGATGCGCTGAACAACTAACCAGGACCAGTATTCCTATTACGCCAAAATCAATTTACTGCTTATTAACTAAGAATAAGGAAGGTTAGCATAGTTCATAACAAATCAAGAACAAGATAGTGTCGTCCATCAGAAACAAATATGCAATTTTATCGAATTAACTGCTTATATTTTCAGTTAATGACAAATTATAATCATTATCACGTATAAACTAGGGTGTATGTGCTTTTGTGGAATGTTAGAGTTAAGTATGAAAGGCAGATACTGGTCGAAAAAAGCACGTCATTTATAATTAAGAATTGATACTTTCTTATGTGGAATTGTGTGTTAGGTTTACAATCAAGAATACAAAGATTTACAAGAAAGTTAACAATAAACTTTAACATGCAGAGTTACGGCCAACTGTTGGAATACATTAAAACATATAACGTAAAGGGAATGATTTGTAGATGATGCTCCCTTTTTTTTTAATCAAAGAGCAAGAGGTCAAATAATGTTTCCTAAAGTAAAAAGCTTCAGGAAAGCTTCAGAACCACATCAGCACTCATAGTTTTCATTTCTGTCTATGTTTGACAGAAAACCCCACGTTAGAGAAGCAGGACACCTTCGTGGAAAAACTGGTCACTCAGGTCATCAAAAACCTGCAGGTCAAGATCTCTAACATCCACGTACGGTATGAGGATGATGTGAGTATTCAAACTGTCTTATCTTAGCGATGTGTGTTATATACAGCAAAGCTCAATGAGAGTATGGCTCATGGCAAAATAAGCACAGTGGAAACCAGGCGTAGCTCTTATTTATCCTGTTACTTTTTTTTATACAGGTCACCAATCCAAACTGTCCTCTGTCATTTGGTGTGTCACTTAAAAACCTCAGCCTTCAGGTAATGTGTCGTAATCTCTCCAATGTCACATTATCTGCTGTATTGCATTCATCTATTACTCATGAATTAATATCACGATTATACATGTTTAAAAAGTAAAGCTGTCTTGTTGAGGCCTTGCTGCTTGTTTGACGTTACAGACGGCTGATGAGAACTGGAATCCAAGTCTTTTGGATGAGAATTCCAGGCTTTTCTTCAAGGTAAGAAATTCAACCACTTAATATGTCAGCTGCATTTGTATTTAATAGCCTGTGCATTTTACATGAGTTTCAAGTATAACCTGTTTGATATTGATATATTTCTTTGTCATTGTATTATGATTATGATTAGTGTGTCCCTTCAGGCAACAGAAAGTTACTTTACTTATAAAAAAACTCTTTGTGTAATTGAACCAGTCAGTTTGGTTCTGTGAAATGTTTTTGTGCTGGGAACTCATTATATTTCATCCTGACCTATCTTTTGGCCATGGTCCAAAATGTAGAAATCAGTGTACAGTGCCAGCTCTGCTTTGTCCCCATGCTAATTGCTTTGTGTTTTCCTTCTTCTCAGTTGATTCGATTAGACAGCTTGTTTGCCTACTGGAATGTTAACTCAACACTCTTCTCCAATCACACTGCAGAGGAGGCCTTGGTGAGTCACCCTGTCATTACAGTGTTGCACCTTGTCTCCACCAGCCTGGATTCAGGCTGCCATTATCTGTCCTATTCCCTCTACACTGAGAAACAGCCTCATTACTGTGAGCACACAGAACGATCCTACAGTTTAGTCTCTTTCAAGAGTAGCCCTAATGGGTAGAAGATTTATAAATGTAGTGTTGTGAGGGTTTACTTCCACACGCTGTCAATGCAAACTTCTCTTCTCTTGTCTTTTTATAGCAATGTCTCCAGAGCAGCATGGAAAACCAGAGCTATGCTCCTGTCAGCCATGACTTCAGTAGGTGTCCCGCTGTCTCCTTTATTCATATTTTTATACTATTAGTTAATAGGATTACTTAGAAAATGTCAAGATGACCTAATGAAGCCTGCCTAAAGCCACATATAACTTGACATGTATGAATTATTTTTTTAGCATATGTATGAACTGGTATTTGGAATGTAATATTTTGCTCCGGCACACTAATGGCCTCAAAAAAAAAGTGTGAATCACACACCAACAGTTTTCACCAGATTTTCGGCGCATCTCAACAGATTTTCTTTCAGATGTGCGCTCAAGCTCAAAGATTCTTAAAAGATTGACCTTGCTAACAGGAAAACATAATCAACATTTTTAAATACTTTTGATTTTAAATACAGGTCCAATGTTTCATACAAGCACACAACCAGGTACAAACAAAAAATTATATTTCTTGTCGCTGGTCCACAGTTTTTCGTCCCATCTCAGCGGATGCTAAACTACGGATGAATCCCAGGTCAGACGTGGACTTCACCTCTCCTAAGTTGGACCTGATAGTCAATCTCAGTGAGGTGGCCATTGAGCTCAACAGACCACAGGTATGTGTCTGTGGGTATTGTTTATAACATTGTCTATGTAAGAGCCTGGTTAAAATGAAGGTTTTTTTTAAGGGAGAGGAAGAGAAATTATGTTAAAGAGGAATAAGCTGGAAAGTGCAAAGAGGGAAAGAATGAGTTGTTCAGTGATGATATCTGCACTACTGTCAGTAATCACTGTGATGCTGAGTAATTGTCGACTTCCTCTCTTTCCAGTACATTAGCATCTTGGAGTTACTGGGCTCAGTGGATCTGATGTCCCGGAACCTGCCGTACAGGAAGTACAGACCCGAGCTCCATGTTTTCAAGAACGCCCACATATGGTTAGAAAGCACATCCACATATTGATTTAGATTTTTAAAGTCAAAAGATAATTAACCTCCATTTCTTGCTCTTTAGTATTGGACATTGTTAAGTTTACTGTAAGTTTGTATGATGCTTCCCTTGTAGGTGGAAGTATGTGATCACAAGCGTCCTGGAGGTAGATGTGAGGCCTCGTCTTCAGATGTGGTCATGGCAGCACATTCACTGTCACCGACAGACGGTGAAACAATACAGAGAGCTCTACAAGACAAAGATCACCAGCAAGAAACCCAGCGAGGAGCTGCTCAAACAACTAGAGGTGGGACAAGGCTAAAGTGAACCGAGCTGATGAAGGCGATTTGAAGGGGCGTTGGGAGTTAGAAAGGGATGAATATAGTAGTTACAATGTGTAAAGACACATGGTTGGAGGTAGTAGCCTTGCAACTGCAAAGCAATGGCCAGCCAAAGACAATACATCTCCTCCCACTGTCAAATAAATTGTGATGCCCCATTTCCAACTTAATTTCCTACATTGATTCCAAAT
This sequence comes from Hippoglossus hippoglossus, assembly GCF_009819705.1. Classification (NCBI taxonomy): domain Eukaryota; kingdom Metazoa; phylum Chordata; class Actinopteri; order Pleuronectiformes; family Pleuronectidae; genus Hippoglossus; species Hippoglossus hippoglossus. The sequence goes on along the minus strand of NC_047159.1, from coordinate 12,494,547 downwards.
AGATACAATTATTATATTGCTTCCATATACCAATATTATCTGTAATTTTCCTATTCATATATTTTTATGTGGTTAGGTGCAGAAGTCAAAGTAATTAGACAGGAGAGATGGAGTTAAAACATTTCTCTCTATTTGTTTATTCTTTTTGATGGGATACTACTGCGAGTTGTTTCTACTCGACTGTACACTGACAAATACCTACTCTACTACAGTACATTATTGCCTGCATGGACTGTAAAGGTAATATGATATGCACATAGTTGATTATAAAGTTATTACCTACTCAGGATCTATTCAGGAATACATTTACTCTTTCTCCCTCCTCATGACTTACTTACATATCCAGTGCTCCAACCTGTAGAGGGATTGATTGCATTGGAGATGAATGTTGTAATTTAGAGAAATACACCATTAAATCTTAAGCCATCTTTAATATTTCAGATGAAGTGTTTTTCCACTGTCTCTCCTCAGCTCTGTACGCATTATCTTTTCCTGATGAGATTGATCATGGACATTAAGTAATTGATGGGTTCCTGCAAAGAGCAGAAAGATGCTGCTAAAAGCTCTAATCGTGTTACGTTGTCTCTCTGTTCTCAGGAGCCTGAGAAAACCTTGGATATTTTTAACATCACGCTGGCCAGACAGCAGGCGGAAATGGAGGTAAGATCACTTATAGTGGGTATCTGCACTTTGTAAACTCACAAAGACTTGATGTTTAGCTCCATTGTTAATGATAGACTCATTGTTATATCCCCAAAATTAAACAGAAACAAACTGGTAGATAATTTTCCATACACCCCTGGATTTAAGATAACATAAATCATACACAGTACAATGCTCTCTCAAGATGTGTGGTTAGTGTAGAAAGTTGCATCTCCTGGCTGTTTTTTTTTTTAACTCTGTTTTGTCTTTTTTGTTCTTCTTCCTCAGGCAAGCAAGCTAGGCCTCCGTATTTACCGTCCAGGGCTGAAGATGGAGGAGGAGGAGTCTCAGGGTTGGCTCGGCTGGATGTGGAATTGGGGCGGAGAGGCTGATGCACAAGCAAAAGATGTCAAGTCTGGAGGTAGGATATACAAAATGAATATTGGACACATACTGTACATTAAAGATAGTATGCACAGGACCAGATCAAGAGCGCATACTACAGTAACACAGTAACAGCCTGTAATGTTTGCTAATGCTATGTTACCTGTCATTCAGGTTTTGATGAGCTGTTAACCTCTGCTGAAAAAGCCAAACTATACACTGCCATTGGATACAGTGAGATTGCCACTAATCCCAACCTGCCAAAGAATGTGAGTCACGTCACTCTCTGCAAACTATCTGTCAACTAATGGTACAATTCTGTTTTAAACAACTACTGAGACCAAGATTGATACAGATTTGATTTGATTATGTACCATGTTGTCATTTTTCATAGTTTGAGGACATGAAGGTCAACTTCCACATGGAGAAGTTGACTTTGTCCATCAAAGACAACAAGGACAGAAATGAGATCCTCAGACTGACTGTGGGAGAGCTCCAGTCCACACTCGCACAGAGACCTGGAGCACAAGCCATCAAGTTTGTCAAAACTTATTTTTTTGTCGGTGTCTACCATGATTTTATCAGTATAAACACTTTAGTTTAATTCCGAGTGCAAATACACATGATTTAATTAGAAAAAAAAATATCGGCACAATACAAATCAAATCGCTGCTTCTGCCCTGAAGCTGATCATTGTGCAGCGGTGGACCATAGTGACAACCAAATATTATTATTTATTGTTGCCAATAGATATCTGATCATTTAAATGAAGATTTTAATCAGAAAATACAATTTTTTAAACCCAGCCCTAATTTAATATATATCTCATCCTACATTCACACAAATATGTTTCAGTTTAAAAATGCATTACCGTTGTTACATATACAGACATATCCTGTCCTCCACATTACTCAAATGCCTTAAACAGAGACTCTGGCACAGCATTGTTGTCCGGACGCAGTTACACACATTCACTTTCTGATTGGTTCTTATCAGTCACTACTCGATTACCAGAAATTAATGTTCAGATTAAAAAATTAAAATGTTGAAAACACTTGCAGTTCTACCTTGTGGTTGGTCCCAGAAAAGAGATCCTTCTTCTAACATTTCACCATTGTTGTTTCTTGGTTATGCTGTAAGTGTGCAACCGGCTGCATGTTAGACAATCTGATACCTGTTTACACAGGCCCGCACATGCCCAGTGTCAAGGATGGTCACATGATATGGACCGAGATCGTTTTCGTTTTAAAATGCAGTTTTAAAACGCCTAAGAATCATGGCATGGGAGATACTGACTTGTTGTTATCTTCCCTGTTTTTTGTTTGGTTTTGTTTCAATCAGAATCTCAGCCCAGCTCAGTTTGTTTGAGGTCACTGGCCTGGCCAGTAACCGGCCTGCACCTACCCTCCTTTCATCAAGGAAGGCAGCAACAGGAACAGGGACCCCGCTTCTCTGTTTCCTGTTTGAAACCAACCCCCTGGATGAGACCGCTAACCAGCGGCTTCATGTAGAATCACAACCCCTGGAAATCATCTATGATGCAGTGAGTGGTTTCGGTCAGTGTGCAAATTTTCATGAACATGATAACACAAGGCACCTATCGAATTCATTCTCTGCTCATGTGCAGATAACCGTGAACAGCATGGCAGCGTTCTTCATGCCCCCTGACGACCTGCAGCTGGATGAGCTCACTAACGCCACCCTGATGAAACTGGAGCAGTTTAGAGATCGCACAGCCACTGGTCAGTCGCACAAACACTTTCAAACATGCACTGAAGGTCTGGGGTTGATTTCAAGCCTGGTCTCAACTCTCTGATGGTCCCTTAGTTTCTGTTTTCACTGGGTTCTTTTCATTCTTTCATGTGCTTATACACACTCTGCATGTCTCAGCCACTGAGTTATTTGGATTGTGGTTTTCTTGTTTATTTTCTTGACTTTGATTGTTTCTTGAGAATTTTTTTTTTTTTTACAATCATACAATTAACTTTGGGTGTATTTGGCAATTATTATTATATTGATAATATTTTACAGTGAAAAACATACTGTGATTGATAACAAAGCTGATCTTTTATTTATTCTTGTATCTTTTGGCTACAATCGATATTTGTTTTTGTAGGTCTCATGTATGTGATCGAAACACAGAAGGTTCTCGACCTGAATGTGAACTTGATGGCCTCCTACGTCATCATTCCACAAACAGGCTTTTACAACGGCACCCAGAACATCATGCTGTTGGATCTTGGTCATTTCCAGGTCAGGACATTTTTGTAAAAAATCTAAAGTGGCCTTACTTCAACTATGGAGTAAATAAAAATGATTATTTGTAGTTTCCCAGAAGAGACACTGAAAAGAAAAGCTTTTTTTCTGTAGCTTCATTTGGATGTTTTAGAGTTCAGTAAAAACCTGAATGTTGTTGTCTTTCCAGATGTTGAGTCAAAGCAGGAAGCATCTACCTCAGCTGTCCGTGTGCTCCAGCAACATTGAAGACATCATGTCCAGAGCATACGACAGCTTTGACATACAACTTAGTAGCCTGCAGTTCCTTTATAGCAAACCAGGTAAAAACACCAGAGCTTGTATTGTTCATACCTTTTATATAGCACAAAACAATTTCTACAGAGAAAATAATTAACTCTTGTTGCCGTGTTGAAAATAATACAGTTACATCACAAGGTATCGAAGATACGTGGATTTAAGGAAAGGTTTTCCTCATACATATATAAATTGCTTTTGTGTGTGTAGAATACATATATAATGTAAAACTTTATCTGTGTTTGATAGATGGTGACTGGAAAAAGGCCCGTAAGCAGAAACGGTCACCGCTTCACATCCTAGAACCTGTGGATCTAACAATGGATTTCAGCAGGGCGATGGTTGTCAAAGACTACCGCATGGCAAAGTAAGTGTGTGTGTTTTCTTTTGCAAACAGCAAATACGGCAAACCTGCACTGCAAGTTCCAATAGTCAGCTGAGTGAACAGTGACGTACACAATTTTTTTTCTTCAGTTAATTGGATCCTTGAATAGTAAATATTATGGCCAGAGATTAAGGATTGAGTTTAAAGTGAAAGTTTGTAGGTTGGTTTGTGCATCTTTGTGTTTTCGTGTGTTCCAGGTATAAGATATCTGGAGAGCTTCCTCTGCTGTCTCTTCGTATTTCTGATGTTAAACTACGAAGTGTTCTGGAGCTGGTTGAAAGTATCCCACTACCTGAGAGCAGACCTGCTGGGCACGGCACTGGTCCGCCCTGCACTCCAAAGGCAAGAACAGCAAATGACCACAAAGTACATATTGTGGGGATCAGATAAATCAGCGAAATAGAATAGCTAAACAAAACCGAACTGTTTTGGCCAAAATGTAGGAATATAATACAATTTGTTGTTGTTCTCTGTGGAAATTAAATGAGATGAATATTAACTGATGAAGACAGTACTTTAATAACAACATTGTCTGATTTTCATACATTCACTGAGTTAATAAGTTGTTTATTGGTGTCGCTCATGTTTTGATTTTATTTCCTCCCTAGCCAAAGCCGTCGTACACACCCCAGCTCACTCCCAGAAGACTTCTGAACTTAGCTGACCAGCGCTCCTCACTCATCTTTGAGTCATGTGAAACCATCAGCATCACGTCTTTGGGTGAGAAACAGATCTTGAGGCTTAACACCTGATAACAGTCTGGGTGTGTACCTACAGTATGACAGATGGATCATTGTGTGTGTGTGTGTGTGTGTGTGTGTGTTTGTGTTTATCACTTCTTAGGGTCAGAGGAAGATTTGTTCTACGATGCTCCCAGCTCTCCCATTGGCGATAAATCGTTCTTCTCAGACAATCCCATGCCGCTGCGCTATGCAGACTTAAACAAAAGAAAAAGTCTGTTCAAGGACGACGCTCCGAAGAATATGACAGACTTCTTCCTGAAGTTTGAAATTAGTGAGGTACAGAGAGTTTTTTTAACTCTTTAATATCCAAGATTTCATATACACATTTTATTGGATTCAGTTGATTTGTTGTTTAGGATCTGTGGTATTTCATTCTCTTTAAAAGTAATTTATTTGTATTCTTGTACCCTTTTTAATTTTCTCATTTCCATAAGTACGATATAGTTTTCCTTTATTCTCGTTCTTTATCTCTTTGTGCTCTTTGTTCCTCCAGTTCTCCGTTCAGTTGTGCCGCCTGTCTGGTGATCAGGAGGTCACAGTGCTCCATTTGGACATAGATGGTCTGGGCACTGAGCTGAAACTGTGCACCTTTGACATGACATCCAATACATACCTTCGAGAGATCTGCCTCAAGTGTCCTGAATATATGGGTGAGGCGTTCAGCATAAGTTGTTCATTATTCATATATTGGATATATGTTGGTGTTTACAAGCAATAATTAACATTCCAGAGAGTCTTGGCTTCAGTTGTTACTCGTCATGTTTTCACGTGTTTCCTGTTTGTGTAGATTCTGAAGATGAGCAGGTTCAGCTGATAACCACTCTGGACAACACTGAGGAGGACCTGCTCACCCTGGAGTATATCAAAGTACGTGTGACACTGTACATTGAATTACATTTCAGATAGATTTATTTATCGGAAGATATTGTCAGTACCCTGAATGACTGTTTTCCTAAAGCTAAATGGCTTTCTCATCGACATGTCTCATCTAGGCTGACAAAAATGGTCCTGAGTTCAAGTCTCTACACAATAATACGGAGCAGCTCATCAAGGTGAGAGAAATGTTAATTAACCAGTAACCTACCCTTAGATTTGTCTATGTTATTCTTTTCTGAGTAATGTTGGACATATTTATGTTGGATTCACTATTAACCAGAAAATGCTGGAACATAATGCAAATACCATATCTGAAACAAAACGTATCTTTATGTTCTGTATATCATTTAATAATTAACAATAACAAAAACAGAATGTAAATGTAACATTGTCTTTCCCATCAGGGGACGTTTTCCTCCCTTGATGTTCATCTACATACGGAGGCTCTACTCAATACCATGAACTTCCTCAACAACCTCCTGCCTCCGCCCACGAAGAAGGAGGAGCTACCCATCATCCCAGAGGAAGATGAGGTAGAAGGAGAGAAGGAGGGAGAAAAGAAGGAGGAAGCTACTGTCGCCAAGAAAAAAAGTAAGTTTCAGAGAGTCATTACATGTCACATTCAAAAGCTATTTGTCATCTGTTATATTCATTTCCTGTCTCTATTTATTCACCTTTTCTTTCTGTTTTTCACAGATCCAAAGAAGTCAAAGTTTGCAGATGTAGTGAATCTTCATATCAGAGCTGATCTCCGCTGTCTAAAAGTTTTCATCAGAGGACAGAAAGCCAGAATCTCTGAGATTAGTATCGAGGGTATGGAAATGTTGTGATATAACGCAGGAGATGTTAAATTGAGACTCCAATCTCCAATGTATCTTTCACGATTTTGCTTGTGTTAAAACTTTTAAAAGCTTTTTTCAGCTTGCCTAAAGTACTTTTATTTAAAGTTGTCCTATGATGCAACCTCTCTGATCCGCTTACTCATTGTCTCACGTTCTCAATCATCCAGGTCTGGTTTCGGAGGTTCTGATGAGGAAGAAGGAGATGGAGATTCTGGCCAACCTGAAGAGCATTGTGATCCTAGACTGTGACAAAGATCCCTTTTACAAGAAGGTACAATCACAAGTAGCCTTTATTCTAAAACAGAGTCTACCATAATCTAGATTAGCTCATTTACTTTCTGGCACCTACATAACTGTCAGTTTTTTTCTGAAATGTTGTCTCTCATGACTTAGGCTGTGTCTATAGCAGACGAGGAAGTGTTTGCCTTCCGCATGGTGAACTACACAGATGCGACAGAAGGTGATGCGTATCTGGACATGTCTAAAGTTGACACCTCTGTCACACTGACTGTGGGATGCATCCAGGTCATCTTCCTCAACAAGTTTGTCTCTTCCATATTGGTAAGAATCACACATCACAATATAATCCCCAAAAAATGTAACAGTTTATTTGAATGTTCAGATCACAAGTGAAGGATTATCATGCTACTGGATTTCAATATCTGACCGAATGATTCGTACATATTGATTGATATTTTTTCTTTTCTTTTTCTTGCTCCCAACCCCTGTTAATGAATCTCTTACACACTGTTTTCTATTCTTCAACTCCTCCATTCTTTCTTTTTCCCAGGCATTCATCAATAACTTCCAGGAGGCCAAAGAGGCCCTGGCTGAGGTGACGGTCCAGGCTGCAGAAAAGGCAGCATCGGGTGTGAAGGGGCTGGCAGAGCGAAGCACTCGAATCGCTCTGGACGTCCACTTCAATGCACCTGTCATCTTCCTCCCCCAGTCCTCCTCTTCCACCAATGTCATTGTAGCTGATCTTGGTCTGCTGTCTGTCAAGAACTGTTTTTCCAAGCAGCCATTTAAAAGTGATGCTAATATCCCTCCTGTCGTGGATATAATGACTGTGAGGCTGACTGACCTCAAGATGTACAGGTCAGAGTCAAGTTATTTTTAGGACTTGAGTTGGATTTACAGTAATATGATATTCTCTTGATAACTTCTGTAACAACTGTGCTATGTTATTGTTTTGTTTTTTTCCAGGACCACATACGTAAATGAAGGGTTTGAGGGAGAAACTCAACTGCTGAAGCCAGTCAGCTTGGACTTGGAAGTCCAGAGAAATCTTTCATCCAACTGGTACCACAGCATACCTGACATAGGGATCACTGCTCATCTAAAGCCCATGAGTGTAAGTAGTTCTAAATGGTTGGATGAGGGGTTTATCACATCTGTGCTGGTGTTTATAAGTTATATTTTTATCTGTGCATTTTATGTCATTTAATCATTTTTTTGTTTGGTTGGAAGTTTAATAGATTACTCCTTATTTGATTAATTCCACCACCAAGGCCCAACAGTCCCCTTAAATTCAAACATTCATGTACATCACTTTGACCAGGTTTTTTAAACATGGGTAAAAAATGCTGAAAAGTTGATTGACTCCTTTCCAATCGCCAGTAGAGGAGTTTGCCTTTCAATTTCTTCTCCCCTGGTGCGTCGTGTTCGATGTCATGAACACACCAAAAATTGAGGTTGATCTTTCATCCCATGTCTTTCAAAATGTTCACTTTCAGCTGGGTGGTACGTTTCCATTACTGCTGTTTGGAGTCGGAGTTGATTAAAGCCTGTGTGTACTAAAGATTAATTTGACCCGGGAGTGAATGCATTTAATCAATTCCAATTGCAGACAGAAGCCAGATGTCAGTGGATGTTAGTGGGGTTATTGACCAGTGGAAAAGGGGCTGTAGATATTGGTCCCTTACATATGCCTGAAGGGTTTTTTTTTTCATTGAGATCCATAAATTATTCCCTGGGAAACAGGTGATAATGTCACAAAAAATTCTTGCAATGTTAAAGATATTGGAAAAAGAAATGAACCTGGATTCATGCCAAAATTTTATCTCAGTTCATACCCCGTCCTTCCACCAAGTTTCCTGGTAATCTGTTCAGTAGTTTTTATGTAATCATGCTGACAAACAAACAATCAAACAAACAAACAAACCCACAGACTGGGGCGAAAACATAACCTCCATGGTAATGCACAGATGGGCTTTATTAAGATTTTATCAGTAATAGACTATTTGTTTTCAGATAGTTGGACACAAGAGTAAGCAGAGGCTTTCAGTGAGAAACTAAATCAAGTCTATTTGTATCTTATTTTGTGTTCTTCTCCCAACAGCTGATCCTCAGCCAGGATGACATGACCGTGGTCCTCAGGACTCTGAGTGAGAACCTGTCAGAGAAGTCAGATGCTGTTCCACCACCGATCTCTCCACCCAACACTGACCCCTCCTCCGATTCTATATCCAACAAAGGGTCCCAGGGCTCTGGCACCACTGGACAAGCCAGCAGTAAGGAGTTGTGGTTGTGCAGGATTGTGAAACTGGTCTGGAAATATTATTAAACTATTGTAATTTTTTTTGCCTATTCTCTGTGCAACTTCACTACAGATAACATGGTGGTGACAGCTGCTGTTGTGGAGACCCAGAAAAACAGCAAGCTGAAGAGCACACTCAAGTTGGACTTCAAGTTTGACTCCATGACGCTGGTGGTGTTCAGCCCTAATGGGAATGAGGTAATGCAACAACACACACACACACACACTAAGACACACAGAAATGCAAGAACAACTGATAGCAGTTGTATGAAATTAGACTTTACCACCTTCATTTTCCAAGACTCTGTGTCGTTCTGTAGTTACAGCTGTTGGACTCGCACGACGAAGGGCTGAAGCTGGCCGAATTTAGTCTGGACACCATCTCCACCTCCGTTCACATGTTCTCCGACAGCTCCATGAAAGCCTCAGTCCGTCTCGCTGCCTGCCTTCTTGATGACAAGAGACCCCAAGTCAAGATGGTTACTTCAAGGTACTAAATACCCACCTTGCTTTACTTTAATTGCTTTTTATTTTTGAATTGTAATATTTAGAAGGTTGGTGTTTTTAGCAGAGGGTGCTGTTGCTTCTCTGTTGCTCCGCTGATCTACACAATGTTAGAGGAGAGGATTATACTGGGATTTCTTCTTATTCTTCACTAACAGCACTTCTCTGTTCCCTCCCAGAATGATGGCGATGCGTCCGGGTGCAGAACAGAACATGATGGTGGAGGTGAACTATCGTCAAGGCCGTGAAGGCACCATATTGGACACGTTGGTGCAGGACGTGTACTTGTGTGCCAGCATGGAGTTCCTGCTCACTGTGGCAGATATCTTTCTCAAGGCCAGCCAGCAGGGTTTTGCTCAAGTGCCCCAACACAAGAGCAGCCCTGGAGCAGGAGATAAAAAGAATATTAACTCCTCTGTCACTTCTAAAGAGTCCCGTGAGTTACATTAACAGTTTCAGCGTAATTGGGTGTATACTGTGAATTATAACAGTTATAAAAGTTATAAATGTTAGCAAACAAAGAATTAAATATAATCATAAGTTGCACACTGATGTCATAAAACCTGAACTGACATTCTCCTCTGATACTCTGCTGCTGTCAGCTGCCGTGGTGTCAAAGACGGAGATGAACGTTCTGGTGCGAAACCCGGAGATTGTGTTTGTGGCTGACCTGACGCGTGCGGACGCCCCCGCCCTGGTGATGACCACGGAGTGCGAACTAGTAATGAAAAGTGGTGCAGAGGGATCCAGTATGACTGCTATCATCAAGGACCTCAAGGTTTGTATGGTCCTTTGAATGTAACTTTGAAAAAAACAGCAGTAGGAATTGTCTCTGAGACGTTGCTCTACAAATCATCTTTATTTGATTTGACTGACTATTGAAAGAGTTAAAAAAATGATCTTGCATGCAACAATATTACAGTATAAAAAGCTTTGTTTGGTTTCTGGTTGTTATTGTAGGTGGTGGCGTGTCCCTTCATGGCTGAGAAGAGGAAGAACAATGTGACAACAGTGCTGCACCCGTGTCAAGTTTTATATAGTAGTTCTCAGTCTCCAACCGGCCCTCAGGCGATGGTGGTCTCCATCAATGCTCTCACACTGAAGGTAGGTGTTGTATTAATATTAAAATCAGGGAAATGAGAGATTATGTTGTATCATTTATGTTGTTTCGAATTTATATAAATAGGCATAGAAATGTAGCTACGAAAATCGCCTTAAAAGTTAACTATATTTCTATCTGCACAGGTCTCTCCAATCATCATCAACACAGTAATCACCATCCAGACGGCACTGACTCCCACAGTAGAAGCCCCTGAGGAGCTGGATAGTCCTGTTCCTGTTGACCTGTGGGAGAAACGAGGCTGGAAGGAGCTCAAGCTCTGGTTCCTAGACGAGGAGGGGGACGAAGACACAAGGTCACTGGTCCCACTGATACCAAAGGGAGAGTCATTAAAGGTATTTAGCTGCATTGTGGCTGTACTGATGACACTGCACTGAGTGATTGTATGCTATAATATAGTTAGTTATGATTATTTTAGTTTTTATTTATTAAGGTTGGTCCCTTTTTTATATCACAAACCCTATTGAGTTTTGTTCATTTTGATGTAGCAGAATAGGGTGTATCATTTCATTGGTTATCCATCCCTGTAGGTGTCCATCGAATCAATCTGTCTCACTCTGGAAGCTGGCGTAGGACATCGCACCATCCCCATGCTCCTGGCCAAGTCATCCTTCGATGGAGATGTTACCGACTGGTCCACTCTCATTAACCTGCGCAGCGCGCTCAACATGGAGGTAATACACACAAGTAAAGACCTGTATACAGTAGAAAATTTACTCCAACCATGATCCTACACTCCGAAATATACACCTGCACCACTGTTTGTGTTTATATCTATTTATGTTAATTCTTGTATTGTGTTTTGCTTTAGGTTCACTATTTCAATGAAGTGATGGGAGTGTGGGAACCGCTACTGGAGCCTTTAGAAGATGAGACAAGAGATGGATTCAGATCATGGAGACTTGAACTGAAGGTACTGAGATACACACACACACACACACACACACACACACACACACACACACACACACACACACACACACACACACACACACACACACACACACACACACACACACTCTCACAGTGTTACTAAGTGTTTCTGTCTTATCCTTCCACCAGATGAAGAAGAAGCCAGTGAAGTACACACTATCAGATGAAGTGGATTACAATGTTCCAGACTATAAGACAGTCATCAACATCAGTAGTAAAGACCAGCTCAACATCACGCTCACTAAGTGTGGACTGGCAATGCTGAGCAACCTGGGGATGGTAAGAACAGGGCTCATTTAGACAGAAGATCTTAAGGATGAGCGTGGCCATCCATAACTTTCACATTCTTGTCTTTCTTCAGGCATTTGCAGAAGCTGCCAAACAAACAGATGAGATCTTCCAGAAGGATGAAGCCCCGTTTGTGGTAAAAAACCGCCTGGGCCTGCCGGTGTCACTCTGCTACAGTGAGATGTTTCGCCCCATCGGCGAGCAGGGTGATGACTGCACCGTGGAGCTGCAGAATGGGCAAACACTTGGGATGGACTATTCAACCACAACAGACTGTGACCAGTTCTCAGCCATGATCTCCCTGAGTGAAAAGGACTATTTCATACAACCCAGTAAGTGAAACTTTGTACACCGTTATACTGAATTACAAAAGTTTTCGACTAGTGACTAGTTTCTGTTATCGAGTCCACAGATTTGCCTACAAATTCTGCAAATTTTCATGTAGAATCTGTTAATGGAGATCATACTCTCTTAAACCAATATACCTCTAAAGTTAGAAACCACTGATGCAAACTGAGCTGTCAACTTGACTTAACTTAACCCTCTCTTCTCTATTTCTTCTTGATGTTCATCTAATGTAAGGAAAATGTCAAAATAAAATGTATGTACTAATTGCTCTTATTTTCTTTTCTTTCTCCAGCTCCGGTGGGCCACACCTCAGCCAGTGTGATCCCCATGATCAAAGTGGGCAGAGGAATGTACAGTGTAATGCACAAAGATTCTGGAGTCACTCGTTTCCTGGTCTGTCAAATTTACTCCGTGGAGGGAAGCAAATATATAAAGATCCGTTCGCCTTTCCAGGTACGTTACTCATTATCTTATACTCATTTAAATAGTTATTTTTATCTATCTTGTAAATATTTGCATGGTTGAAATAGTTTAAAGAAGCCTCTTTGTTCAAGAGGATCTCCCGCGATTATTGCTTATTAAATATTTACCCGTGTCAATTTATCAGGCGGTTCCTATAAGGCTATAAGAGGCTGCAATCACTGTATATCAAAATTACTGTTACTTCCTTCCAGTTTCAATTAAAAAGAAATGGAAATTAGCAGCAGCCTCAAGATGCATTTCTTTGTGTTTTAAAATATAGTAGGAATACAGATGAGGTCTTAAGTATTTTTCTTTCCTGTCCTGCAGATTATCAATCATTTCACAATACCATTCAAAGTGTTTGAAGGATCAACGTGTCTGGGTACTGCTCTTCCTACTGAAGAGTTCTGTGTGCCTCTGGACTCCTATAGGTGAGGGCAAACACATAAACAAGCCTGAACATTACAATCCCTTTTTCTTCCTCTCTTTCTCTACTACACACTCCTCCACTCATATTAAGTCTTTGCTGCCCCCCTCAGGTCCGAGCTGAGCCTTCAGCCAATAACGGAGGAGGACACTGAAGATCAGGTTGCGCAGTATGAGTGCTCAGAGGGCTTTAGTTATGAGGATGTCAGCAAACAGCAGCCTGAGACACGCCTCCAGCAGACCTGCTGTCTGCGTGGAAACCAGGGTGGTGTGATGACGGTCAACATTGTGCCATTAAAGGATGCCGTGACATTCAAACACACAGGTAGTATCGGGGAGAACTTCGACGTGCCCTTCGTGCTCCACCTGTGGCCTTCCATCCTCCTGCACAACCTGCTGCCGTATCCCCTCGCCTACGACCTGCTGGTAGGAACTGACTAATTTTTGCATTCACGTTCTTTACAATGACCTATTTACCCGCAACATCCCTTTTATGTCATTAAGTATTTATAAATTATGTTAGGCCTAAATTGCACCAACTCAAGTGCTGTTTTCCAAGGTGTTCAGGCAGTGGTTTATTATACTGTAATTTATTAACAGTATACAAATCTAATGTCAGAGACTGGTCAATCTGCTATATTCAAGTTGGTTCAGAGTAAGTATTCCATCACAGTGGAAGTAATGAATTTGAAAGTGGGATCCTTATCCTTATACTGGCTGACCAACAGCAACATATTCATATTTTTTAGACACAACTAAATCAATTTCACAGCATCCATATTTGCTTAGTGTTGATCTTCAAACATATATTTAACAACACAGCTGGTGAAAGCAGAGCTGTTAAGAAGATCTCTGTCAGATAATGGGTGTTAGATCATTCAGTAACTGCTGTAGCATCTTTAAAATGCCTGGTCAAAGCTGCCTTACTGAGCAGCTCTCATATGGAAATTTTGTTTAGAAATAAGACATATTTTGAAAAATGGTCAACAGTTATGTTTATGAAACAGTTAAAACATGCAAAAGTTTAAATTTGCAAACGGTGCTCAGTTTATTTAGATGAGTCGACAGTATATTATACATATTATTACAGTGGTTGTTAATGTGTGTGGTCAAAAACAAGATTAAGATCTAATATTAAAATCAAATAGCACAGATTCAGTGTTGCACTCAGTGACCCTCTCTGGCTGCTGCTCAACAGGACAGTGGAGATTCTGCTCCTGAAGCCACTCTGGACCCAGGCTACTCTGCCCAGCTTCAAACCGCCGTCATCAACCGGTCTAAACTCAGTCTCCGCCTGCTGAACTACTTTGCTCAGGATTGGTCCTCTGAGTACAGGTCTGTCTTCAGTCTCATTCCAGATGACTATTTTACTTTCTGATCATCAATTGAGCCAAGCGTTAGTTCAGGAAGGTCATGACGTCAAGCTCACTCACAATCCAGTACGTCGGCTGACAGCAGCAGGTTTCTATTCCAGCCCACATCAGCTGATCATCTCCACTGCTTTCAATTGGCAAAGCTTATACTGTGCACTCTATTTAAGTTGCTTCTTACTTCCAATGCAAAGCCACTTCGCAACCCACCTCCCCCCCAGCACCTCCTTTACATACTGAATCTGACCTAATCAATGTCATATGTTGCATTGTTGCCTGCTCTTTCTGTGCCTTGGGTCACCTTTCCTACGAAATTCGAACATTCATTCGAACTTCAGGGGAAAAGTTCATATTCGAGGTGCAATGGCCTGTTTGATTTCAAAATATTCAATCTAGAAGCGCATGAGACCATCTGAAGGAGTTTGCTCATGATCCAACAGAGGGCGTTCACTATCAGCTAGACCTATGGCATGCCCTCTTGAGCTAAGTTGTTTTGCTACGAAAAGTCGTCCTGAGCAGACAATCATGACACCAAAGCATCTAAGAAGCAGCTTGTGGAAGTGTTTGGCGTTTTACACTGTCGACAGCAATGGGACAAACATGATAAGGCTGTTTGTCGACTTCGCACCATGCAACCTATGGGCTCACCTGCTAGCTTTCCACTCAAGTGAGGCAGCAGAGGAGGCACCACAGACAAGAGGAGCAACGTCAAGTGTTCATCCTCATCTGACCTGTGTGTCATGTCAAATTTGTTCCAGCTTGATTTTTAGAAAAAGTGACAGCCCTAGGGTCGTACAGCTGCTGCTCTCCTTGCCTCACGTTCCATGAGGGCTCACCGAAGGATAGGGAGGTTCCAGAACAGAGCCACAGAGCAATTATTGCAGTCAAATACATTTTGTAGAAAGTGGTCTTGACTGAAATTTAACTCCTGGTCATAATTAACATAAGTTATTGGAGGGGGTCATAGTTCCCAGATTTTTTTTTTATTCCATCCTCACACAGAGAACAGATATGAAATCACCCCTCTTTGTTTACCATCTTCAACACATTTCCTAACTACACGATCTTTCCTGTCATACAGTCTCAAGAGTGACCAGGAGGAGATCACCTTCATCGTGTTCCAGTCGCTACGAGAGGATGACGAGGATTATGGTGAAGGGGGCGAGTGGAAGAGGGCGGAGTTAGACATAGCCGTGCATGTTAAATATGACCTGGGGCAGACAGTGATTGCCATCCACTCACCGTATTGGATGGTGAACAATACGGGAAGGTTACTGCAGTATAAGGCTGATGACATCCACCGTAAACACCCCCTGGACTACGACATGCCCCTGCTCTTCTCATTCAAGCCTCGGTACTTCCTGAAAAACAATAAGGTAAAGAGAAATGATGTTTTACCTCAAGTCTTGGTTACTAAAAGGGATAAATTTGGTTAATGTATATTTGGTCCCATTTTCAATACAATTTCTTAATCTTCAAACTTTTATTTGTTTTATATTTTAACAAGTTTTGCTAAAAGGTAATATTATATTGAAGCCAACTTGAAGTCAGTGTTTCTTTCTACTGGAATACTGAGATTTGTATACAGTACAAAATGAATAACTTCTGTAATTTTTGACTGTACATGACTGTGATTCTTTTCATTCCTCAGGTCCGCCTTATGATCTCAGACAGCGAAGCATCTGACGATTTCTCCCTGGATACAGTTGGTAGCCATGGAGATGTGAAATGTAAAGGCAGATACAAAGATTACCTGGTAAGATTTTCCCAAAGACGTCAATATTCAAGGTTAAACTCTTTTGCAAGTACTGTTCCATAACTTACAGAGCCATTGGTCGGACTTTACTGTGTAACTACGACATGATGTGTTGCTGAAGAAGTTCACGATTATCCTCTGTTGAATTTGTGTGACGTTTGTCTGACCTCAGGTTGGTGTGAAGATTGATGCGAGCAGTTTCAGTCTCACACGCATCGTGAGCTTTGTGCCCTTTTACATGCTGGTCAACAGGACCAAGCACAGCGTCTTCATATGTGAGCATGGGCAGGAGAACTGGACTGAGGCTCAACCAGAGCAGGTCAGAACTAAACCAAATATTTACATGTTTTTCCTTGTACATGTATTTTTTTCTCATTCCACAGGTTTTACAGCTCAGTGAATTATACTGGACTGAGATAAAGTAAAAAATTCACCCTGGCAGCAGCAAATTATTACCACAACATCACATTTGGTCCTGTCACATATATTAAATATTAAAATTTAACAAAAAAATATACATCTGAGAAAAATATGTGAAATATGACAAGCAATTTTTTATTCTACATTTAGTCAGCCATTCCTTTCTGGCCGGAGAATGACACCAAGCGGCTGAAGATCAAAGTAGAAGGATGTTCATCGCCTCCTCGGACAATTGACTTCACACGACCAGAGAACTGTCTCCTGCTGCACCTGGAAAACGCTGTAAGTAGAAACGCACGTGCACAGGGATAATGTTCGTGTGTGCATCATGTTTTTGTTTTTTTTATAGGATGTACTATTTTAAACAAAAAATAGTTAATGTATAATATTGCTTCCTGTTCTGTAGATGGGTGGGATCATTGTTGATGTGAACCTATCAGAACACGCGGCCATAATCCGCTTCTCAGAGTATCACGATGGCGCGGCCCCCTTCCTCATCATCAACCACACCACAGACCAGACTCTTCAGTTTTATCAGAGGTGAGTGAACAGCAAGGGGGACAGTCACAAGGAGCAGTAAGAGCAGTAGGGTCATAAATAGTTAGGGCGCACACCACATGCCCTGAGCAGTGAGTCCTCATTTGGATTCCACACAAGCTGAACCATTTGCTGCTGGTCATTTCCCAACTCTCTTCTCTTCACTGACCCTGTTTAATAAATGCACAAAAATACCCCAAAAATCATGGACGGATTGATAACATATACTTTATTTTGGTAAAGCTAAATAGATACAAAAACCATGGGAACGTTTGATATCGCCTTTGGTTGAAGTTAGTCTAATACATTCTTTGCATAACATTTCTTATTGCTTTATATCATCATTTTACCAGGTCTCTGCAGTGGACATTTTGTCTGTAAATGTGCTTTCAAAGTGGCCCAGGTTTCATTTGAACTGTGTTGTCAATGTGTCACACTCACGTTAAGATGAAGAAGAAAAGAAAATCTTTGAAAAATTAAAGTCTGATGTTTTGCTCACTGTGCTGCACCCATTCATTCAGTTTCTGTGAAATATTTTTTATTTGTTTTCGGCTCATTTTTTATTTCTTTGCAGTTTTTGTTTCTAAATGAAGTTTACTTGTCATATTATTCACTTTATTAACAGCATTTTAAAGTTTCCATTTTAGTGAGATATGTTTTGCATATTTGAAAATTACTCTTCTCTCTTGTTGCAGCAGCCTTTTCAGTTAAGAGCCAACAGTGTTTGTTCTTGCCAATGGAGATTAATGTTTGTGTGTTGTTGGTCATGCAGCAACCTGGAAGAAACCCAGTGGGTGGCTGACGAGGTGCTAGATCTCTCCTTCTCAAGGGAGGAGGACAGGTAGAAAAAAGTGAAAGGGGGGAAAAACTCTTCTGACGCAATCTGAACTCAAGAGATAGGAAATAGGAAATAGGAATGCGAGGGGATAACGAAAGAGACTAGAAGTGTTGCACACATTTTTCATTTATTGCTGTTGCACTTTCTGAAGGTGCAGAATGATTTAAGACTGTAATTGGAAGGATTTAGACTTCTAATTATAGGTTAAAGACGGCAGCAGATTTTTACTGGAAGCAAAAAGTGAGACTGAAAATGATAGTAATTACAAATCAGAAAAAGAGGATAAGCCATACAAGTCACTAAAGAAATCAATCTATCAAATGTAGAGTAAAAGTAAAGAGATTAAAATACACAGTACATGAAGTTATTTAAAACAATGGATGAGCTTTTACAAAATGAGCGATGAAGCCGAGGATGACACCAGGTTGAAGAAGGAAGAGTAGCATGAAAAACGCTGCTCAACAGCAAGAGCAGAGAGACGCACACTCAGTGTAGCACATACACAGTGGATTCATTATTATTATTAAAAGGCTAATGTCACAGTCACTTGAGTGCAGAATGTGGTCACCAGAGCGCAGGTAAAGATAAGTAGAAGAAGACTACTTCTGTTCTGATTGGGTTTTGTGTAATCTGCTCCTCGCCTTGCCAATGAGATATAAATAGTGCGTCTGCCTCATTATAAATTCTATCACATTATTTTGTGATGTCAATATTGCATTTTGATATGTTTGCACATTTGTTTTATTTATATGGTTTTTATTCGGATCTAAAATGTTTATGGATCATTGGAGTAGAAGACAAGGAGCAGGTTAGACATTTACTCATTTATTATTCTGTTCCTTCAGTCTCTTATCAAGTGTTCTTGTAGAAAGACTAGTTTTGAAAGCTGCTGACTGGATGGGATTCTGCCAAAGGAATTACAACTCCTGCTTCTTCCAGTAGTTCTGTGGTGTGGACTATTATTCTCCGATTTTCCATCTCCATCCATAGGTTACGGCTTCCTCCTCTCGTTGTGTATTTCATCCTCTCATTTCTGCTCTGTCTCGTCCGAAAAGTTCAGAAACTTTGTGAAGATGCTTAATCCGACCTTATCTCCTCAGGAGAGGTATTGGGGACTTTTGGGTGTTTGGCCGTTGTGCTGTCATACTCTCTCATGTTTCCGTCTGTTCATGGAACTTGTTTGTGCGCTCTCTGTCAGACGGGTACTTTGGATTGGTTGGTTGTTGTGGTGGTAGATTCTCGGTGGCTGGGCTCTGTTCTACCTGTTTTACTGTTGACCTTTACCATTGTCAGCTTCTCATTATTTGCTCTCTGCCATTTCGAATCTGTGGAATATTTTTACAGTACTTTTTTACAACAATTGTTGCTGGTATTTATTTTGTGTGTGTCTGGGTGGGTTTCGTGTGCATGCAGCTCTCAGAAAATGACAGAACAGGAGGAGCTGGAGCCTGGGAGAACTGTGCACTACACCTGGGCCGAACCCACCGGGTCCCGAGAGCTGTGCTGGAAGTGTGGCACCTACAGTGGGAAGCTGAAGAGTGAAGAGGTACAATACCTGAGCCACAATAATGTTTTTGCCGTAGTTACATTCAAGACGTATAAAAATAGTACATTGTCAAAACTAAAGCTGCTTTTGTCTCTGTCTGCAGGAATCAGTCAGCTTTTAGCGTTAAAACATTATGGTGATGTGATTGTAATCATATGAAGTATTTCTATCCAATTTTCTGACCAAGTGATAATCTTTTGCATAATAAAAACCAAGCACACTTTCCGATTTAAACACACACTGAAAATGTGAATAACAGAGATGTTTGTTTAAACAGTGTTTGTTTTATTCTGTTTTTCTTGCTCCTGTAGGATCTGCGTGAGGACATGAACAACGACGGGAAACTGTTTGTGATGTCCTTCTATGAAGGTAAAGTACAAGAAGCTTGAAATTAGATTCCCAGGCCTCTTACATGCACTCTGTAAATTAGCTTTACACAGTCGTATAATCAGTTCAAACGATGTCAAAAATGCAGTTTATGACAGCAAGGATTTACCTTTGAGAGAAATAAAGTGTTAAATCAGTATGGTTTGTGATTGTTGTCGATCCAAAGGTCTCCAGCGTGTTATGCTGTTCACGGAGGAACGACGCATCTTCAAGCTGCTCTGTGAGAGTGAGAAGGCGCAGCTGGCCGAACAGGAGATCATCCTGTCGCTGAAGAACATGGGCGTGTCTCTGGTCAACAACAGCAGCAGCCAGGAGGTCTCCTTTATTGGGATCACGAGGTAGAGAACCAGCAACATATGTACACATTCAAACATGTATAGACTGGATCATATAGGGCAGGTTTCATCTCATGACCATGGCTCCCTACCATGCAAGTAAAAAGTGATGTTGTACAACGTTGTGTGTTTTGTAAATCACAAGTCAACATGGCTTTCTGATTTTCCGTTGCGCTTCATCCAGACGCTCAGAAGAAATTTCATCATCAGCCTAAATATTTAGATTGAAATTATAAATCTGTAAACTTTTTGTGTTTTTTTTCTGCTTGTGCAAAATACAAAATATACATTTTATTTTAATGTATACAGGAATAACAAAATTAAAATGAAAGGTCATATAATTTGAAGATCTGCTGATATCAGGGGAGGCTGTTGTGTGAAATGATTGTTGCAGTGGAATTTCATCATAGCAATAGAACTTATTACCTGTAGTTAACAAATATAATACTAACATTTTAAACATAGTAGGCTACTTGCATGATTTTTTGGGCTCTTTCTTGTCTCTTGTCGTAGCTCTGACGTTGTGTGGGAGATGAAGCCAAAGAAAAAAAGTCGGTGGAAGACTCTAAGCACTAAAGAAGCTGAGATGTTGGAGAACCGCTTCAAAATTTACATGGAATCTGCTCCTGTAGACCATGCCATCGTCGACCTGGAAAACAACTTCCAGGTTACTCCCGAAATACTCCATATCAAATATACCTGATTTGATGTTGTAAAAAAAAAATAGATACAATTTGGACATTTTCTAAAAACAATTTCATGTAACCTGTGTAGGTTTGAATTTATAATGAAAATAGTATTTTGTTGCAGCCTAATGGTTAATGTTTGCGGTGTTTGTAACTTCCAGGTGTCCTTTACTCCCAATGGCATGGACATGCGGATGCTGCAGCCGTGTGACGCTCCCCTCAGGAGGCACTTCCTGCCTGGGGTGAAGGTGGAGTACAGCGTCTCGCCACGACAGAGCGCTTACCGAGTCCAAATCCACCGCATTCAGGTGAAGACGACGATAGTTTCTTTTTTTTTTTTTGTCTTAAATTTATTTGTTACCTCCACTAAGATCCTACATATCATTGCCTGCTCTTCATTCCTTCCATACAACAGTTTTACATGTGCGTCCTTTCCTCGTACAGATTCAGAATCAGCTGCCAGGAGCCATCTTCCCCTACGTTTTCTACCCTGTAAAGCTGCCGAAGTCTATCACCATGGACGCAGGTCTGTAAATCTGTCTTGTATGTTTAATTGGGATTACATGTGCTTCAGTGTTTTTGTCTGTACTGTGATTTTATTTTTATTTTTTCTTACAGAGCCCAAACCTCTGACTGATATCAGCATTGTGACCAGAACAGCAGGTCACTCTGACATCTCTCGCATCAAGTAAAAGTTTACACCTTGATTCTTTTCTCATCCCTCCTCATGATGCACTTTTTCTTATTTTTGTTTCCATGTTAAGCTGCTTTTCTATGTTTCATTCAGTTTTAGCAGGAAAGACAAAATCTCTCTTCCTGAATTAAAGGTCCAGTGTGTAAGATTTACATGAAAGGGATCTATTGGCAGAAATTTAATATTAAATCATCTTAGTGATGTTTTCACTAGTGTGTTTCATCTAAATTGTATGAATTGTTGTTTTCTTTACCCTAGAATGGATCCTTTGTATTTAAATGCTTTATATTTACATCAGGAGTGGGTCCTCTCTACAGAGGCCGCCATGTTTTTCACAGTCGTCCAAACTGGACAAACTAAACACCTTTTGAGTTTCTATGACAACTGAAGGATACCACAGGTTCTCTTTCATGTGTAGAAGGGGAGGGGGATGTGAGGGGTATTCAGGGGTATACTGCAACATGCTTAGACCACTAGATGTCACTAAATTCTAAACACTGAACCTTTAATTTAATATGAAAAGCTTTAATGTTTTCTCAGTTTGGCTCCTAAGTGCTGATTCAAGTGTCTGTTCGCCACAGGTATTTCAAGGTGCTGATTCAAGAGATGGATCTGAAGCTCGATCTGGGCTTCCTGTATGCCATCCTGGACATGTTCACCCCGGAGGACGCCAGCACCATGACCTTACAACAAGAGGTCAGATACACACATTCACACCCTCAGAGTTACCGTAGCTTTGGTGTTTGGTTCAGATTCATGATCCCGTTTATTTTTGCTTGTTTTATTCCTCCAGGTGGAGCTGTTTGAGAAGGACATAGAGTATATCAAGACAGAGCTGAACCATGTGTCTGCTGCTGACACTTCTGCCATCAGCCTCTACGAGTACTTCCACATTTCCCCCATCAAGGTATGTGCCTTCTCTCAAAAGAAAAACAAATTAAAGCATGAATAAAACAACATAATAATCTATTTTTAAGACACGGGTACAGGGTATATATGAGTCATGATTACTGATGTGTTTGTATTTGCAGCTGCACCTGAGTATCTCTCTGAGCACAGGAGGAGACGACGGGATGAAGTTGAAGAGAGATACAGAAATCATCCCCGTCCAGTCCCTCAACCTGCTGCTGAAGAGCATCGGAGCAACGCTCACCGACGTGCAAGATGTGGTCTTCAAGTATGAACGCACTCGAAGGCCCAGTAGACAACTCGTGAATTGTGCACAGTGGTGTTTGTTTATTTTTGTGTGATCGCTGTGGGTGGAGTATGGTGCTACTCGACTGATTTATGTCATTTATTTCAGGCTGGCCTTCTTTGAGTTGACCTTCCAGTTTTGCACCACTCAGCAGCTACAGTGGGAGGTCATCAGGCATTATTCCAAGCAGGTAACACACACAGACACACATGCAAGATTTTTTTTTTAAGCTGTACAGTGTAAAAAACACAGCAAACCAGGCGCTGACTCGCAGGTTTCTATTTACTGTATTTCAGGCTATTAAACAGATGTATGTGTTAGTGCTGGGCCTGGATGTGCTTGGAAACCCCTTTGGACTGATCAGAGGACTGTCAGAGGGAGTGGAGGCCTTCTTCTACGAGCCCTATCAGGTAATAATGTGATGCAACAGCAGACCATCAGTAAAATGTTGTATCAGTGTTGGATTTATACATCATAATAAAACCTTCAGCACATTCCGGAATCTAAAGTGTGTGAGCAGCTATTGAAAGCCTATTGAATGTTTTGTCTGGGGTTTTCCAGGGAGCCATCCAGGGGCCAGAAGAGTTTGTTGAAGGAATGGCTCTTGGGGTGAAGGCTCTGGTGGGAGGAGCCGTAGGTAAGCACCAAATTAATCTATATATTATATGTCTGTTCAATAGAACGTGATCCAATTTAGTAGAATATAGAAAAGGGTAGAATAGGTTCTATTCTATTATAATCTATTCTTATATACAGTACAAAGTCAAATGGAATAAAGTGAGACATAGTGACAGTTCTCCAGCAAAAAAACAACTTGCCATTTCATACAGTATAGTAACTCGTACCCATTCATATCTGCCGTGCAGGGGGTATAGCAGGAGCGGCCTCCAGGATAACAGGTGCCATGGCAAAGGGCGTCGCCGCCATAACGATGGATGAGGACTACCAGCAGAAGAGACGAGAAGCTATGAACAAACAACCCAGTGGCCTGAGAGAAGGGCTGACCCGGGGTGGAAAAGGACTGGTGTCTGTATGTACAATGTTTTTATTGTTTGTAAAAAAAAAAATTGCATATCAACAAAAAAGACCCACCTTTGACCCTGGCTGCTGAAATTGTGAAATTATAATTATTTATATTAGCGATCCTGTAATTTAGCCTGAAACTGACCACGGAGGATTTTGCCATAATAAGTGATTTGAAACTATTTGGTAAAGTATATTTTCTTCATTTCAGGGGTTTGTGAGTGGGATCACAGGGATCGTTACCAAACCAATTAAAGGTATGTTGACCTTTGACCAAATGAATATCGTAAAATAAAGAAATCACATGCTATAAAATATTATAGAAGATTAGATAAATGCTTTACGACTACTAGTATCCATATTAATTTCCATGAGTGTGATGATGATGATGATGATGATGATGATGATGATGATGATGTGGATGTGCAGGAGCTCAGAAGGAGGGTGCAGCTGGCTTCTTTAAAGGTGTTGGGAAAGGTCTGGTCGGTGCAGTAGCCAGACCCACAGGAGGCATTATCGACATGGCCAGCAGCACGTTTCAAGGGATCAAGAGGTATGGTTGTTTCTGTGTGTGCAGTGTGTACTCCCACGTGTGTGTGTGTGTGTGTGTGTGTGTGTGGGTTGATATGTTTAGAAGAATTTAGAACATGCATTTAGGGACATGGTGAAGAAACTTTATATGTGTGTTTGCATGTACTGTGTTTAATTTGGATGCTGGTGTGCTGTAGTCAACCTGTGTCTATGTATGTAGGCATCCCTGTCTTCTGAGTGCACGCATGAGGATCTTTGTGACATCTCTGCATCTTGTCGTGTTTTTAGGGCGGCAGAGACTTCACAAGACATTCAGTCTCTGCGTCCACCTCGCTTCATCCACGAAGATGGTGTCATACGCCCATATAAGGAGAGGGAAGGCATCGGCAGTCAGATGCTCCAGGTAAGACGGAAATCTCTTCATCACCAGCTCTCCATAGTCGGACTCAGGCAACAAGACTCGGTCATTAGTTTGTATTTTAACTGAGATGAGAAAGATTTCGATTCAGGACTTGCTGCATTGCAACTGAATTTATCATTATTTATTATGTATTTATTATTTCTGTGACAACAAGGACACCAACCCATATGGGACCATGCTCATGTTTGCTGCTGGAGTTCTGTGTTCAGCTTTTAATTTTGTATTTCTTTTAAACCATCCTCCCTTCGGCCTGCTTTATTTTAATTATCCTTAAGTGTTGTACTTGCTTAAGAGATTTAATCGTCCTGTTAACATCACTAGAGAGCCAGTCAGCTCACTTTTCTGTGATAAATACACTCCTGTGGGTGTTTGCATTATACGAAAGTGAAATTACACATTTGCAACTAAAGCGAGTAAGCGAAAGTAGAGAGAAATGTGATAACTCAGTCAGTTCCAAAGCAAAGTTTTCTGAGTTACTTTGTGTTTTCACTCATTCAAAGGAAGAAACATGTTGTGTATTTAACTGCAGCACATCTACTGTGCTGTGCCACCTCACTGTCTTCCTCTGTTGATCGTTGATTTTTTTGCGTATTGAGCTTCATCTGGATGAAAGTGTTGTCCCCAAGGTTTTAGAGGGAAGAATTAATATCATGTTGTTGATTAGCACTTTAACCTGAGTGTGTTTCAAAGCCAGTTCCATGAATCTCCCTGTAGATTTTAGTGAAGAGTTTTGATGCTGCTTCATTTAAACGACAAGCTTTAAGCTGTGGGTCACTTTGTTGTGCTGACGTTGTCTAACAGTTATGCTGGATGGAGTGGGTTGAAGTGTCTGCATTCGAGTCTCAGGTCAGAGCTTTAGTATTTAGACAGTAGTTGGGACTGTGTGTAGGATTCTGCCTTAAATTTACGGATATGTGACAAATTTAAGTCCTACAGCCATTAGGAGATGAGCTATCCTGGCAGTTTTTTTATTTACACATTACAACAATATTTACTTCCTGTTTGGTCTCTTTTACTCAGCACAACATGGTGTAAATAACCAGACAATTAATTTACATAACGTAAAGTTTGCAACAGCTTCATTGCTCCTTTGTAAGAAATCTCTACCAGAGAGATTCTGCAAAAACTGATTCACTTCATTTGTCATGTTTCTCCTCATTTTCTTTTTTTTCTTTTACTCTCTTATTTGTCACTCATCTGTATCAACAGCTTCAGACCGTGTGTGTCTCTTTCAATGTGTTAGTAACTCATTGTTTTTCTCCCGCTAAATAACAACAGATCCACTACAAATCCCAGTGAAAGCCCCAGTTTGTGCCTAGTTTTGTGTTCCTGTTGTAGCTGTTGTTTGAAATCTTCTACAAATACATTGTGGCTGAAAATAATCGCCTTTATTCTACGTGTAGGAAACTCCTGAAAGCAAAGCGAACATAACTGTGCTTAATCCAACAAGATAAAGGAAAAATAACAGAACTATAGCAGAATATTCTCTAAGAGATACAAGGACAAACATGCTCTCACTTTGGTCTCAGTGTCTTCAATTGACACAGTGTAGCATAAAAGTTCATTATTTTAGTTCCTGCAGCGCTTTACATTTTATTATTTAACCACTACATTAGCGTGTGAAGCTTCATCCCATTTATAGGCCCATTTACATTTTTACAAAGCGTATGAGTGTCTCCAAGAGCTTTTAAAACATTGTTCAATGGAGCAAGTTGAGATCAGATGTGTCACAGTTAATTATTATTAACAGATGTCTTGTAAACCTAAACCGTGCGTGAGGAGATTTGAAGCAGTAAGTTGTGGTAACTTTGGGGAAAATAAAAGAATGAACAGTATTAACATCCGTCCTCAGTGATCCGGTCACTATTCAGCTGACGTCCTCTTACCTGCTACAGCTAGGAATCAAATGTATTTTTATTCTTTACACACACACACACACACACACACACACACACACACACACACACACACACACACACACACACACACACACACACACACACACACACACACTGTAAACTCAAGACTGGCTGAAAACAACCTAATTTGGTGTTTGCGGACACAAATTGCACTTGTGATCGTGTCTCTCAGGACGAACGTTAGAAACAATCTGAACAGGGCCAGAGAGACGGTGGAGATGATCCTTACAGTCCAGTCGTGTCCTCGTAGAAACAGGCTGCGTCTCTCTCTGCTCTGACCCTGCCTCTTCTCTCTTGTCGTGTCCACAGATGAGATTGGTCTACACTGAATGGAGTAGAAGTGGCTCAGAGGATGAGAGTGATGAGGAAATAGACTAGAAGCTAGTAGTGACAGCTGTAGTGTGTAGTCGGTGCTGCAGTTTGTTTTCTGCAGCACCGACTTTTGTACATTTAAACTAGAGAAAGGCCTTTGAGTAGTTTAAAAAGTGTGTTTCATTTATATTTGTAGTTTTCTTTATTTTTGTGTTTTCTTTATTTTTTCTCTGTCATTACCTTAGATTTTTTCCCCTATCATTTCCAACAAAAGAAACCTTGTCATTGTTTGTTTGTCGTCCATTATTTCCTCATTATTATTCTTTTTTTTTCAAGTGTCTGTTTTCTTTTTAAAATATTTGTTTCATTTCATTTCATTGCATTTTTGTTCTTAATAAAAAGTTTTTAAACCTCCAACTTCCATTTGTTTCATGCCATCTTTCCTCACCACCCCTCAACATTTTTCACTTCCATTCGAGTTACGTTTTACACGGAGGATCATGAGTAGCTTACGCTTATTTCCAGTAAGAACGTTGAAGCGTACAACTTGGTATAGACATATTTGAGTTTCTTTCTGGGTTGTAGTCTTTCCTCATGTTTTTTGTTTATCCTCTTTCTGTCTTCTTTCAGAAAATTGAGAATGGACGTTTTGCCAAGTACCGATACTTTGCTCATGCCAAGGTCAATGATTGTGATCTCCTCATGATCACCAAGAGGTGAGGTTTATTCATCATCTGAAGAGAACATTTTACTGTTTTATTGTTGAAAGGTTATTGCTAAAATGGACATTTTATCATGTCTTTGCGCTTTATTAAAAGTTGTTAAATCAGCATCCATACCAGTGATGGGAGTCCTGTGCATTTAACCCCACTGGATGGTGTTGAATAGCTTACACTTAATCTTTTATCCCATTTTAACTTTGTGATTTTTGCTGCAGGGGAATATTCTTTGTGACCAAAGGCACATTCGGTCAACTGACCTGTGAATGGCAGTATCTGTTTGAAGAGTTCACCAAGGACCCGACGATTGTTGAGGACCGACGACTACGCATTGAGGCCAAGGTATAAAAAGTTAAATCCAAATCAGAAGCTTTTTACCCTGAGGAGTTTTGTCATGCCTCTGCGCCAGCGACAGCCAGGTGGTGGACATATCATGTTTTCCGGGTTGTCCGTCTTCAAATGTGGTACAAATGTCAGAGATGAACTGATTAGATTTCAGAGGTCAAAGGTCACAGTAAACTCTTTAATACCACAGATTATTAACAGTAATTCAACAGATGGTTCCTTGTTTTCTGTTCTGCAGGAGAGAGTAAAATCCGTCTTCCATGCCAAAGAGTTTGGGAAGATCATAAACTTCAGAACTCCTGAGATAGCCACGGTGAGTTCAGGATTTTGACTCTAACATGCTCCTATTTACGTCTTTAAGATGCATCCCAGTTTTCCTTATAACGTAACTTTGATTCTTTTTTTTATTTCAGTGGGTTCTAACCAAACTGGAGGACGCACGAGACAGTTTACCCAAATACTAAATCATTGAGAGGGGAGCGAAACAATGAAAATGAAAAGAAAGAAAACGTATATACGGACTCAGTCTGTGTGTGTCAGTGCCTTGGTTCTTAACTGCATGCTCGTTTTGTTTACCTCCATGTGTGAGCAGTGCTAAAAAAACGCACAAACCACGTTGTATGTTGACTGTTGGTGTGTGTTGGGCTTGAGAGACTGAGGGAGTAGTTGGTTTGTGCATGCCAACGGTAGTGCTGCAAATGAACAGCATTCATTCACCACAGATGCGCGGTCCATGCTCTACTTGCACTTGTTCATTTGCGCACACATCTAGGGATATCTAATTAATTATTTTATTAAAACTACTGCTTGAGTCTTGAGTTTACCTGGTTCAGTCTGCTGGTGACATTTGGATTTCCAGTTCTCCATAGCCCTTCTTGCCAAACTCAAATCCTCACTAAGTTACTTATTTCATCTGCTTTCACTGAACATATTTCAAGTTGTATTTCACTGTGGAAATGTGACACTGCTATAATGAGCAGGCCCGGATCTAGACCGCTCAGATCAGGTGGGCAATTGGAAATTTCCCCCTGCATACTTCTAGATCCGGGCCCGATGACAAGCGTTAGAAAACAGCTCAAATGATAGTAAGGCCAAATAATCTATAATTGTTGTAGCACATTTAATATGCACTGTTCATTTCACTGGATTATTCAAAAGGGAAGCTAATTTAAATTTTATTCATTCAAAATGTGCATCATGGAAATCTGTTTTCTTTTTATTTCTCAATATTGTTCCTCCTTTTTTATACATTTCTTCAAGATAAAGACTCTTCCGTGTGTGATTTAGAGACGCATGCTATTTTTATACTCACATGTATGAAGCTGCTGTGTATTGATTCTCGTATAATATTCTATCTGTATATAAACATCCTAACACAATAGTCTGTTTTATGGCATTGCAAATTGTAATTTTACGACTTTTATGTTTTTATACCACACGTATGCGATGTCAACTATGTGGAGGATTTAAAAAGAAATGGATGCTAGTTGTGATCAGCTGCTGTTTACGCTGACATATATTTTAAAGGTTTGCTTTTGGTTTCGGGTGCATCGCAGTTTAATACGACTAAATATTTCTCTTGCCAATAATTTTGTTATTTATGTTTCAGAGGATCAAAATGTTCACTGCAGTGACTTATCCCTTTTTCTTGCTTTTGTCCAAAAAATTAATAAAGTATGTGTTTTGAACTTCAAAGCTCTCTATCTTTTATTTCATGTACCCTGAAAATCTCAAACATGTAAGTTGCACGCTTTATTACATAAATATAATTGCTTGTTTTAAATTACGCTACATAAATATAATTTCTATCTCTCCTGAGACAAAACAGTTTTTTCAAAGCACAACTCCGATTATTTACATTTAAAACAAGATCAGCTCAGTGACTTTCTTGAGTAAATAAGCCAAAGAACAGACACAGGGGCCTAAGGAAAAAAATATTTCTACACAATATTAAAGCAGCACTATGTCACTTTTTACTGAGCAAGAGCGCCCCCTGCAGCCACACGTGATTCATTCTGTTGGGCTCAATGTCCAAAAGTGTTCTCGTGAAGAGAAAAAAACAAACATATCAATCTGTCGACTGGAGCTGAGTGGAAACACAACAGAACAGTTGTTATTACCCATGATTCAAACTCTCAAAAGTTTCCTCGCTGATTATTAGAGATTAAGGCATATTTTTTAAAGACTTTTAATTATTTTTTAACTTATAAACATTTCATTACTCTTGAACTTGTTGGGCCTGATTCTGACCGTTTAAGCTGCGACAATCAGTCTCACAGGAGATCGGACCCGCTCGCTCATGCCACATAGAGCAAGAACAGACATTTAGGATGAGGAGTGGGAGTGAGTGTCACCATTCTCCCTCTTCTGGGGGAGAAAGTCAGTGAACCATCAAACTTATTTTGAAGCTGCTATTATGAGGCGAAAAACCTGCATAGTGTTGCTTTAAATCAAGGCTGAACTGTACTAACGCTCTCACTATATATCAATTAAAACACACTTTCTCTACACAGAAATTAAATCTAAGAAGTAACAAGTCATGATGTAACTTTCCACTAATTTTCACATTCTCACTTCTTCAGGAAACATATCACAGCAGATATACAGTAAAGGTTGGATATATCTGTTACAACATGTTCATATTCTCTTTGGCTGGATTTGGACATGAAAATAAAATCTTAAAATGAAAATGAATGAAAATATTTCATCCTAAATAGATGATCTTTTTGTTTTATGTAATTTTCTCTTATTCAGCCTCTCGTCATGTCTCTGTCCTCCTGAAGCCCTTCGTCTCCTCTGCTGCTCTCCTCCTCCTCCTCCTCCTCCTCCTCCTCTTTACACCAGGTTGAACTCCTTCAGGTTGTGTCTGAGGATGGTGTCTTTGACGGCGACGAAGACGAAGCGGATGTTTTCTGTGTCTGTGGCGCAGGTGAAGTGAGGGTACAGAGTCTTGTCCTTGTCCGGGTTTTGTTCTTGGTACATCTTCAGGATGAATTCCTGAGCTGCTCCAGGATCCTTCTGAGGTCCTGCAATTCAGGGTCGACGTTATTTCACTGTGGCGTCAGAAAATTCTACATATAAATGATTTGTATAATTAGATAAAGAAAAGGAAAACGATCCGGCCTGTTCTTTAGATATTTAAAACTATAATGAGAAACCAATACTGCCTGCGGGCAAATATTAGTACTCAGTGGGAATATTACTGGAGAGTGCGTCTCCAGACGGTAACATCTTTATGGATGTTTTAATGGACAACAGTAGGATTTCTCCCAGTGCTGCTGATGGTGAATCTGACTGTGATCCTCCCTCATGCACCTACAAATCACCCACCGGCTACAGCGTATCGTTGTTTCTCCTTGTGTCTGGTCTGTTTTTCAACATTTTATATGTCACCATTTACACTTGATGTACCACATATACCACAAGTTTATCACTGGGTCTGTGCACGATACCTCTGGCCTCTGCTTTTTGTGGCGATAACATACGTATGTAGGGTTCTTCATTATTTAAGAAATGCCCACACTAAGGCATTTGAATCAGGGGTGTCACACAACCCTTAGTTAGATATCAATGTGTCTGAAACCAAAGAGATCATTTTGCACTTAACAAAATTCTAACACTTCAAGATGATTTTACACACAGTCTGACGAACCTGTGAATTCAGGGAAGTAAGTGCATAAGTTAGAGTGAATGATCTTCTCCTTCAGGATGTCAGTCTTGTTCAGGAAAAGTATGATGGAGGAGCGCTGGAACCACGGGTAGGTGATGATGGTTTTGAACAGGGCCTTGCTCTCCTCCATACGGTTCTGACAGAAAACATTTCAGAGCATAAAGAGGCAGGTAGTGACGACACATTTGAAAGGATCAGAAGTCTGGTGCACGATCGACCTGCTGCCGAACTGAACTCTCACCTCGTTGTCACACTCCACCAGGACCTGGTCGTACTCGCTGAGCGCCACCAGGAAGATGATGGAGGTGACGTTCTCAAAGCAGTGGATCCACTTCCTCCGCTCTGACCTCTGACCCCCCACATCCACCATCCTACCACAACAACAGCCACAGAACCACGTCACATCAGTTCCAATGTAAAACAATTGAGCTGTTACAGACAACGTTTTTATGTTGGGTCTTACCTGAAAATGACATTCTCCATGTCAAACGGGTATTCTATGATACCTGTGGTCGGCACTCGGACTCTGAGGATGTCCTGAAGGTCAGGCATATAGGTCGGCTGAGAAATTCGATCCAGGTCGGTGAGATAGCTGGAAAACATGCGCAGAAAATAAGCAGCGGGAAAAATAAAAGAAGTGAAAAAAAAAGAAACTGAATATTATGGATTTTGTGGCTATTTGGACAGAAGATATTCTAACTCACAGAATTTAACAGAATATGAGCAACATGACTTCATTTATAACAAACACATGAAGTAGTTAGCTGAGGTCTATGAGTTAATAAGTTCTGCTTTCACATGTGAAATCATTAGAGACATAGAAGGGAAGTGAAAGAGAAAGTCCTTCACTACAACAGAGAACAAATATGACGTATTTCAGTTTAAACTGTATATCCAAAAATAGCAACTAAAAAGTTGTTGTTATTTTCAGTGTAAAAAACAAAAACAGGTCCTTAATAATTTCTAATTGATAATTGATCATTTATAATTGATATTCCACTATCATTCACAGTTTCTCTTTGTATTTACAACAGGAGGCATTGAAACCCTATAATCAGGGTAACAGCGAGAAATGCAAAGTGGCCAATCCCCTTATATAAATAAATATATATATAAATATATATATAGTCTTAAATTTTAACTTTGCAGTAAATATATTGAAGTTGTCTTTAAGTGTCTTCAATGTTACTGTGACGACCCGTCCGGACTGAACTTTCACTTTCATTTTATTTTGTTTGTCACTAACTCTGTTCATGAACTCCAGCTTCACTTCCTGCCACAGCACTCAGAGCACCTGCCCTCACACTCACTTCCTGTAGGTTGTCTCTGTGCCGCATGTCGATCCTTCAGCAGTCGTTCCTCACAGTGCCTGTTTTTGTTTGTGCTCTCTAAGCTTCGCTGCCTTGTTTAACTCGTGTTTAGATTTAGTGATTTCTGCCTGTGGACTCCCTGCAGTGTTTTCATCGCTGACTGCCTCCACGTGTACGACCTCTGTCTGCATTAAGACTGTGGATTGGAACTTTTGAGTTTCTTTCCTTATTCCTGCATGTGGCTCTCTGTTCTGGGTCCAGTCAGGTGGTCTGGCCCCTGAATGCACCGCTGACCAGCTCCATCCAAACAGTAGTTCACTCAGGTGACTGGGTTACTGATCGTCCCACGTACCTGAAGTGATCGTGCTTTTAAAGTTGTGGCCCAACACTATGCAATACTCTTCTTATAGTCTCAACTCAAAACCCTTTTGTTCACACTGGCTGTCTCACCGTGCTTCATGTTTGAATCCATGCATTTTTCTAATCTTTTTGCTGCATTTTTATTTTTGAATGCATATATTTATTGTGCATTACTTCTTTCTTGTGTTCACACTTTGTACTTGAAGCATATCCTGTTAATTGAGACTGTCTTTAATATTTGTAGGCCTTGTTCTGTGCATTGCTTTGCATTACACAGTATGTGTGTCCCTGTTGATTTGTCTAGTTTCTATCAAATCTGTGATGACCATGTGGCAGAGCAGGAGAGAGCAGGATCAGTGTGTGGATGTTATCAGATAACTAACTGAATGTGTAACTCTCACTATTTGGTGGAGTCTGACAGCTGGTACTCTCTGCGGCGGTCGTAGCAATCCTGTATTCCTTTATCGGTCCACAGGCGCTTGATGGCCGTCGCCATGCTTTCACCCAAATCCTCCACCTTATCCACCTCCAACTCCAGGATGGCGTTTGCAGGGCCCTGTAAACACACACAGACGGACACAGAGACAAATAAGACAAATATACAATGGATTTCCCCAACTTCCAATTTGACAAAGGATCAAATATAAAGGAAAGACAAATATTAACCAAAGTAAACCAGGGCTTTTGAGTTAGCCTACCTTGTTCTGGGGATCAGCGAAGGATATATGGAGTGTCTCCATGGCTCGGATCATCGTCTGCATGGACGTGTAGATGTTCTGGTAGACCAGTTTGATGTAGTTCTTCTTGTCCTCAGCTGTGAATCCTCCTCCGTGTATAATCCTCATCTGTTTGATGAAGGTGCTCTTTCCACTCTCTCCAGTACCTGGTGGACACAGCAACCGTTAAATCCAATAACCTCTTTTTACATATGAGCACTTTTATCATAACATATCGTGTTCACAAGAATGGGACAGACAGACGAGCATAAAAAGTGAAACCAGCTATTATTCAGTTCAAGACAGAGATAATTCATTTACTGCTGAGAAGTACAAGAGATTCAATTTTTAATGTATTGATTTTTTATATATAATTTACAAATGCAATCTATATTGAAGAACTGTATCAGGGTAAAGATGTAGCTTAATTCTGCTGCAATGTCAATATTCCGGTACAAGTACCTCAAAGTTGTGGCGAAAAGTGTAGATTGTGCAGTACTTGAATAAATGTATTCGTATTCCAGCACTCTTCAACATACGCTGTGATCTGACAGCTTCACTACAAAAGTCCTCTGTCTGTCTCTGTGAAACTCGTTGCTCGGAGTCAAGCTGGAGTAAATACTAAACAACCTGTAACAACCATTGATTCGTTAGATAAACAGGCAAACTGAATGATTTGAATGTATATTTGACTGCCAAAAGGACGTCTGTGAACGTGTGGGTGCTGCAGGTGAGAGACGTCCTCTCCAGGTGAACTTTGACTTAAATCAAACTGAGATGAAAACATTTGATTCCAGAAGTTGAGAATAAAAGGAGTTAATAGGTAATAGATTACTGAAGGTGTTAAAAATAAATTGGGTGTATTGTAGATATGAAGCACCTCCTTGGCTATGTGGAAATAAACCAGTGCTTCACTTTAAGTGAGCTGGGAGTGACCACCACATCCACAACCACAGTAACTGACACTATAACAGGTTTATAACTAGGGTTTCAGCTTCAGCTGGAGCTTTTAGGGAAAGTGGTCTTAACACAAAATAGCATAATGCTGAGAGTGGATTAAAGTGCTGAGCAAATGTGTTAGGGCTCTGTAGAGAGAGAGAGAGAGAGAGAGAGAGAGAGAGAGAGAGAGATTTTTCGATACAAGCTTATAATAATAATAATAATAATAATAATAACGGAATATATAACTGTGTCATTAGCGTAACAATGATATGTTACTTTATGTTTACTGAAGATATGACCTAAGGGCAGCATATAAATTGAGAATAACAAAGGACCCAGGATTGACCCTTGTGGAACACCATGACTGAATTGTGAAATTGAAGATACAACACTCTGTACAATCTTTACATTTCAATACTATCGATTCCAAATGCATTGATTCCAAATGCACTGATCCACATGTTCTACAACTGTTTTATAATCAGCTCTCTCTCTCTCTAAAGCCATTATCAGACATGACCCGTGAATCCAGCGGGGGATCCCATGCTGTGTTCTTACATCAAATTCTCCTGGATTTTATACATGGAGGTCAGGCAGATAAAGTCAAGCATAAACTGCAGAGCCTCTCACTCTGACATTTGCATTCACACACTTCCTCCTGAGAAACCGAGGATCTACAACATGTTAAGTGCGTGTCTGAAAGCAGGTTTACAAACCCACACACACACACAGAGTCTCAGAGTCTCTTACAGCATAAGCTCCTAATTTTCTCATTCAGATTAGATGACACTGAATCTTTTTGTTTAACAAATGTGAGTTTTTTAACAGTCCTGAATATTGGAAGTCGTCATGTTTGTTAATGTCATGACGACTTGTCTGCCATGAGCAGTGGCACCAGTTTTCTGGTTTCCTGGATGCTTTGCATGACTTCATGAAGTTCAAGAGTCTTTACATCTTCGTAAACAAGTCTTAGACAAATCGTCTGCATTTGAATGCACCTTGTTTACAAGTCAAGTTTCTTGGAGATGGGGTGGGGGGGTGGGGTGGGGGTGGGGGGGGGGGGGGGGTGATCATGCATGTCTGCTATGTTTTGCTTGTTCAGAGAGAGTTGGCTTCCAATAAACTCAGTGTTAATCTTAATCTTCAAAGTAATTGACTGATAACTTAATAGCTCTGTCAGTGAACCACCCTATAGATTACTGTATGCTTCATATTATATGACAGAATTTGTCCCAGGTGGGTACATATAAATATAATATCATAACCACAGAATGTTTATTTGCCTACATTTGTGTCTTTGTGCACATCTGAGTGTGTGTGTGTGTGTGTGTGTGTGTGTGTGTGTGTGTGTGTGTGTGTGTGTCTAAGTCAAACAATGTGGTGTTTTACTGTTTTGCTAGGTGTGTTCAGTACTGACCACAGATGTCACCACACATACCCCATTCATCCCCATTCACATTCAATACACACACACACACACACGGATGACTCAGCGACATGACGTGATGTCGGCTGCTTGAATGAATGCAGAGTTTTTATCTCTGAGATAAGAACTACACACTCACATTTTTACACACAAATTATTTTCATGAATAAATTGTATTATTATTATTATTATAATTTACACTGTACGTATATATCAGTGTAGCTGTTTACCGTGATCTACGTTGGCAGACAATGTTATTCTGTGACAGTTTCACAAATATTTCATACATGTCATACAAGTTCCAGCAGAAGCATCAGGTGGTTTCAAAATAATAAACTATAAATAAACTTACATTTTATTTTTGAATACTGCCAGTTTCTCAGCAGTTTCAGATTATTTCTTTCTTCAAAACATAAACAGGAAATTAATCTCTTTTTCTAAATAGCAGCCATTCAATATGGCATCGTTATGTCTTCTTCAATTACTAAAACCAATAATTAACATTTTCTGTCCCTTAGCATGAATGAAAATATGTATTTCAGTTCTCTCCGTGTGTTTGGTGCTTGCCTGAGTCTAATTGTATTCATACTTAATGCTGATAACTACATATATGAAAATGCAGATGACTACATGGTTGATATTCTGTAAAAATGCTCAGAAAGTGCTTGTTTTTCCATATTGTCCATGACGTTCAGTCAAACTGCAGCTGAGCAAATGACTAATATTTGTATAATGTACCATCTACAGCTCAGGTTTCTTTCAAGTCTGAGACTGTGGTTCTCTCCGCAGACTCAACAGGGAAAAAGTGCCCCCCCATAGTTTCCTTACTTAATTAGAGAAAAACAAAATCCCTCCAAACTACTGTATCTCTGAACTACATCTTTAACCGCATCACACGTATTTAAGCTATGATCTGTGAGTAATGTAATATTTCTTCACTTCCAGTCACTGAGGCCCAGCTCACACTTTGGAAACCTGATGGTCCAGATCAGTGCTGACATGTCCGTGTTGTCCTAAAACCACTGAACCACTGAACTGCCGCTCTTCCTCTCTGGGGGTCTGACTGTGACCATTATAATGAAATCCACTGAGAGCTCTGAGTTACTCTGACTCATAAATGAACGCTCAAAAAATGACTTGCTTATCTTACATGTAACTAGAGGGTAAGATTCAAGATACTCACTGTGTTATGTGGACAGAACTATTGCTAATCGCGGAGGCTCATCATTTTTTGGAAGTTACACTTTTTAATTCTTTGTGAGTGAGTTTTGAACACAGTCATCTTTTTTTTCTGGTGACCTGCTACTCCTGCTTTATTTCATCACACTTTACCAGAATCCACTTCATGATCTATATTCATTTCTGGCACCTTTTCAGATCCTGTCTATACAATGTGTTGGCCATCTACTTTACAGTCAGCAGGAAAATTAATTATCAGAACAAATTAAATTGGATTTAAAGTAAATGTTGCTTTAGCATTTATGGGCAGCAACCAGAAAAATCACCCTCTGGGAGAGTGGTGGAGGAAAAGCTACGGCTCTCGTCCTGCCCAGGGATGGTTTTGCATGATGTTTGCATGAGGTGCGTGCAGCAGCTACTTCTGTCTGACCGAGGCCTCGACAGTGACTCATTTCTATGAAGTGCTCCCAAACGCCTGCATTTAAATGGGTGTGGCACCAAGCTCTGATAGACGCTCTCTTGATGCCATGTGGCAAAAACTCTGTTTCCTCTTTCAAGTGCTCCGCTCGTTGTTCCCAAAGCTACATTCGTTTTAAAAAGTAATCAATGAAGAGAGGGGAATTGGTTCAGTAATCCAAACAGAGCAGGCAGGTAACATTAAAACCTTTGGTGAAGAAACACCTGACATGGATTCAGAAGAGGCCGGGACTCAGCCACAATGATGTAGTAGACCTTTGCATTAGATAATAGGCTACACTCAGCTAGTACTTTGACTTCAAATACTTTAAGTGAATTAAAAAGCAAGTATTGACTTACTTTTACTTAGGTAGAAAACTTAATGTGGTACTTTTACTTGACTAAAATTTTTTTGTACTGTTACTGAAGTAAAATGTTTATTCTTCCGCCGCCACTGGTCAAAGATGTTTGATACAAGAAGGAACCCATGGTCAATGTTCCTATGTATTCTATATAGAGCACTTTATATATATATATATTATATAACGCCTGACCCTGCTGGAGGTCAGTGAGCTCAAGGAACTGAGCAGAGTTTCTATATCATCAGAATCTTCACATTTAAAAAAGACCAAACACCATGACACAGGACAAGGACAAATACAATGACCCAATAGGATTAATGACCCTGTCTATCAATACTATTATAGTTTTCCTGATTTGCTTTTCATAGTAGTTTTCGTGGTCCTGGCAAAACTCACATTAGGTTGGAGTCTATGACAACAGGGGACGAGAAAACGCCCGCAGACAACTTGCTCAAGGATGAAATGTTCAGTGCGTAAAATTGATGGCATGGCCGTGGAGCGCAGCAGCGCGCACACTCTGAATGTTTGTGGGAAGAAGCCAGTGCCAGTGCACCACAGCCGGAGACAAGACACGAGGGATGAGGAGGAAGGAAACGTCAAGAACAGTTAGATATGAAACTTGTGCGTCCTCACTATTCATGACATGTATGAGTATTGTAGCCATTCCGTTCCCTATAATAAAATACAGGAAATCGCCATGCTGCTGGGTGCTGCTCCACCTGCCATGATGTGTGTCCAGGTGTGGTCAGGAAGCAGTCATAGCAAATTGAAAGCTATTTTTGGAGCAGCATTACATTCAGTCACTGCCACTACACGGTGTAAACCCAAGTATCAACATAAAAGATAATTGAAAGATAATTTTTCGCACTAAAAGTTTCATCCCCAAGACCACGTCCTCATTTTCACCGGTGTCACTCACTTACTTTGGGATGAAACTCTTGGTGCGTAAAGATTGTGACATAAAAACGATCTTTCAAAACCAAAGATCCTATTATGGCACAATCTTTACGCACCAAGTTTCATTCATTAAGACCAAATCCCCATTTTCTCCAGTGTCCCTTACTTCCTTTTGGATATGTTTTGTGTGAGACTGACTCTTGGTGATGTGACTGGTGCTCACCTAACAGCAGCAGCTTCAGCTCCCGGCGCGAGTCCTTCTTGTCTCTGCGCAGCTGCTTCTCGATCTCCTCGTTGATCCTCTGGTTCTCCTTATCGTCCGCCGACGCACAACATCCAGCCATCACTTCCCCCCAGAAACTGACCTGTCTGCTCTCCAATGATCCTCTGCTGTCACAATGAAAACAGGCGGCTTCTTCCCTCTCACACCTCACAAAGGACGAGGAAGAGGATGCAGATCATCTCTGAAATTAATTCCTTCTTTTTCCCACTCGAATCCCAATGAAAGGATGAGTTGAGTGAAGAAGAGGACGAGGAGGTGACTTTAAGGTTTTAAATGACTAGTCAGTGGTTGAATCCTTGTAGAAGAGAACAACTTTTTCGGAACCAGAGCTGCGGTTGGTCTGAAGCTGGAGGTCACTTGTTGAACTTTATTCAGGCGACTCGTTAGGGCGTGGCAACAGTTGCAAATAGAAGCAGGGATAAAATGGGAAGTGAACATCAGCACGTGCACTGTGTTGTCTCTACGCAGCAGGGACAAGATGAATACAGTGGTCAAATATGAATAGAGGAGTGTGGACACTTGGTTTCCACCAGAGAAAGCTGCGCAAATGTGCCAAGTAGAAAGAAGGAGCCAAAGGCGTCATGTATCTGAACTGGTAACATGGTTGACAGTTATTTGTCTTTATATGTTTTCATACCATCACGTCACACATGTTTTATAGTGACATCAGGGTGTGACACATCCTCTGACACTGCGCTGTCTTCTGGCGGCCACTAGGGGTCGTGAGGGTCAAACTTGAGTGAGTGAATATAGGTTGTTTCCTGGGCTCATGAGCAATTTAACATCTTCTGCACTTTTCAGTCATCTAGAGACCAGAAGCAAATTCCATGTAGTACCTGCAGAATTTATGAATGAGCATATCATCCAACAGTAAATGTGAATGCGTGTTCTCTAACCAGTCCTTAGAATAGCACTCTGCAGAGCACACATCTCCGTCAAGGCCCAACCGAATATTCTTTAGTGTTGTGTGTAACTGTGACAAAATAACCACAAGCAGTCTTGGTGCAGTTTTCTGTTTATCCACTCTTTTGTCCTGTGTTGAACACATTTCTCGACACATACAGAACATGTTTGATCAGGGAGGGAGGATGTGTCGGCTGCCGGATGAATTTCTCTGCTTTAGAATAAAACACCTCAACTCTCATTTCAAATGAGGCTCTAATGATTCCTCAGTATCTTCTGTCCTGGGATCTCTTACACAGATCATTTAACACATGTACATGAATCCTTCAAGTATTTAAAACCAGTGATGCATTTTCTTGCCTTGATTTACTGTACCATAAAAAGTTGTCTTATCTAATAACCACATAAACTTTATTTAGAATGTTAGGAGTTTTCAATCATGGAGTAAACAAAGCTATCTTCCTGTTTTTCCTTTTTTTACATCTTTTTATAGGTTTTCTCTTGTTATTCTGTTTTAGTTTGTCTGTTTGCATGTAAATAATATGAATGTCCTTAAAGGGGAAAAATAACCTCTAAGGGGAAACTCCACCTCACATGTTGCAGAAGAATAGGCCGTTCAGTGAGCACGTGTGTCGAGCTCGTCCACCCGTTTCTCCTGTGATAGGCCCCGCTGTCGATCAGGGGTTAAAGTCACATCTTCATTTGCTTCAACTCCACTTTTAATTTAACTTGTCCAAGTGGCTGTCGTCCACCAAAACCAACCATCAGTGTGAAAGCACCAGCCAGCTGAAATATCTGAAAAACAACAGGAGCTCAGACTGAGGGCTGGTTACCTGCCAACGTGGCTGCAAGATGCCAAACCAAAACCAAATATGGCAGGAAAAAAACTCCACTCTGCAGGTGGCTGCTGTTGGATTTAGAGGCCTCGTCGTAACACTGTGCAAAACACATTCCGACCTGGCTGCAGGAGCACTGCTGCTTAATCAATCAATGCATTATGGATGTGAAGATGTGAATCTAATATTATGTGTTCTGATTACAGCTCACTCACTATGTGCTTATAACGTCCTGTAATTATGTCGAATTAGCTACATGAGCTACGCTTCAAAGCTGCGAGCACAAAGAGAGACCACCTGACCCCAAAACCCCAAAAAATCCTCCAGCTGCATGATGGGACAATATTGGCCACATCAGCTTTCACTTCTCGTGAAAAACGCAGGTACCTTGCATTGGACATCAGAGGCACAGCTTATTCAATAAGGCAATTTATCTACAGGTGAACTGTCGTGTGTCTTCTCCTTTGTTGTTGTCTCACTAAGTCTAAACTAATGCTGTACATCCTCATGAGGTGTTGGCAGACGAGATGGAAGTGAAGTAAAAAAAGAAACAAATTAAATGAATCGTCCTAATTATGTTAAGTGTTGGTGTACACTGGTCAATGACCCTGATATACTCTACAGAGGTTCATTAGAGGGGGTGTAAGGGGTGATGGTGTTTCCATATTACAACAATAAGATAATTACATCTTTCTTAAAAAGATTTTTATCAAATCTGAGCCAAAGCAACACTTTCCCTGCTGGCCACCCACCTTTGTTAAGTAAAACAGGCCTTTAAAAAAGGAAGGTGGTGGGGGCTGAGTGTTCACGATAACACCGTTTGGGGATCGACTAATAAATCTCAAAGTTAATCGGTACTTGATGAGCTACGTGATGAAGTTAAGAGAAAATAAAAATAAAAAGATTAAAAGGAAAATCAATGTGATTGGATCACACCTATGTTACAAGTGCTCTGTTCCTGAAGCCACTAAACAATTAAAATTAGCCCTGTAGGTTGGATTCAATCTGACGTTTCTTCATATAAAAAGGAAATTTAACAAAAACCGCTACTGTTAATAACCAGCTTAATGTGTTGTTGGATAATATAATAAATTATAATCCTCGTTTTGCATTTCTGAAACTGGACAATGAAAACTGGTGTGTTTTACATTCTCCTCTTTAAAAAAGGAAACCAAACCAAACATGTAAATAACGTATTTTTTTCTTCCAAAAAAAATGAATTTTCCATTAGACATACAATACAATTACATAGATACATATTTTCAATACCGCACATTCAATCTGCCAAAATAAAGTAATGATTACAAAGCCAACAAAGATGCTGCCATATATATATATATAGAGAGAGATGTATGTACAATGATTATAGCATTCATAATTGCACTATGCCTCAATAAATGTAAATTACAGGCTCGTGTTCTACAGAATTCTTACAAAAAAATACTCCAAAGTAACTTGGGAATGGGGAAATGGTAAATCAGAGGGGCCAATCAGAAACGAGAAGGGCTTTACTTTGGTACAAACTGAATCTCAACACTCCGCCCTTTGACATGGGAATGAGCCAAATGTGTTCTCCACTGCTATTGGACGAAAACAGTCCAGACAGCAGGCCGTTGATTGGACAGATATAAGGACATGTGTGTGTGTGTGTGTGTTTAATAC
The DNA here is from genome assembly GCF_009819705.1 of Hippoglossus hippoglossus. Lineage (NCBI taxonomy): Eukaryota > Metazoa > Chordata > Actinopteri > Pleuronectiformes > Pleuronectidae > Hippoglossus > Hippoglossus hippoglossus. Next base: position 12,451,487 of record NC_047159.1, on the reverse strand, counting down.
CGTTATTTATTGAACCCTTAAAAAACTGCAGGAATCAGTTGATCAATACGTCGGTCAGCCCTGCTCTCTCCTGTTCTCAACACTTTTCCTTCCATCAAAAGTAGTAAACAGCGCAACGTGGAGCCGTGAGTTGTTTTGGTATTGGGAAATAAATAAACATACTAGCATAACAAAAAGCACTAATGTGGCACAGTGGAACATAATCATTTAACAACATTGTCTTATAAATTATCCCCTCCTCCTCCGCTCCCTTCAGTCCATGTAAAGCGGCCGTCGCCATCTTGGTTCATGGGAGCGGAGGTCTCCATGTGCCTCCTCACCTCGTCGCCCAAAGCTTCGAAAGCATCTTTAAAGCCAATTTCCCCTCACGCCTCTTAAACGTCGCTCAACACGTCAACGTGGCTGTGTGCTTCCACGGTGGCAACACCTGCCCTAACTCATCGCATTGTTCCAAAGTCAATGTGATAATGATAATAACATTAATAATGATGATTGAAGTCAATCAATATCAAATCAATATGAAATAATTTAAAAATCACAGTTTATGCCAAACTCATCAACAGACTTGCCCATGGATCCTTTGCAGGAGAAAGGAAGCTGTTGATTGGAGATGTGTTACATCACTTCCTGTTGGGCAAACAAGTAAACGCCTGTGACAGAGATTCAGAACGAATCCACAGGTAAGGGGGGAGGGTAGAAAAAAAAAAAAGAATGAAAAGCTTTTTTAAATTCTTATTTATAAAAAGGCAGGAGGGAGGGGGCACATTGCATTCCTGCTCTGACGTCTCAGACTGACGGGCAACCCCCCCACACCTCCAGGAAACCCAGTAGTTCCTCTCTTTCTGTCAAAAAACAAACAAGAAAAAAACTTCACAATGCGCAAAAGCCTAAAAAATGAGGATCATTGCTGCACATGTTCAATAGCAAATCCCTCCCAACTCTTCCACATATCCGACCCCCTCCCTCCCTAGATTTCATCAACTCCCTAAATAGCAAGAGAACATTTACTTTGCTCACCCCTTGGCGACCAAGAGATCAACAAATGGCAAATAAATTAGTATTATGCATTAGATTTTTTTTCTCAGATTTTCTCTTTTTTCAGAGTGTGTGCGTGTGTGTGTGTGTGTGTGTGATCTCTCTTTTCACAGATTGCATCAGTCAGTGTGTGTTGAGGGCCTCCGCTCTACACCAGGTTGTACTCCTTTAGGTTGAGCTGCAGGATGGTGTCTTTGACGGCGGCGAAGACAAAGCGGATGTTCTCCGTGTCAGTGGCACAGGTGAAGTGAGAGTAGATGATCTTATCACTGTCTGGATTCAGGTCCACAAACATCTTGAGGATGAACTCTCGGCCTGCTTGGGCGTCCCTCTGCGGACCTGGGGAGGAGGAAATGATGCTCCGTCAATGCGCGTGCTGTAGAACGCCATGAGCATCCATTGTTAATGTGTTTCAGAAATGGACAGTTTGACCACAATCCATTCAAGACATTTTGAGGCTTACACACATGCAATTAACCGTGATTTTAGTGGTTTTAAATTTCAAAACACACCGAAGAGATGGTTGATATCAGCCTGATCGTTACATTAATTACACTTTTGAATAATTGGTTAATCAGCTGATAATAAATGCTATAGAGATGATTTATCTGACCAAAAAATACTTAGAACAATTGTGAGCATAATATTCTCTTTCGCAAAATAGAACATAAAATTTGGACGCAGATCAAATTCAGCTTGATGATCATGAATGAGACAATTTTGACCATAATGATTGAATCTATCATGGTCTGAAGACAGAGCCTCAAAACAAAGATGCATATTGTTGGGGGCATGTAGTGAATAATGGTATTTTCTGTGCAAACAGGTCACTTTTGTCCTGGTGTGTAAACTTGCAGCTTATCTAAAAAAAAAGCTGTCACCAGTGCTTGGTTGGAATGTTGACTGTTTGGGTTTGACGCTGTGCTGCCGTCACTCACCATCGTATTCTGGGAAGTAGTCGACCAGATGAGAGTACATGATCTTCTCCTCCAGCAGGTCCTTCTTGTTGAGGAACAGGATGACGGAGGAGTTCTGGAACCAGGGGTACGTGATTATTGTCCTAAACAGAGCTTTACTCTCCTCCATCCGGTTCTACAGAGAGAGAGAGTGTATGAATGTGTGTGTGTGAGAGGAGGGGGGGGGTAGAGCGAGGAGAAAAACGTACAGAGAGAGAGCGGAGAGAAGGAGAGAGACAGAGTTAATCATTGAATTAAACCACAGTCATGAAGTACAGATTTTTAATAAACGTTTAAGCACACCGGAGGGAGAGCAGCAGGGATGAGAGAGAAGGGCGGCCATGTCGCCTTCAAGGGTTTAATCTCTGCCCTGCACTTGATTTCAGAGTTTAATTGAACAAAGCAACCATTTTAAAAGTCAGCTCTGGATACCACATCACCAGCGCCGCAGTGTAAAATTGTCCTGTATTTTATCCCAAACAAAACCACTGTGTGGTAGTTTAGACAGGATGCGCAGATGGTCAGAAACATATGAAGGAAAACACGTGGACACAAAATCAGACCGACAAACATATGACCGCACACCTGCTCATTAATACACACAAACCGACACTGTTGGTTGCGGCCACTGAAGATCTGGCCTGAGGCAATATTCAAAACAGCTGGCTGATCATTTACAAATGATTTAAAAAGAAACAAGTGGTGGGGCTCTGCCTGGCAGGAGGGGAATCTCATTTTCATCGTTTTACATCAGGAGTCGCTCTTCGTCTTCGGACGCAACTCGTCTTTCACATGAAATATCCATCCATGACCCAAATCTGCTTATCCTTTAGGGGTCTGGAGCCAATCCCAGCTGACATTGGGCGAGAAGCAGGGTACATCCTGGACAGAGCGCCATCATGGGGCCAACAAACAGAGACAAACGGCCATTTACCCTCACAACTCCGGACAATTTAGAGTCTTCAATTCACCGGACCCCAGTCTGCATGTCTTAAATGTATAAATGAATCACCTCGTTGTCTGATTCCACCAAAACTTGGTCGTACTCGCTGAGCGCCACCAGGAACATGATGGATGTGACGTTCTCAAAGCAGTGGATCCACTTCCTTCTCTCCGACCTCTGACCTCCCACATCCACCATCCTGTCAGCCGGGAGAGAGAAGGGCAGTCGTTAGAGGCACTGATTAAAAAGTTGCATCACCGGAGATATTATGCACATCCTGAGGAGCCAAACGTGAGTCAAACGTGATGACGCTGCTGATCATTTGGATCTGACTTTGAAATAATCTGATTTGATGACTTGATATGTGAGGCCCCAGGTTTCTGGAACCCTCAGTGTGTGGTCCTGCGTCTCCACTTCGTCTCGTGTCCCTTTATTATGATTAAACTATTAAACATCGGTAACATCTGTCGTTTTATGTGATCTCCGAAATTTTTTAAATCAGTTACGATATGAAAATCCTCTAGTGTCATAAGTGACCCTTGAGAGAAGGGGAATTTGCAGTAGAATATTCAAAAGTAAAACTGCAGGTTCATTGTGGAGCTTTTTTTCATGCTATGATGAAGAAGTTTAGAGGACGTCTCATTGTAATAAACATAACTTTACGATTTGAGTGTGTTTAAATCAGAAAAATACTGTTATATGAGTAAAAGCAGTGAGGCTACACCTAAAAACAAAAAATGTTCCATTAAATATTAAGCAGTGCTTTCATAATTCTACAGGTGGAAACCCGACCTTAACAAAGCATCATATTTTATTTATCTTCTATTAGCTTACTCTACTTTTTGCATATAAAATATTCATCCATGACGTAACTTGTAAGTACAACCATAAGAGGAATGCAGGCGAGTGAGAAGTACAACATTTTCCTTTTCAAAAGCTACTGAAATAAAATTAATTAAAATAAAAAACTATGCGAATGAGTGATTGTACGTAATTACTTACACAGTCATGCTGTAGTGTGACCATATTAAAACATTTTTCTTACGATCAACAGCTGGAGTTCAAGAATGTTATTAATATTTGTATTTTATATTAGGATATAAATGGTAGTTCCTTTTCACATTTCACTTTTTCCACATGTTCTGTACCTTCACTGATGTCCAGTGTCTACAACAGTGCGATTTTATCTTACCTGAATATGACGCTCTGCAGGTCAAACGGGTATTCGATGATGCCCGTGGTCGGGACTCGAACCCTCAACACGTCCTGCTGAGTGGGAAGAAAGGATGGCTCTGCGATTCGGTCCAACGCGTTCAGGTAACTACAGAGGCAGAGAAAATGATTTAGGACGACTGTTTGTCATCAGGAACACTGTGAAATAAAACTTCAGTTGTTCTTTAGCTGTTACTTTCATGTTTTGCTTTAAGTTTCCCTCATTTATAAACATGGGTTAAATTCATACGGCGCTCAGAAGAGGGATGTTGACATCTGGATCCAGTGTTATGTCTACTCACTACTTAGTGGAGTCTGAGAGCTGGTACTCCCTCCTTCGATCATAACACTCCTGGATGCCCGGGTCATTCCATAAGCTCTTGATTGCATCTACGTAAGGATTCTCGAGGCTGTTGATCTTCTCTACGTCCACCTCCCTCACGATGTTGGCGTTACCCTGGTGGAGAAACACCCAGAGGAAAAGTTCAGTTTTTTACTGCGACAAAAGGTGAAACCTCAAACATTTTCAGTTTCTGGATCTGTGAAACTATTCAAATGCAGGTTGAACAGTCCTAATTATCACGGCTTTATTCTCTAATTCTATATCCAGAAATGTGTTTGCGCCCCCAGGCTCAGCACGGACCTCATATCTGAAGCTCAAATCCCGCCGGGCCTTTTAAAGGGGAAAGTTTTCATGGCCCACAGTCTCATTAAAACTTTCCGGTGTCCCACGACAAGAGACCGACATGCGCCTGAATGTCGACACAGTTTCACATGTCACACTGACATTCTTGATGGTAGCGTGGTGTACAAGCTGAACAGACCTGATTTCATCTTTGACACTAATGCCTCGTTCATACTACGCGATTTTAAACCAGATTTCCAACTCGCAGATAAAAAGCCCACTCTGCTCTCGATCCGCTGCCATCAATCGCCATGTGTCAACCCTCCAAAGACGCGTTTTGAGAGGCTCGTCATCCCATCACCTTATCTGTCTAGAAGCCGGCAAATAGATAAACGAATCAGCAACAACTACAGGCCCGACACACAGAGTTGGTGGAAGATGGTGTGTCGCCCTCTGTCATGGAGTGTGAACTCATCCCGACTGCACGACTCCCAATCACCCAACAGCAGGCCGTGTGGTGTGAACTGCACAGCGATCCGTGTGAACTTAGTGTTTGTCACGTTCCGCCAAATGGTTTCTGCAAAGGAACCAACTCTTCTCTGTCAGATTTATATCGGCTTTTGTAACATTTCAGTGTATGATACATTTTTTTATTTAGATTAAATTAGATTTTCACAGTGAGTTATAGATTTAATTTAGAAACAAATCCCACATGCACAGTAGCAGAAGATTACAGGTCATTCACTGTGGACAGGCTTTTATAAAATGGAAAGCTGTTACAACAGCATGAAGGTTTATTAGAATTAATTATACATGACAGACATAATCTATAGAACCCCTATCTACCTCTTACTCAGAAGGCTTTCATTAAACTACACTGGACAGTTGTATAGTCTGTTAGACCTGTAGTTAACATGACCCATATGAAAAAGAAACCCATTTCATTTAAAGCCCAACATCAAAAAATGACAAAACACCATTTCTATGCTCAGCGTCGACCACGTATTGAGGGACTGCATGAGCTGCATTGGAATGAGACGTCTGCCGAACCAATTACGTGGTCTGAACATGATTTAGACATGAAGGACACAATGTGATGGTTTGGGTCTGGGGACGAAAGAAGGGACAAAAGAGCTGAGAGTGAAAAACAGTGAAACAGATATCTGGTATAAGGCAGATATGGTGTCAGGGTTTATTGGGAGGGCTTGATAAGCTTTCTATTCTGTGATAGTGGTTTTGTAAAGACAGGTTTCATTTTCACTTCCTTAGTGAACTCCATTGTTTGAACCTATACTTCCCATTTATATGAGAGCAAAGGGTACAAAGTATTCAGTAGTTCTGGTGTACACGCACATATCTGAAGCAGATAGCATAACAGATCCTTCTCAGTGCATCAGTACTGGCATTAGTGTGCAGTGACGTGTAAGGATAGGAAAACCCCTGACATTAAAAACAAGATTTTTCAAAATAAAAAAGATTGCAGTACCATTTTTACTCAGCATGTTTAAAAGGAATGTTCTTGGTTTTTCTTGTGTTTAAAGTGCGTAAAACAATGGTGAAATAGCTGGGCTGAGACAGCATATTCAGTTTCATTCTTCGTGGACATGCACACGTTGGACGGGAAGCGAAAGCAAACGTTGCAATGATCCACTGCAACAAGATTAGAGGAGTAAGATGAATCCAAGCTGTGGTGCCATTTTAAATCTCAAAGTTTCCCTGGTAGTCAGGTGTTGGAGGTTTGGCTCCACTTAGTTGAAACTGCCTGTGTCTCCAGTATTAAGACGAGTTGTTTATATTTAATGCCTGATGAAGGTTAATAACATAAATGTTGTGTCTTTAATAAACTCAGTGCTGACAGGGAGAATTCCACCTTTTCACAAATGCTCAAAGTGACAAAGGAACATGGATCAGGATGGGAGGAGCTGCAGCAGCACTGTCAGATGTCACCTGAAATTATCTGATTAATAAAAAAGCGTTGCCGAGGCGATTGACTCCTACGTAACACTTCTTTTCATTTGTCACTCGCACAGGGAGCGAACCACGAGGTCATCGTGACATCTCCCAAATCTGTGACTACGAGGGTCACTCCTTCCTTAGTGACAGTTAGGGAAAGTGAGGTCAAATACGAGCGAGTGTGTATGTATATATTTCTGTAAATATATGGGTTTGAGTGCAGGGAAACACACAGGCAAACACACAGAGTGTGATGGAGTGCTGGAGCACTTTAAGGACACAGGAAGTGCCGAAAAGGACAGGAAACGATTATGGATGGCTGTTCCAAATGAGATAGACAGCGCTCTAAAAATATACAAGCACGCTGTGACCACTTTGCAGCTTCTCCGTCGCTTTTTCTCCAATTATTCATCACCCTTCACCACAGTTGTCACTTCAGTTGGGGGGGATTTGAAAAAGCGCAGATGTAATTTACCTTGTTGTGCTCATATTTGTAGGGGACCTTGAGCGTCTCTGAGGCTCGGATCATGGCCTGCATGGACGTGAAGATGTTCTGATACACCAGTTTGGTAAAACCTCTTTTGTCCTCATCGGTGTAACCTGTGCCGTGGATAATCCTCATCTGTTTGATGAATGTGCTCTTCCCACTCTCCCCGGTGCCTGCGGAAGGAAGTAGACAGGAAAAGGGAACATAGTTTATTTTGTAGGTTTGTGAGACAGACCTTTGATCTCCTGTGTCAGCGAGCCACGCTCCTTAAAAGGACATTTTGTCACTTTCCTTGACCTTTATGGACCAATAAGGGAACTGCAGCAATACAAGAAAAGACAAATAAGAGTTGAGCAGCAACACGGCAGCCATACAAATCGTCAAACATGCTCGTATTCCTGCCGTTAATGGTCCAATCACAGATCTAGTTCCACAGTTGGTCAGTCCGACACAGAAACAGAAAATGGCCTTTATTATTGGTCAGTGATGCCTCCTCTTCCCTCTGTGTAACCAGTCAGATTGAATTGCACTATAGAGCAATCGACTGTGCATTAGAGTGAATGTGCCGGTGGAACATTTCCAACACTCCCCATAACAATCTGATAGTTATTATGAGGATATGAAATGCATTAATGTATCAGCAAACATTTGGCTATTCACACAACTAGCAGACAGAGAGCAACAATAGCATTTATTATGCCTCTGGCCTGATGACAGCCGTGACCTGATGCATTATGGGTTCAGGTTGTCCATCCCTTCCATTCTAATGCCTGGATGGGGATTTCTTCACTTTTGGTTTTAACATTCACTAGATTTGATTTTAGTGGTTGAAAGATCAAAGCTGACCTCACAAAACACTTTTTGGGTTGTTCTACAAACTGTAAATGTACATGTGGAAGTCCCTTGAGGGACGAAAGAGGAATCAATCGCTTTTTGCAAAACAACATCGAGTCTTCTTACCGGCACATTTATGCAGATATATCAGCCTATCTAACCCTAACCCTGAACTTTTTCCGAAGCTTGACTTTTACACATGATCAACGCAGCGGGAGATTCTCCGCTCAGACACATTCACAACACGTGATGTATTTATTCCACCGTGGAGATCACGTGCTTTTGTCTATAGCACTGGCAACACTGGCGTCGCCCCTTTTGAACCCCCCCCCTCTGTTTTCTCAGATGGGCTCATTCGGACATTATCCAGTTCTTAAAAGGGGGCTGGCAGGAGAAACTCCAGAGAGTTCACTTCTCACTTGGACATTTGTGTTCTGACATACTCTGGAGAATGTCAGGAGATTATCAGTACAAAGCAGCCGTACATTATATGCAAAACAGACATGCAGGTACACAATCACTGAGTCAGTCACACGCATGATAATAAGTGGTGGCTACTTTCCTCTCAGCATGTTGTTCTTGGTTTGGTGGCCGACCAAGAACAACATCTCTCTGCTCTCAGTGATGACAGGAACTATTTGGGTGTTAAGAGCTGGGGCTGTACTCTGTCTTTGGTTCATTGAGAATCTTGGCAGAGCAACTGAACGGTTTAACTCTACCTCACCACTAACTCTTGAAAGACTCTAGCAGAAAGGATTGTGTATGTGTGTGCGTTTTGTGTCTAAAAGACCAGGAGACGTGGGCTGCATTCCAGTGCAAGTTATAGGAGCCATAAGAGCGCTGTATAAAATAAACTCTATTTTAGCCCAAGGAGCCTCTTGACTGTGGGTTCAGAACACAGCCCGGGCACTTTGCAAAACCAAGCTGCAGACTAAACTGGTGCTGAAACACTATCACCTCTGGGGGAAACAGATTTTCTATTGTGGGGCTGCCAGTTTAGAAACCTGAAATGAGCAGGGAGGGTTGCAATGACAAAACCGGAATTAGCACAATTACCCTTGACGTGCTCTTGAGCCAAACACTTAATCCTTGAACTCTAACTTGGACAATTATTTTTGTTAGAAGAGCAAGAAGCAATGAGGAAAATTTGGTGCTGAGCTGGATAATGATTCAGATTTTGTCAATCAAAATTACCATTTTTCGGGAGGTGATCTTCATTACGTTACTATCACAAATATTCATTTCAACTGTGTCAGAGAATGGATATTTCACCTGCGTTTAATGAAAGCAGTTTTCAGAACCTCTCTGTGTACACGGCATATGTATCTGGTGCAATGTAGAATATGGTGATAAAGTGGCCAATCAGCCTTGGCAAAGGTATGACCTCTCCAAATGCCCCAACAGTTTATAAAAGATTTGTGTCACCCCCACACGTACATATATCGTAATGTGGAAATAGATTTATATATGCACACAGAGTCCAAATATAATTAACTACTACATTAACCTCAATAACAAAGTAGTATTGTTGCAAAATGCCTCGAGTCAGACATCCTAAAAATACACGCATTCTATTTTTTGAACAGACAAACTGGATCAGTGCGTAATCTGAAAAAACTTAGATTAACTGTGCCTGTGGGTTTTGGATCTGGGCTGATCTTGTGTGGCACAGTTATTTCTCCTCATAGCTGTTCAAACACAGAAAACTGGAGAGAACCTGATGGTAGAAAATGGGGGAATGTGGAGGTAAAATTCACATAAAACTCAGACAGAGAAACCTTTCATTTAAAGTTGTTTTTTTATGATAAACTATGGCTGAGATGCTACTGTTTAGTTTCATGTTACAAAACTGGAATGCAATGATTTTCAAGTCTACTTGTGAAGGTTGCATGGGTGGAGTAAATGTTTTCCTCTGGGGATCCACCCATTCAAGAAAATATTCACATTCACTCACATGACAACCTTAAATTTGAAAGCTACTGCCGGTTAACTTAGGTTATAGAAAAACCAAGGGGGTTATACAGCATTGTAACAACCAACAGCTCTATGTATAAAAAGAGAAATTGGTCAAAAAGGGCCATTAGATGCTGCTGAGTCACTTTTCTAGCCCAGACAGTGAACCTGGATTAACCCGAGTTTGAAGTTACTAGATCAACATTACATCTGATGTGGGGTACGTCTGGTCTGGCTTCCTCTCTGGAAGCTAAACCCCAGGATTCCAAGTCTGACCAAAGAGGGTTGAGAGTAAAAAAAGAAAACAGGCTGCTCTGTCTGAGTGTGGTGCTTTCAATTCCTGGTGTGCTACGTCTGAACATTTAAAACTTTACAGTGAGCAGCCAAATAGTCAAACCCTATACTGTCACATATGTAGAGTGGTCAAACAGACAATACATCATATTTTAATCACAAGGATTTGGTAACTTTATCCAGGAAGTCCTGGAAGTTGTGCATCTCCACAGCCCCTGAAAGCACCACTGCATTAGTGTCAGCTCTGCACAGAGACGCCTGCAGCCGGCTGTTTAAAACAAATGGGATAAGAGGAAGCAAAAATGCCGATGTGATGTTCGAACATCATTATAAAAAATGCATGAGTGAAGAAGGGAGAATGAATTCACTGCTCCACAGTGTATTAACACGGGGCTGTATTCAACCATGTTCACTTTTACAAAGGCTTCAGGGTGAACTGCAATATGTTTCTCTAACTACACTCTGTAGTTCCTGTGCAGTCGTAACGTTAGTTCATTTCCAGCCCTGCTTCTTACTAGTATTTGACAAGGGTCTGACTCGGCCTTGTTCTGATTTTAAAAGGGAGAACTATGGGATTATTATGGGATCACCTCACGCTGTCAGCCTTAAAATCTGCACTTCTGCGAGTTTTTGCTTAAAGGTTTTTTACTTTACTTACTTTACATAGTACTTTTATATTACTTATTTGACTGAGTGTCAAAGAAAAAGAGATTTCCAAGAAAAGAAAATTCTAGTTGTATCTGGGTGAACTGATATAGTTTCAAATGAGCTATGGGATGAGTACATAAATATGCGTACCCGCCGATGCCCAACCCGGCAATCTCTAGGATTAACCCATGTTTAACATACTCAAATGAATGATAGAGAACTCTGTAGAATGAAACCGAACATGGTCTTTTACTGAGCAGCTGAAACTGTTCAATGACGTTTGTGGAGCTGGTTCTGTTTCTCACTTTCATCAGGAAAGTCAGTCCTGTAGGTGTCAAATCTTTCAGTGTTGATGACAGGCAGCCTTCAGCAAGAACCAGCAAATCTCAAGGCAAAGCAGAGGGCTGAGTCATGAATTTAGTAAAAACAAATACTGCTGTGTTCTCTCATACTGCATGTGAGTGTTATTCTAGTTCAGGAAAACTAGATGCAAATTGGAAAGTATGAAAAAGATGCCACCTTTATCTCCCTGCCTGGACACGATTTGAGGAGTTTATGCCAAGAATTATCTGTATTTAAATAAATTATAGCTTGCTGTTATGATATTAAATCACTTATTTAAAGTGATAAACTAATAAAACATTTCTATGCTGCAGTGTTAACTTGGCTGCATTCATACAAGAATCATATGACACCCTATTACAACCATGTGTTTGTTGAGTGCTTGTTAAACGTTGAGGTGGACTTTGTTCAGTCGTAGCCTTGACAAAGTTCTCACAGCTTTTCATTCGACCGATAAAAGCAGCCGACAGCGACGGGAAAGATCAACACTTTCACAAATGTTTTCGAAATGAGGATTTGTAAAAAATGTCGGCGTTAAAAATGCAAAAGAAATGTGTTGCAACGCAGAAATCATTTCACAAGTTGTTGAAAAACGTTTCCGTGAGTCTGATTGTCTGATGTTTTGCGTGTGTGCGTGTGTAAAAGGGAACAGGCATCATAAACTAGGTCCAATGGTCTCTTGGGGACTGGAGCTGGGCTGTGCCACTTTTGTAATTGGACAATTTTAAAATGAATTTTGCAGATGAAGACAAACTTGATCATTATTAATGTTTAACCCTTTTGGCTGTCGACAGATGCTTGAATCCTCAATGATAAATAAATAGAAGATGTAGAAATTCAGAATGAAATATGCAGCATACACCTCATTTTTACTATATCCTACACATGGCAGTTATTAATGATTATTCCAATTTCTTCTTTTGACCAACCAACAGTCTAAACCCCCAATATATTCAGTTTACTATCATATATGACAAAGAGGCATCAAATCCTCACAGTTCAGAAGCTGGACTCAAGTGTAAAGACAACAAACTCTGTTCTTCTTTCTCTGTATCTCTATTGCTCTGCCAGAACAGGTTTGGCCTCGGTGAGCATAATGTCGGAGGTTAACCTGAAATAAATATAAAACATCAAGCTACTGAATCACACTAGCATCCGATGAGACCCTTCACTGTGTTCTTTAAATAGTTTCAATTCTGTGAGTTGAGTATGTAAAGTCGACATGTTCCAATTAGACAAGACATTTGTAGCTACAGGCGTTCGTTCTATTCAAGATCCACACGTTAAACGAAGGGGATCATGGGAATTTAGAAAATGTTCGAGTGAGAGCCTCCTTTAACAACACCAGCTTTTCAATAACACGTATGCTCACAGCTGCATTACTATGATTCCATAAAAAAATATTATATCCAGTGATGTCCTGTCAACCCTGTTACACTACGAGTTCCCCAAAACCTGTTCTAGTTACTTCTGTCGTAACAGCAAGAACATCTAACATTAACAAGTAATAAACCTGATTAAAACATTGACCATGACTGCTTGTTAACTATCTACAAATCTGACAAACTATCTACAGCCTGATAGGTTCAAGAACACGGTTTCGATATTTCTTTCCAGCCACTACGTTTGACGCTCCTCTGCATTCATCTCAAACTTCCCATGAGTGCACAAGTTTGGAATCTCAGCTAATGTTATGGTGCCACAGTCTCGGCCGTCCTTTCCCCTGTCACTTAACATTTCTCCAGACCTAATGTCACGCTTCAACAGCAGATGTTGAATTTGCTCAAAGACAGGAGAGCAACCAGAGTCTGGTAGTATCCATCATTTTTAACCAACATGTGACGTGTAATTCCCCTGAAACAAAAGTCTCATCGATCAAATAAACCACTGTTTTAAGATACACGTCCCTGTTTCAAATATACACACAGTGAGAAAAGTCGCATCAAGGATGAAGGTGTAGGTTTTCATTCAGAATTGATTGCTCTGAATCTGGTGGAAGTTTCAGAAAGTGCTCTTCTATCTCAACACCCAGTTAAATGTCCTCCTGATGAATAAAACTTTGGGAAAACATCTTGCTAACCTAAATCTTGCCGCCTTGTATCAGGATTCTATTCCATCCTGTTTTATTTTTCCTTAATGACATTCGAACTTGCCAAAGACAGAAAACCAATAGTGGAACTAATAATGTTAATGATGGTTTTGGTTTTTTTTTGCGAAACTATACAACAATAATAGTTGAGTTATGGTCCTACTGGCGGTTGATCTGAAAAGGATTTGGTGGGAAGGGTGAACAGTTACTATTTCATAATCAGAGTCCAGTTTGATTCTGGAGGCCACTCCAATATTCACAGCTCCGGTGTCAGGTGTTCGTTGAGTTCTGTCCGCCTGCAGAGAACTGCATGCAGCAGCACCGACTACAGCAGAAACTAACCGCGTTAGACAGTGACAACGCTGTCAGCAGCACATTGTCAGGATCTCATTACTGAGCAATGACCAAGACACCACCTTTATATCTTGTAGGAAAAAAGAGAGCAAACAGTCGAATTGTAAATTTTCCATGCCCGCACCCAAACCAGCCATAAACTAAGTTCTTATCTTGTCTTACTTTGTCAAGCTTGCGTTTGTAAGTTGTAAATGTTGACGAAGACACAGCTTTTCTTACCAACTGGACAACGAAGTGGGAGCTGTTCTAATGGATTATGACAGTGATTTCATATTCAATGAATGTGTTTATGTTCACGTGTTGCTGGAGGAGATCACTTTCAGCAGGATCTACCTGAGATGCCTTGGCCTCACTGTTCACCAACATTGATTGTAACTGAGTCACTTATATCTTAGTGTGGTCGTTGTGTCTCTGACTTATTTACCAGCAGTAAACTGAATGTGAACCCAAAAGGATCCGGGTATAACACTGTCACCCCCTCAGCTCCAGCTCCTCTTCCACACTGCAGCTATAGTAAAGTATTGTTAATCATCTGTCCAAATTCAATGAGTCATAATGTCCCTTATTAGTTTACAACTCGTTAATGGATATCTAATGCTTATTATAGTATTACAATGAACTCTGAACTTGCTTATTTTTATGTTGCAACATACCCAGTCTCTGTGGGATAAAGGAGTGAGTGGGATTGGATGATTATGAATAAAGTTTAAAAGCCCAGATGATATGTGAAAAATTCTGCGATTGACATTTTGAAAGAGTGAAAAACTTGTTTTCCCCTCATGTCCTGTGGGACACAATACACTGATAGCATACGGGATAATGGAGCCACACAGAGCCCACACAACTTCCTCTGGTCAACTCGACCACTAGTAGTGGGGGTGGTGCCATTGGTGTGTAACAGGCTCACTAAAGAGAAAAACCCAATTTCCCTGTGAATTAACAGCCCTGAGTATATAATGATCCTATATATTCTCCAGTCAACCTCCCTATGCCTCCCATCAAACCCACCCCACTGTAGACAACCATCTACACCTCTGTCAAAAACCTTTAGTCATGAACACTGTGCAGCATTTAACACGACAGAAAATAAGAGGGTTTTTTTGCGTTAAAGAGAAATCACACATGTGGTAAACCATTACAGGAAACTCTTCACTCTAAGGATCTCACTGTAACTTCACTACAATTCCAAACTCAAAGACATTAACTGTACACATTCTGTCATTAGAGGCGTGCTACCAGCCCACTGTGAAATGGAATAGCCTGTACTGACAGGCAGCTGTTGCTAAACAGAAATAAACGTCGAGTGTGAATGATGACCATGAATTATTTGGTTCTGTTTGGTTGGTTGTCATGTATCACACAAGAGTGCCGACGAATAAGTGAATAAAAACAACATAATGTCCCATGAGAAATAAAATCTTACACAGGATCACTCACTTTTTGGGTCACTGGCTGTTTGTGTTAGCATAATGAGCAAACTGTTGGGTATTAGAAGAGATTAAGGGGCAACAACGACGCGATTATTTGTCCGTATTTAACAGGCGAGGTGGCTGTCAGCTCCTTCAAATCCTGTTAAGGGGGATTCATTTCAACATTTAGCGCTACCAGGAGGGCAAAGGGGGGAGAGCTTCCTCATTAAACCCCCTCTTAAACCTCCCTTAGAAGGCAAAAGTGGGATCTAAATATGTTAGGTTTCCAGACTCCTTCTCTTTTATGCATTTCCTAAGGAAGTGAGTGAGGCGAGCACTGGATCGGAAGGAGCAGTTTCTGGCCCCACTCTCCTCCACCACCACCACCCCGGTCATCACATCTAATGGGCTTTTCGCAGTGGAAATCGAATTAAAAATGGGATGGTGAGTTGTTTTCCTCATATTTCTCTAGTGTGACTAATACTTCTCAACAACTCCCCTCCCCCCCAGATCCCAACCTCTGATTTCCCAACACCACACTGTGATAAATTCACAGGTAGCAACATTATCATTACATTTCTTAAAGATCATGGAAATGTAATGAAACAATTAAGCCTCGAGGCAGCGGTGACAGTTTGGATGATCATATTGTTGAGTTGTTTTAGTGTTTGAGTTACTTTGAGAAGGATTAACATGAATGCAAAGAGCATAGAATGACAGATGCATGATGCAAATTCGGGCTGGGCAAATACAACTATATCAATAACTAATGCAAAATAATAATAATTGTCATTCTCTGCTCATAAAGAAGAGATTAACTCGGGCACTCAGGGGCTAAAATTAGTCCTTAAAGTTAAAAGAAATATAGTGAGACATTTATCATGATAATTACCAATGACAAATTTTTATCTTGATAACTTTTTGCCATATCAATCTTACTCTATAGAGCAGAGGTTCTCGAATGGGGGTCCGCAATCCCCGGAGACTCCATGAAAAGTTTCCAGATTCATCCATTCAAAATATCCTTATTTTTGTCCGGACCTTGTGAGTGGCATCCGGAAAACAAACTACATTAACCGGTAATAATGATCATTCTAAAAACTGCTCTACACAGGTTTTAAATGCATCAATTACTTGTCATCATTATCAATCGTGTGCAATTATTTTACGATGGAAATGAATGCTTTACTGTGCAACATATGGCAAAACTGTGCAAATATACTTTGCCAATAAGGGAGCGGTAGAGAGGACCTCTGTTACAATGATATACAAGTATTCTGTTTCGACTTGGAGTAAATATTTTCAATATCCTTCTAAGACACTTATAACACTTACAACACATATAAGATGAAGTGTTAAAAAAAGGACTCTGTTAAATGATTCCAAGGGACATATATGAAGGGGGGGGGGGGGGGGGGGGGACTTTCTATCATGTTGGTGGTTCTTGTCTGAAGAGAAAATTGAGAATCGCTGCTATAGAGTAAATATAGAGTATCTGACTCATTGGCGGGGTTAACCTACAGCAGGGTTACTGGACTTTGGCCCAGTCAATACTTGACACACTCCTGAGCACAACATCTGGATGGGCCCGAACAGGCTGTGTCAGGCCAGTGGAAGGGTGGAGGGGTGAGACAAGTAAAGGGAGGAGGCCCAGGGACTGACGAGCAGTTGTTTACCTCGACACTGACCAGTTATTCAAATCAAGTGGTTCTCTCACACACACACACACACACACACACACACACACACACACACACACACACACACACACACACACACACACACACACACACACACACACACACACACACACACACACACACACACACACTTCAAAACACCAGCCCTCCACTCCCAAACTTCACACAGGTGGGAAACCCCATCCGTAGACCCCCACCCGTCACAAGGCATTCTTTCTCTGGGAGGAATTTGGGCTTTGCACCGCTCCTCTCCCCTCTCCCCTCCCCCGGGTTCCTCCGTGCGGAGCTTACCGAGGAGCAACAGTTTCAGTTCCCGGCGCGCGTCCCTCTTGTCCCGGCGGAGCTGCCTCTCGATCTCGTCGTTGATCCGCCGGGCTTCCTTCGCCTCCTCGCTGAGGCAACACGCCATGATGGACTCCAGGGTCATCCTCTCCTTCTTTCTGCTTTTTTTTTAAAAACACACACTTTCCGCTCGTTTGATCACTGATTCATCCAGATCTCAGCCGCGTATATGGCTTTTTTTTTTAAACACACGTCTAGGAGGCCTGTGGATGCCGGATAACGTCCACATATACAGGCCTGCGTCTGGTGGAACGACGCGTGGACGCCCCTCGTAAAGGAGCCTGGACGCAGCACAGATTGTGGGCTAAAAAAAAAAAAGATGTTTGATGAATTACTATGATCGAGCCCCACTTCACCAGTTTCGCTTTCCGGGGGCCTCCTCCTCCCGACAAGGGTCGGTGTGAGCCGAATATCTGTCGGATCTTAATTGGTGGTAATCTGCTTTTCCTTCTCAATATGATCAACAGATCCTTGTAAGACGCATCCTCCGTGTGATCTCGTTAGGGGCACAGACACCCGATCAGCCGAGCGCCACCAGCACCAGCCCTGCTCTCTAAAAAACAAAGTCCCACAATGTTGGTTTTAATGTCTCTTCCAGGGGCGAAAATCCTCCCGCGTTGTGTCCGATTTACCGTCGCGGATGAGCGGGGACGCGTGAAGAAAGCAGTCCGCTCATATTCCCGGCGGCTCGACTCCCGGGCGTGGTGAGGCAGAATATGGCGGACTTTCACTCCAATCCGCTATAGGCTGTTTTACAGTTATCTCTCTCTGGTCTGCTCCAGAAGACAGCCACGCGTAACACTCAGCCTTCCAGCCGGAGCACGCTGTCGACACGGCGGCGGAAAATATCCCACATCGCCACAAATGTTGAACAAACAACGAGAGGCGTTGACGTCCGCGGCTCAGGAGGAGGAAAGAGATCCAGACCCCGTGCTGCTGCTGCTGCTGCTTACTCTCTCGCTCTCTCCGGACAATCTTCTCCTTTTCCTCAATTCTCTTCATGTATTTTTATTACATGGGCCATCCACTCCTCTGGGGCTGACGTCGGCCTCCCGTCGACCAGGGTGGGTGGGTGTGGGGGGAGTGTCACGTCAAAGCAAACGCCTCAAAGTATTTCGGCCCCAACCTGTGGAATAGAAAATGTGCATGAATGGACTGAACTCGTATCTGCGTGGGCAGTGGATTTGTTTTAGTTCTGACTCTGACTCAGTGGCTGTGGTGTGATTTACAAATGACACTGCACGTACTTTCTCTTCTGTCAATGTAAACACACCCAAAAGACCAGACCTGTGTTCGAACAGAGTCAGAATAGAGTGAGTTCAAACTTGTTTTGAGTTTTTTTTATCAGGGACAATAAAACAATATCAATAATTATCACTGTATGAACTTCATCAACAGCGAAGTAACAAACATCTAATACATATCAATGGCTAAATAGTTTTGGCCCAGATCTGGCCCACATGCCACTAACCACATACAGTATGGAATGAAGCCCGCTCCTGTTAGCCAGATCTGGACCTTAAGTGAGCCATAGCAACACTTTGCCAAGAGCACGGAGTCATGTTTGTTTTTGGATATTCTGGCCACATTTTCTGTTTCACAAGTGGGCAACTTCAGGCTCACATTCATTTTGTGTAGGCCACAAAAAGGCCATAAGTGCTGGATCACTGCCTGAAGTGGCCCACATCCGTATACGCTATCCGGGGTCAAATTGTAATTGTTGCATGTTTATCATTTGTGCCATTTGCCTTCAACAAACCGGAGAGTTATACAGCAGTTGTTGGTCACAATTAATCTTACAACAGGCCCGCACACTTGCGGACTGATGAAATGATAAGTGGATGGATGTTAGAGGCTGAATCACGTGTCCACAGTTGATCCATTATGATCATCCCCACTGTTCATTCCTGTGCCATTAGTATTATGAACCAAAACCACTGGCTCATGAATAAAAAGAGAGTCAGTTGTTTTAGGATGTTATAGTTATTGTTTTTGACAGCTGCACTTGTTGATGAAAAATGTATCATGTTAATCAACAAAACGAATATATTTTACAAATGCAGCATTTAGCAAAAGTTTTAGATCCTCAATTTTTCTAGTTTGCGATTATAAGTTGGGCAGCTCAAGTCCTGTGAAAGCCCAAAATGTACTTAAGTGATGCATTAACTATCCCAAGGATAAAACAATAAGGACAATCATGTACATGTCATAGAAAACAGGCCTTTTTCAGGGATTAAGAATTTGCTAAACTCACAGTTTTCCTGAAGCAGTGGAAGTAACTGAAGCATGAAAGTCGTCTCAAACTATTTTCTATGGATGTCATAACTCACAAATCCTCTGTCTGTACAAAGGCGGTGTCTTTAAACCCCACCCAGATGGTCTCTTAGTCAAACTCAATTAAACTATTTGCTGCAAACAAAAAAAAAAGAATCAAGGTCACATCACATAGGTATTGAGCAGTGTCGATTGAAACCTAACTAAGTGGTCCACTTAGGCCGTTTAAATGGGGACATGCCAGGGACTCTGTGCTTAATTGTATGTTATGTGTTTGTTTAAATTCAGCCTGTGAAGTCTGGTCTCATCTTTTCTGAGCTACCAAACAGGCAAATAAATTAATAAATCAGAGCTATGATGGAGTGCATGAAAATGTGTCATCGAAAGAAAAACTGTAAATTGTTCCGGCAGAATTAATGTTAGCTGTCCAGGGACCTGCCTGACTCGTCCCAGTTTTGTAGCTTGGGGAGCCATTCAACCTGTGCCTGTAATGAAGGGCAAACCCATTAGTTCTCTATAGAGACACACAGCCACAAGTTGGTAACATGTTAACCTGTCAATTGATGGTGTTTAATCTTGTTTCAAGTAGAGTCCCCCCCCCCCCCCCCCCCCCCCCCCTTTGACCCTTGGTCTGACCAAATGTTTCTTGGTGTAGGCTTAAAACAATAACATATCACAAAACCATCACAATTTATTTCCCATCTACTAAAAACATGCACATTTTTAATCATGTTATATTTTGTTGGTTGCTCAAGAAAAATGTATCATCCCTGTTAAATGTGCTGCAATTATACTGTATAACATTTTTATTTTAGACTTACATTTCAACCAAAGAAAAGAACGTAAAAGCTCCCCAGGGTCAAAAGAGAGCCAAAGTAAGAGGATTGTGGTTCTTTTATTGCTTTTGATTTTTCTGTAAAGAATGTGGGGATTTGTATTACTAATGAACAATATCAACTGATGACAGTAAGGGCCCTAAGGTTTGTTCAGCTATATTACCTGATCTTGAGACCCTGATTTGAAGAAGGTCCCTCTTCAAAAAACTATGTGTGACTTAATTATTACCTTATGTAATGTTTGTTTGTTTGTTTTTTGGCAGAATTACAAAAAACTACTCAACAGATTTCCATGTAATGTTGTGGAGGGTTGGTCCATGAGTCAAGGAACAACCCATTAAAACATTGTTTTTTCTACTTTCTCTAACGTTGGGAGACGGGGTGGTTTTCAACATTCTTGTATATTTCTCAGAAAATGAATTAAATAGGCATGTTTAGGGGACTTATATTTATGAGTGTGGGCAATTTGGTACAGAGCCAGGTAAAATGTGAGTGCCACTCTAGTTACATACTAGCTAATGGTTAGATCATTTTGCAGTGGGTGTAGATGTGCCAATATAGGAAAACAAAACAAAACTCATGTATAGTTTATGTATATGTAGATTTGAATATGCAACTGTGCATGTGTACTGTTCACAAGGGAACTGCCTATGGGAAGAATAAACCACAGGAAATGTAGGAATGAATCCTAAACAGTAAATCGGACTTTTATTTTGCAAGAGAAGACACTGTCAACTACTTCCTTCCCTGGGTCACGTGGCCTGGTCCTCGCTTGGATACGGGAAAGCGTCGCTCTGCTGGTCGCTACGGAGAGAGAGAGAAAGAGAGAGAGGGCGGAATGGTTGTGTTGTAGTGAAGGGGGAGACTTCCTCGTGCACTTTGCCACGCACAGGGCAACTTAGTGTCATGGCCGTCTACGGGGGCCGCTTCTCGGTCGTGTGGGCGACGACTCGACCGAGTTTGGACGCGTGTCCTCCCTCGACCAGTCGCTGCTAACGCACCGGCATGACGGACACAGATTAGTTAGCATGCTAGCGAGTTAGCCAGCCGTGCTCCGCATCACACACAGGGACCACAGGTAAGAAACCACCCCCCCTCCACAGTCAAGTGTGTAGACGAGGAGTCTTCAACCTGTATGCACCGTCAGTAACTCCGGGGAAAACCCGTGTTTGTTACACAATGTCCGCCGCTGCGGCTCATGGCAGGTGTTTGACTAATTCCCTGTGACGGTAACGATGCTGCTCTAATAGGATTGAAGTCCTCTGCTTCCTGTGGTTTGTTTGAGAACTTCCACCGGGCTGTCCGACGGGGGGAGGAGCTCCGCGGCGCGTGTGCGTGAGAGAGCGGTGTTTGCGTGGGAACGCGTGGTTTAATCACACCTCGCACTGGTCCGTCTTACGCAAGATATTTGGTCGTAAAACACTGCAGGTTCAGTCGCGTGTCCGATGTGTGTAGAGGAGGTTTAACTGTTAAGACTGTCACCATTACTGCCTGTGTTTATCTCTATTGGATTTGATAGTTTTAATTTCTCTAGTCTTGTATTTTCAGTTTTACTCTTGAACTTCTTCCTGACTGATTTTGACCTTTTATTATTCTTATGCTCTTGTGGTTTACTGTTTGTGTGCTACTGGATGCTTATATCTATCTATCTATCTATCTATCTATCTATCTATCTATCTCTCTTTGTTTCTCTCTCTCTCTCTCTCTCTCTCAAAAGTTAAAGTACAGGAAAGGTAATAATGAGAATATATTTGTATTGATTATTTTCAGGCATCATCACACACACACAACAAGTATAAACAATATAGACAGTGTAAACAAAGTTTAAACAGTCAGTTATATATTGTCTGAAAAGTCTCTGGCAGAAAGCAAATGCTTACATATGCCTGCCTATATCTTTCAAATTAAACTGCCCTCCAGTATCAAACAATGAAAAATCATTGGATTGAACTACCTCCAGAAATATACAAAAATAGAATTTAAAATTTAAATTGGAACTGTTAGATAATTTCAACCCAACAACAGAGACACGCCCCCCTTAAATCCCCTTTGTGTTTTTTTGTACAGTAATCTTAAAAAAATACCTCAGATCATATTTACTCTCACTTTGACTTTGCTCTGAGCATTATTTGCATTATTTTATAATATGCTAAGTCGTTACATTTTAGAGCATGGTAATTTAGAAACAATACATTTGTATGAGTATCCAGCCTCATTAATAATAGGTACGGCTCTTTTTTATTGTAGTAAGGCTATTGAATTTATAGCCGTTCACAAGGTCGACCCCATAATTCCAAACGTTGTGTAAGGAAGTACAATTGACCAGTACATTATATGCAAGGCCTTAGAATTTGGTATATCCCTTGATTTATACATGATTGCCTTTAACTTTGAGATTTATTCTTTAATATAATCAACATGTTTCTATGTTGTTTTGTTAACCAACAACTAATGAATCTGCACCAAAATAGTTGACAGCAAACAAGACACCTCACACTTTCAGGTAAAAGCTGTGATATTCCAAGTATTTCTGGTTTTATATACTAGCCCAAGTGTATTTCGGGGTAATGAGACACTTCATATTCACTCTATTGTTACTTTTTCTGTGGAAATTTGTATTTAATGTATGTATTGCTTTTGTTTGATGGAATTTAACTTACTGAGCTTTGGATCAAACTGTTCTGATTTCTTTAAGGTTGCAACAAGGCTCGAGTCATCGCCCAATATCAGCACCACTTACAACAGAGAATGATAAGACATTAATTTGCCTTTAAAACAGTGTGACTACAATTTCTATCCCAGTTTGATACTTTTTCTTTTCCTTGTGTCCGTGTATAAGTGTGGCTGTAGGTTCCTAGGCAGTCATGGGGAAACTACAGAGCAAGTTTCGCAAGCGGTCTGATATCTACAGGTGACTCATGTTTATTACGATATGTGTCCTTGTTTGAACTACATGACATTTATAACCAGGATTTCAATATATAGTTGGTTGAGAAAATAAAAAATAAAGTATCATTTAAGATGCCACTATGTTCACTGCATGTCCTCAATTTTTGGCTGGCAAAAAAATAATTGGGTTATTATTTAATCTAAAGCAGGACAGGTTTACCAGTCAGGGGTGAAACATTATGTGGCGATAATACAGAGATACTGTTTTCTTTCACCAGCATTAATAATGAAGAGGAGACATTTTATCAGAACATTATTTGAGTAAATACAAATTTCTTAAATGTCAATATAGGAACATATATATATTTCAGTTTTTTGTGTGCAGGGCATCTCAGGGGGAGAAGGCAGATAATACCTTTGACAGTCAGGTGGTGCAGTATGAACCTGCCCATCAAGGATCCATCAGCACTGTCACGAATCTCAGCCCAGAGCTGTGTGTTTCTGGCGGCAGTGATCAGGTAACGGGTGAACATATGTATTAGTAGCACATTGTTCAAAAGAAATTAGAATTTTAAATCACAGTGTTGATCAATGACTAGCCAATCATTTTATTCTGAGCTTTACAAAGTTTCAAGTGACTTTACAATGGTTTTTAAATAGTTACAGTTCAGTTAGATGCCTAATGCAAGAAAAGTACTGTTTTAGACGACATAAAACTTAAACTATGACAGGCCATTGTAGACAATAGCACATGTGAGTTTTGTGTCGTGAATTGCGGGGTTAAAAAAAAAAATCTTAACATGTTCTAATTAGTAAGTGTGCTTTGTTTGAGGTCATACATGCATGTGTGTCCGTCCCTGTAGGCTGTGGTGGTGTACGACTGGAAACAAGGCCGGATGTGTCAGTCCTTCCAGGGTCACAACCGAGAGGTTACTAAGGTAACGTCAATACTTTGTGTGCGCAAACAAAAGGTAAAGGTGTGATGCTGTACAGAGTGGTTACACCTCTACCGTACATGTACGTATCCTCAGGCCTCGTCTCCTCTTAATTCTTTCCTCCATCCATCGGGCAGGTGGTGTGTTATCCAGGAAGTACATGGATCTTTAGTGCCTCACGGGACAAAACTGTTCTGATGTGGGACCTAAACCAGGGGGATGAACCTATTCAGGAATTCTGTGGGCATGAGTTGGTGGTCAACGGACTAGCTATCAGCCCTGGTACACACACACACACACACACACACACACACACACACACACACACACACACACACACACACACACACACACACACACACATACTCACACTCACACTCACACACGTCTTTGTCTCGTAACACAGTACTATTAAAACCAGTTCATCTCAGTTCCTTGTTTTAAAGCTGGTTTGTGAACAGAAAACTCTCTGAGGACAGTTCATGAATATAAAACACAAAAAGCAGAACACAGACATCAACAGCACATTGCCTCTTGCAGAGAACCGAATAATTTGCAGACTTGGTTAAATATGCCAGTCATTGTAGCACCAAATAAAAAAAATTAAAATGCAGAAGCAAAACTCTAGGTGAAGTTTTGGATGAAAATTCCAAACATACAGAAACAGAAAGAAGACGTTTCACCAACAGACATCCTGGTTTCAGATTTACAGTAATTTGAGATGAAACAGAGACTTAAGTGCAGAAAGAATACTTCTAAACTAATGTATTAACCTGACACCTGTCATCTGGTATATAAGTAATGCAATGGCAGATCTATGATTTTTTCTAAATCAGGGGCCATAAAGGAATATAAACAGGCGGGTCCATTATATGTCCAACATCCATGCGCCATTCCTGATTCAATAAGGTTCACATTTATGTCATCCCCTGTTAACTGTTAGCTCTATAGCTTTGAACAAAGCATCATCATTGATTATATTTAGAAAATTGTGCCATGTGTACTAAGCTTAAACATTTTTAAATTTTAACAAATTGTCATATTTTTTGGGGGCACTTGGACTCTATCTTTATTCTTTCAGATGTTTTCTATGTGAAGAAAGCAGGCACCTCTGTTTGAAATTACAGATTTCCTGAGAATAGTTTTGATGGGAGTAAGAACATTTGTTTGAGTTGTTGAATGCAGTCGATGCTTTAATGTGATTGAACTGATCTGAGCATATGGAACTGTTTGTATTGTGGCTTGTAGAGGGGA
The DNA here is from genome assembly GCF_009819705.1 of Hippoglossus hippoglossus. Classification (NCBI taxonomy): domain Eukaryota; kingdom Metazoa; phylum Chordata; class Actinopteri; order Pleuronectiformes; family Pleuronectidae; genus Hippoglossus; species Hippoglossus hippoglossus. The sequence continues at coordinate 12,426,123 of NC_047159.1, read as the reverse complement.
GAAAGCTATGCACCGGCTCTCGTGACAACTGGATGTGCCTGTGGGACATAGAATCTGCAAAATGTGAACAGAGACACAACATCTCTCGAAACCTGGTGAGAACAATATCATGTGCTTTTGTGCACACAAATCTTTGTACTTGTTTGTTTCAATCATTCTGAATCACCCATAGCTGTGTACTTGAGCATGTAAGAAAAAGAATCAAATCAATAAGCCCAGCAATCTGACTTTTACTTTCCTTGTTCAAGCCCTGCAGGGTTGAATGCTTTCCACTTTCCTCTCTTTTCTGTCCAGGTGACTCATGTGTGTTGGGTGCCAGCCAGCTCCTCTGTAGTCCAGACTTCTGAGGATAAGACCATAAGGTACATAAGAAAGTTTTGATACAGCAGTTTGTAAAAGTTTGGGTCAGGTGTCTTGGTTAAGAGTGAGCAGAACGGCGAAAAAGGAAAAAAACTCACGACCTTACAGATGATGGGACTTCCATAAAACTTGTCATTTATTTAACTTAAACAAACTTCTACCTTACCATGCCCGATTGGACGGCTCCATCTTATCATGCATGAAGAAAACAGAAACATTACTCCCTGAGTTGTGGTGTGAGGATCTCTCCAATATGGGCTTCTCAACTAACGTAAAGAAAACAAATAGCAGTCTACTGATGTCTAATTTAGATAATTAATCCTGGTATGTAAAAGTAAATCCACCTTGTCTTTTTTTTATTTTATTTTCCTTGATACAGAAGCGAGTCCTTTAGCACCCTGATTGCACAAGCATTGCTGTTATACACACCATCTGTTGAGAAGTAGAAGACTCCGTGGGATAGGAATAGTTGCCAAAAGGCAGCGTGTTATCGAGATGACATCACTGAACCTAGTCAGCTCTTATTAAGTATTTTCCTTCACAAAGAGACATGAACAGCATAATTTAACAAACAACACCAAGTTTGACACAATCTAAAGGATAGGATCTAAAGGATATGCTGATATAAAGTTATATGTGGTGGGAACTCTGTGAATAAGATGAATTTAGGACTGCAACTGATTAAGCATCAATATTGCTGACATCATACATTAGTGATCGCACACACGCTCTCTTACACACAGTGAACCTACTGTTTGTTGGGAGAGCGGGTACGGACAGTCGTTACACTGGCAGTCCAAAATCTTTGTAATTAAGTTAGAGAGCTATATGTGACAGGTTGCAGTAGTAGGCTACAACTGTTATGGTGTCATGTATGAAGAGATTCAAAATGAACACTATAAGTTAACTTGATTACTATAATCAAATTATTTAAAAGTGTTTGTATAGGAATGATTCTGTCCAAAGCTTCTTGATCCATAAAAGTGATTGATCAGTGTAACCGTGATCCAATGACACTTCAGCAGAACCTGGTTGTGAGCGGATAGAAATATTGAATTCTGCTCTCCCACTATACTTAATTTGATGTCTGCGATGAAACAACTTGACTGTGTATGTGTGCAGGGTTTGGGACAGCCGTGCCTGGCAGGTGACCAATACTTTTCCAGCCAAGCAGTACATCCAGACCCACTGTGATGTGTCTCCCAACGGGTACTATCTGGTGTCCAGCAGCAACGGCTTTGGAGGGCAGGGCTGTGAAGCCACGGTGAGGCCACTGGAAGTGTTGGTGTGGTTCTTGGATGCATAAACATTTTGTTTGGCGTAAAAGCCTGGAGCTACTCAATCAACATCGGTTCTTTGGACTTGTGCAGATGGTCTCCCATAAGTTATGACTCCCATAACTTGTCGCTTGTCCCCCAGTTAGATCAGTTTCCTGCCTAATCTGTATCTTGTGGTAGCAGCAAGAAACAAGAGAGCCACACATGGCAAACAAGTTCATCTGGTACAAGAGCACCTGTTGGACTGACTACCAGTGGCTCTATAGAACGGTCCAGTCCACTTACAATGTAAAACCCATTAAAAATAGTTTAGAATATATGACTCACATTGTCATGTTTAAACATAATTTTTTCATCATTGTTTAGATTCACAGCAAGAATTCAGTTGAACATTGAATGCCCACTCTTCTGACTACTACATCATATTTTTCCTCATGTGGGAACCAAGGGATCGATTTTTATAATCTTCAATTTTATTATTATTTTATGGCAAGTATAATTTTGAATGTTTTTCAGTCCTATCTATATATATATTTGTGTATATTGATGAGATCTGATTTCAGGTAACTCACCTGTCCACTAAGTTGACCTTGTGAATGTATCCACGGTTATGTCGATTTTTTTTTTTTAACCTCTAACATGATGATTTGTTCTCAGTGGAGTTGTGTCTGTGTTATTAGCTCTGGGACCTGCGACAGCCTGGCTGTAAGGTTGTGGAGTACAGAGGACACCTCCAGACCACAGCCTCCTGTGTTTTTCTACCTATGCCTCCTGGTGGCACCGCTCAGGTAGTAACATCCTCCCATGACAGCTCCATCAAAATCTGGGATCAGAACACAGCAGGTAACAGCCACAAATGGATGAGAACATGTACAAACAGAGAGATGAATGCAAAGATACCTTTAGGCAAAGTTGCTGACACTGTTTGGTCTTTTTTACACTGACTCTCCTCCCACCCTCCTTCTCCCGTCTCTACTGTTCAGTTTGTTTAGGGACGTTGTCTATGGATGGTGCTGGTCCACTGGTTTCTCTGGCCCCAAGTGACTCCACCAATCTGCTGTGTGCCAGCTTCAGCAACGGCCTCAACCATATCCAGGTGGGCCAGGGGTCAAACCAGGCTCAGGGTTCTGCAGCAGGTTCAGGTGGAGCTGGTGGCCTCGACATTAAAGTCGTTGCACGTTTCTGAGAGTCCGGTAGAGCCTGGTGTGACTCGTAACCCTCACCTGTGACGTTTCAGTGACTCGGCAAGCAATAGAAGTGAATTTATTTTTTTAATATAATTTTACACACTGTATTTCTATAGACACGTTTGCTTTATTAGACTGCCATACAGCGAAGAATGACAGAAGAGATCATCAAGAACATGAGGGAATAAAAATGACATATAGAGGATGCACCTTTTGTCCAGCAGAGCCATGTGCATGTCCGTCACATGTTCTGTTGAGAGACTGTGAACTCCAGAGTCATCATGCTTGGACTGATGCCTTCATGGACCAAGTCAGAGGAACCAGGATTTACTCAGTTTATACACTACTACAGCTAGGGGGTGCTGAGAAGATGCTTCATTCACATGTATTCATTTTTATTGAGAGTTTCAGTTGAAAATTTGGCAGCAGGAGTATCAGCTGTGTGTTCGGGACTTCTACTGGGCCAAATAGAATTTCATACTAATAGTATAGATTTAGTTTTTTCCAATATCAGATTTAATAGGTGCTGTCAGAGTTACAGTCTTGTCTATCAAGTGGAAAGTTGTTTTTATCACCAACACATAGTAAAGAGGAACACGTCGATGTTATTGATTAGTTTGTGCTCTAGATTGAAGTCCAGTGTTAGGCCAAATGACTCCATATGACACAGGTCTGTATAAACATACTTTATTTTTAGGTAGATTTTACTCAATAATTTTTAGGATACAGATTCTAATATTTGTAAACTGAAGCTGCTGATAGTTGATGTGCTGGTATCCAACATGTATTTAAAATAGAAAATTACTATGCAATATACCATAGTGATTCCCTTTTTGATAAAACACAGTTTGAATAAACAAGTAAAGCTGCTCAATGTGTAAATAAAAAAACTGCAACCAGCAGTTATTGAAGATATTGTTTGACAAGGTCTTCTGTGCTATTAACAAAATGTATTGAACATGAATTCTGTCAGAATAAAAAATCCAGACCTAAATGGTTCAGTTAGAGAATGCTAATGCTAAAGCAGCCTTAAGTGAAAGAATTTGGCCAGTTCTATATGAAACTATAATTGTCAGGGCATGAGTGAAAAGACTCAGGCACTAGAGGTGTAACTTTAATACGGATTATTACAGATGTTAATCTAAAGGAAACATCTGGTTGAGTATCTACTGTGTATTGTTTTCTTTACATGTAGATGAGATATAGAAATAAAAACTCACAGATCAGAGGGAAATCTAAAGAGTTGTAATAGGAAAACTCTACTGTGATGTGTCGCTTGTGATGTCATATGGGGCGTAGGAGTCCACATTCAATGATTTATTATTTTTCTATAATGTAAGGAACTCTACTGGCTATAGGGGAACTGAGGGTGATCACACATTTCATTTTTGACAATCACAAATCATCACTAGCTGATTCCGTTGTATCTGTCGTCATTTGGTACATTATACTAAGCAATAAATAAGACGGGGAAACTTTAAGTTGTCTGTTCTTATCAGCACAGATCTTTAAGCTAGCGACAGCCTTATAGTTAATATGCCGTTAATATACAGTATCTGTACATATTTGTAAATTTATATAAATGCTTTATTTATCTGATTCAGTAAAAAAAGCTACAGGTAAATTACGCCGATCGGTCACAAGATTAGAAGGAAACCACTATCTTATCTCTGTGGCACCGGTCAAAGGTCAGCGTGTGTTTGGCAGTGAGTGAACAGTCACTTCATTGAGGTTGAGGTGTTTGAAGCAGGAAAACAAGCAGACATAACGATCAGAACAACTTTAATCAGGGTCAGATTGTGATGGCTGGACGAGTGGGTCAGATCTTCTCCACAACGGCAGGATTGTTGGGTGTGTTTACAGTGGTCAGTATCTACCGTATAGAATAACCAGTGAATCTGTGGCATGGGCACTCAAGGCCCCAGCAAAGGCAGACCCATGCAGTCCAGTTTCACAGAAGAGCACTAATTAGTGAAAGATTTGGGGGTTTTCTCTTCAAGTAAGAATTTGCTTTTATAACATAACCAGCATCAGATTTGAATGAACACAAAAGATCTTACATTGGTTTCAGTGGAACCCCTCTGACTCTGGTGTACTTATAATTGACTGATGCCACATTTGAATCATTTTCTACACCCATTCTTTGTTACGATATAAAAAAACATAGCCTCCATGTAGGGAAATCACATCTGCATGTAATTATTAATGAATCAGAAAGCAGAAGACTGTCATACTGTGGTGTTTAATTTATTCAAATCTGGACCTCGTTTTCCCTCTGCCACAAAAACAAACCACATACCCATCAACATGTTTTCATTAAGACTCACACACAAAGTAGACATCAGCAGGCAGAACAGTTTGGCGGTCGCCACATCACTGAAGTACAGAAATATTCAGATATTTTATAAAAAAAGAAGCTAAAAACGTTTTTTGAATAAATGAAAAAAAACATCTATCCTTGTCAAAACAAAATTGAAACGACAATTGCCTTAAATTAATGAAATATATATACAATATTGGCACAGCATGATATAAAAAGCTAAGTGGAATAAGTAGGATGCAGTACATTAAATTAACGGAAGTACAAGTCATTCAGAAGACCTTTTAAACAATAAATATATGAACATAGCATTCAGTCCAGAGCTGAGAGAAACTAATAGAAACATGTACTGGAATTTTTGTAAGTTGTAATACATGAGCTAGTGGCGACTTCAAGTATTCAGTGTTTCTTCCATGATGTTTGAACGGAGGGTTACAGCCTCAATCTTGAGCCTTTGGGGTGTTAACGAGCTGTTTTTGTCTCAAACCAATATTTTGTTGTGCTAGAAATAATTAAAACTGTGTGACAGAACTTTCTGGGTCTTTTTTTCTTCTTTTCTTAAACAGTTTCGATATTAACATCTCCAAATCCTGAATCTAATGAGATTCTGTACAAACTAAGGTTCAGTATTACATGATTGAAATCCCTGAACCCCTTTTTTAAAATCACCTGACTACACATGATTACATCTAATCGCTGAACACCTTCATAGTTCACAGATTCGGTCCTTTGTTAAACATACACAGGTCATTGGCTACAGACTGTTGGTGTAACCACACACTACAAAGTGACCAGGCTCCAGCCCCTTTCTCAGGTCAGGTTCTCCTCTTCAAAATAAGAGAGGAGGAACAAAAACTACATTCAGTTTACACATTTTAAAATGAGTCAACATGTTTGTGATCGTATAATAATCAGCTTGACTGATGATGGAATGAGAAGAATTCCGAGGGCTGACGGTCTTGTACATGTGAGTTTGGTCTGAACGGTACAAATGTTACAGGACAGGAAAATAAAGACTGAATAAAAAACAAACCCCTCTTGTATTTAACATCCGACTAATTCATCACATCACAAAAATCACATTTCCGGAGGGCTCTCTACCTAGGCAGTCACAACATTTACATCATGAAACATAACGTTATAGGCATCAAAACAGCATGCAATAAAATCCCAGATTACTTTGGCTAGTATGGAGATACCTGGGGTGGTTTACTGCAGGGGACAAACTGGACGTGTTTGTGTTATAATGAGAAAAACTACAAACAACTGATACACAGTAAGATAACATGCGTTCAAATGTTTCTCTATTTAAGAAAGAATCTTACTGGCAAGTAACCTTAATGCCACAGTGTAATGACAATATTTAAGAAAGAATCTTACTGGCAAGTAACCTTAATACCACAGTGTAATGACAATCAGAAGTTGGATTCAACACATGAAAAACCACATGTATGGTAATATCAGGATATGCTGAGAAAAAGCCAAAGCTCATGTCTGTACCTCGTTTTACAGCGATGCAACACCCTCCATCTCCCAAAAACTATGTTACCATTGCACCCTTACATCCTAATCCCACAGCACCTCACATATACTAATATTTAATAAAGTGTTTGTTAATCCGAGTGTCGAGATTATAAATACGTTTTTTCTTTCAAAAGTGGCGTCATGTGGCAACTGTAAGATCATCTTGCAACATCACTGACGCGTGTTCATCTCCAGTCCGTTTTTTCTCACGAGACACCGAACAACATTTGGTTTTTCTCCCACAGTTGCACAGCATTAGAGTCATTTGTATAAAAGCACATGTTTACAGAGTGCAGATTCTATACATTTATATAAAGTGTGCATGAGGGAGTAAGGATGACGATAATAAGAGATGGTGGATGGAGAGCAAAACAGTTTAAAAAACAGGGCAGTCTCATGAAAATGCAGGATGAGAAATATAAAAAATAACGGCAGATGTAATAGATTTATAAAAAGGCCCATCAAGCTAAAACGAAGGGCTACACGAACACACACCAGACGCATTGCTCAAGCAGTTTTTAACAATGATATACTGTGTAAATCAATCAGATCTAATCATTAAATTGTTAATTGGAGAAATTATCATATATGAGCGATATCATGATTTATATAGAACAAAGTACATTGCTTCTACAGCAGGGTCAAGTGGAGTTTTGCAATAGAAATTCTCTGGGGTTTTGCCCACATATCAAATACATTAGACCTTAATCTGTAATCAAGTTACGAAATTGATCCCGACTAAAAATCCAATCCTACAAGATGAATTTCATTTCAAGCCAGTGTGAAGAAACTCCAAATGACTTAAATACTTTTTTCTAGACAACTTCTATGGATAATCTGATTGTGGATTCACACATTAAATATAAAAAAAGCTATTTCCCTATTTAAATGTTAGAACTGCAGTACAGTAGATCTATGCCAGTACTGAAATGATGAATGAAACGCTCGACTTGGTCTTGACCCCAGATATAAATCAAACTTTACAATATCAGCGTGATGCAAAAACACAAGCATTGTTAAGATACCGAGACAGATTTGCAACCGTGTGAAAAAACTGTCACGTGACTCAATGAGACCAAGACATGATTTTAATAAACTTTGTCTCATTTCCAAATCTATGCGTTGGTTGAGTCCCTGAGATATTGCTGTCTGTCTGCATCTCTCCCAGTCTGATGGCCACTCTTTGATACAGTGCTTTTCCATTTCACAAGCTTGACACACACTTGCACGCGTAGGTCGTCCCATTCATACAAGAAAAGGAGGTCCTGATGTCAACTACTGTCACTACACAACTGAGACTTCATGAAACACACTAAATTTACATGATTCCAACAATTTATATGGAAATGGAATAAATAAATCTTACTGTGGACAACTATCCACCCCCTTGAGGATTTTAACACATCATAAATACAGGTTTTGTATCCGTCCTCTGCATCATACACCCAACCCCTCTCCTACTTCCGTACTTTCAAAAAGTGGGAAACATGTTTGTGGATGAACCTGTGTAAGAATTGTAAACTCCAGGTTATTCATGAGGATAAACAAACATACATAACATATGCTTATTCTCACACTTTGAAGTTACTTAAAAAGTAGCAGAGGTGTAGAATTAGGGCAGAAATGAGAAAAGCATGGACATTTCTCAGATAATCAATGAAGCTGACACCTTTGGAAGCTTCAAAAAGACCAAAAAGAAAACGTGTTTGTTTGATTTGAGTAAGATCCAGGTTACCTGTCCACACCTCTGAGGATGTTTTTGGCTTTTTGCAACTAAAATCATGCCTTTAAAATACGGTTTTAGTTTTGTCCCCCTTCTGACAATAGAGACGTAAATACCCAGAGGTTGTGTTGCTCGAGATGTCCGCAGGAAAACAGCATTCTGACATCAAACGCAACCATTATTACAATAAACCCTCCCTTCCCCCTCATCTCCCCCGCCACCTGAGTCTACTGATCCGCAGTGCGTTCCAGGCTGTCGATCACACGAGTCAGCCTGATGTTGAGGAGCCGGATCTGAGTGTCCAAGTGGTCAATCTTCTCTTCCAGTGACCCTGCGCCGCCCCCCCGACGCCAGTACGCTCCCACGGGCCCCGTCATGAAGTACACCGCCATGATGAAGCACAGCGGCAGCACGGCGCGCTCCGGGTCGCCCTCAAACTTCTGCAGGATGTAGAGGCAGGACAGGGCGAAGAGCGTGACGCGAGCTAGCCAGAAAAAGCGGCCGAACACGGCGTGCAGGAGGTAGAAGAAACCCCCCAGGAACATGGAGAGGAACCAGTAGGCCAGGAGCACGGCAGCCACCAGGAGCAGGGCGCGTGCCGGAGAGTTGGTGAGAGAAGTCGGGCTGAAGTAGTGGCTCAGGTTTGAAGCTGCAGAGGAAAGAGAGAGACGACAGGAAGTAAACACCAAGTTAATTAGTGAAAAAAACTTTTGTGAAAAATAACTTAGGAATAAATTTAACGCCTTACAGTCGATTCCCATCACATCCAGCAGATCTGACCAGATCTTCCAGATGGTGTCCAGAAAAGAGTCGACTCCATGGACAAACCGCTCCGTTGTTTTGGAGAAAAACTATAGAAAGAAAGAAATGAAGGATTAAGGCTATGATTGTATAATCATCCCGATAAAAGGTTACTCTAGATCTGTTGTATATACATTAGAATGATTTACAACCATGTCACAGAAACAAACCTAGTGAAAGCCAAAAGTAAGAGGACGGAACTTGAGATAATTATCGATATTGTTTTATCACCCAGCCCGACGATATAAACAACACTCTGTTCTCCTGTTTTTAAAACACAGCACTTTCTAGTTTCAGTCACTGTAGATCAAGCTCCTCTGTGCAGCCCACGGACTTCGTGGAGACTTTATATTCAATTCATGGAGCAGGAAACAAAGTCTCATCACGTGTGCAGCCAAAGATCAACTGTCACTTTGGTGTTTTTGGTTTGGCGGCAGGAAGTCACGTTAGATGTAACAACTTGAGGAAGTGCAGCCGAACCAATGAGATCACACATGGGCTCATGTTTGACTTTAACAGGAACTGATCTGGAATAAGCAGTTGATATGTTATGGTCTGGATCCATTGGGGCTACGTGTGTGAGGTGGCATCACTTGATAGACTGAGAACAATGAAAGGGAAGAGCCTCCTCCCTGATGCACATGGAAGTTAAACCTAATTCAACACCTCACATTCATGCTTCCGGTAACCTCGCGTCACCTGACACCCTCTGTAGCCGGATCAAAGATTGGATAACGGGCTAATTTTTCAAAATGGCATCCGTGAAATTGTACAGCCAGGCCCGGGCGCGCTGGTTTCCTGTTCAGCCCCCCAGTAAAGCCCCCCCCTCCCCGGGTACTCCTGGATCCCACCCTGCTGCTGCCCCCCCACCCCACCCCACCCCACCCCACCCCACACTGACCTTGTACAGCCCCCTGATGTTGTCCTCTCCGAACACGCTGCTCAGGGTCTGGTAGATGCCGTTCGCTGCCCGGCGGAAGCTGTTCTGGTTGCTGGTCCGACTCCGGGCCGCCTCGCCCGTGCCGCACAGCAGAGAGGCGGAGAGCACCAAGAACACAACGAGGAAGCGGAGTCCCTTCATGGCGCCGAGGAGCCGCGGGTGTCGAGCGAGGGGCTGGTGTGAAAGTGAGTCGGGTGGACGGAGGGTAACGCGGGGAGGAAGCTGCCTGAAGGTGGAGGACGACACGGACACTGGCTGTGATGGTGGAAGAGAGCCCGTGTTGACTTCACGGACACCGCGGAAAACTCCAACTCCAGTGTCCCCGTGTTGGCTCGTTGCTGTGACTGTGGATGAGATTGTGTTTGTTTGTTTGTTTGTTTGATTGTTTGTTTGAGTTCATTTACAAAAGGCCGATCAAACAGTTACACACATCAAACATGCCTCTGAAGCGCCGCTCTTAACAATGTAAACTGTGTAAATCAATCAGTTTACGGATATACTCATTAAAGGTTCAGTGTGTAGGATTTAGGTGAAAGGGATCTATCAGCAGAAATTGAATATAAAATAATTCTAGTTATGTTTTTTCACTAGTGTTTTTCATCTAAATTGTACAAATTGTTGTTTTCTTCACCCTAGAATGGGCCCTTTATATTTAAATACTTTATATTTACATCTGGAGTGGGTCCTCTCTACGGAGGCCGCCATGTTTTTTACAGTAGCCCAAACTGGACAAAGTAAACACCTTTGGAGTTTTTATGACAACTACCACAGGTTCTCTGTCATGTTTGGAATGGGAGGGTGAGGTGAGCGTTACTCAGCTGCAACATGCGACTTCACCACAAAATTCTACACACTGAACCTTTAAATGACTGATAGGAGAAGTGATCACAGACCTTAATGTGTAAACAAGTTAGGAAATTGATCCCATCTAAAAATTCCAATGTGACAAACGACATTTACCCTGCACTATATCAGAACAAGCATTGATCAATTGATCATGATTGGTGTTGTGGTTGATTTATTTGCAAAATATATGGAGTGATAATTAGTTTTGACTTGAAAGTGTACAGATTATTGCAAATACACGTTTACATTGTGGTATCATCAAAGTTTTTTTATATCCTCAAAGAAATTCTACATCCTATTCACACCTCTGCACTATTTAGAATTTCCGATTATCTTTGAATGCACCACTCCTCTTTGCATGGATTTCATGCAGGTGAGGCTCATGTGAAGCTCGCTGCTGCCCCCCACTGGTTAGTAGTTGGTAGTGTCCCTTTTCTCCCTGGTGTCACTCTTAGGAATTAACAACATTTTGTCAAATTGAATCAAATACCAATGTGCAGGAAGTTTAAATAAAGATGCTCCTCACTTTTTCTCCAAAGAGCCACTCGTTACCTGAGTTTATTCCACTGAGCTCTCATTAATCACAATTTAACAACCTTGTATAATAGTAGCAGGAGGAAGTAGGGAAGACATGTAAATAATGACAAGAGGAGATGAGAGTAAAGGCTGAATACGAAGAGTTGTTGTTGTTACAGAAACAAGCAAGTTACTGAAATCATTTAAACACAGGAACGTGAGGATCCAGAGGTTTATCTCAGTCAATCAGAATCAGGTTTTATTGCCAAGCAGGTTTACACATACAAGGAATTTGCTGTGGTGTAGTTGTGCAAGTATAAATGTTTAAAAATATACAAAATATAAAAATAGGAAACTAAATTTATGTATGAAAAATACCAGAAGCACCAGTGGAGGGATTGTGCAATACGTTGTAAGAACTCTTTTGGCCCAGTTTAGAAAAATATACAGTGAATGCATGGGTTGAGGAGCATCTGTCACATTACATACACCCACTAGATGGTAGGATTGGACTATGGCTGCACCTCAACAACTGTTAGAAAAGTGTTAGAATAGTCACTGGACGGATCCACTCAAAATAATATATATTAATTTAGATGCAGCAGCTAAGGCAGTAATGTGAATGTCCACACATACATTTGATATATATGTACATGCTATTAAACTATGAAGTAAAACATATGTGTGTGCGTGTTGTACTTTCCTAAATACATTTAAATTATTTGCATAGATGGTAATAACATATAATACCATATCAAATGTATTATGCGTATGTTGTGATACAAGTACAATATTGAATTATGACTATGTGTATGTATGTTATATACTTCTGCATATATGTAAAAATAACACATCACCTTCACTTGATGCAGTGTCACACACGTCACTTCCGTATGTGTGATGGCAGCTAACATGTAAAGGTGATACAGGTGATACAGGTTTTGAAAACGTCCCCTTATGAGACAGTAGGTGAGTGTGGTTGCCTAGTTACACTCTCTTCCTTCCTCCTGTGTTTTCTGTGCGCAACTATATCCGGTATCCAGGCAACGACGCACGCAGAGAGCAGACAGGAGAGCGAGTGAAGTGGAGGAATGTTTGTAAACATGTTTGTAAACTCTGGACCGACTCTAACATGTTTGTCACGTGGAGTTTAGTTCAGCTACATGTTGGTTTTAAAGACAGGAAGTTAAACATGTATGGACGAGCTCCCAGACTGACCTCCATGACACCAGGGGGCTCCTCGGCCACAGTCGGGCCCGGGTCGTACGATGTCGCCCGGAGTCCCAGAACATCAGGTAGGACACTAGAGTCTCATTCTATATGGACAAGTTCTGCTGCTTCTATATCTGAATATATGATCAAAAATAAACGTTACTAGCTGTATATTAAAGTTCTACACGAACTTTGTGAACACACTTGTATTAATTTATCTTTTTCTCCTTTTATATTTATCATGAAGGAGGTTACAAAGTTGAACATATTATACATATATAAATTAAAGGTATCTGTATATCTATGTATATAGATATACAGAATATGCGTGTGTATGTACATGTATGTACACACACATTGATATCCACACATACAATAGACAATTTTGATGATGTGGAAACATTTTAAACTATGAGGATCTATAAAACTTAATATTCTTAGCCTGTATATATGAATATATATATATACACAATTAGCTTACTTCAAGCTGTGTAACTCAATACATTCACCATGCAATCTATTTTCTCTGCTCATGTTCAATTGTTTTATTCTCATTTTAGGTCAGGTCAGGTCTTATTTTTCTTGTAACATTTATTCAAAAGTGCTTCATAAATAAAGTATTTTGTGTCATTTTGTGTTCCTTTCATTTTGTCCACCTGCTATAGTTCTAGGAAAAACAAACAAGCACATTAATATAGTTAAATAAACAAATGCAAATCCCAATATATATTTGTCACAACATATATCACATATTTGCTGTTCTTGCAAATGATAATAATACACATTTTATTTATATAGAGCTTTAAACAATGCTCAAAGACACTTTACATGGGTTCAAAAGCAGAAAAGGCAAATAATAGTAAATAACGAGAAATATGAAATACGCATCATTATTCACTCAACGGTGTCGTAGATGTCGGTTGTGAGTGAGGTTTCGTGCCTTTTCTGTATTGCAGATGGCTATGCTCCTTTCCTGTCCTTGACCAACAGACAATCAGCATTCAGCTCCACTGAGAAGGTGCCAGGACCCGGACAATATGACTCCTCACCCGTCAAGGTACCTGTAGGTTAGACACAACCCTTTTACATGCGAGTAAGTCAAGACCTGACCGTACCCAGGAGAGATGGAGTGGGTGGAGGTGGCGCTTGGTTGGACCAGAGGGTCATGAAAGCGGGAGCAGATTTGTCTGAAGTCATGAAATATTTATGCCACAGTGCTTTCAAGAAGTGCTGATAGATGGTGGTGTTGTAGGTTATTTCCTTTGACACTTTACAGCATAAAATACCCACTGAGAAGCTGCAAGCAAGGTTTTGTGAGGAAATTGTTTGCAGAAGAATTCATTTGACTTTCCAAAAGCCATCAGAAAGAAGTATACTTCTAATATTGCTAATAAAACATTAAAAATATCGATTTGTCTTTGTAGGAAGGCAGGAGATGAGAGCAAGGTGAAGATAATGTTTGCATACAGTTAACAAAATCGTTCTCTCAAATCCTCATCCTTGCAGCTAAATGTCCACGGTGGCCGAAGTCTTCAGAACCGCTCCAAGCGTTTTGAGGAGGAGGTGTCAGCGGTTCCCGGCCCCGGGGCCTACAATGTGCTGCCTGCCTCGGGGAACTCGCTCAGGGCTGTGCCGGCCGACGCAGGAAAGGCTGAGAAGCTTGGCAGAAAAATGGTAAGCACATGGGTTGGCATGAGCCGACAAGTTACTGACAATGATTTCTTCAAAAGATTTGCTTGTGTAGTTTATGATGCGAGTTCATCTACGTTAGCTTGTACGCAGTGTGTTTTCTGTGCATGAACTGAATGTGAGAAAGGGAGGCATGAAAAAGGATCAAAAAGTCGTTCAATGCAACAGCTAATAACTTTCATTTTCACACGTACAGCAGAATAAAGACATCTCTGCTCATCTGTTCCATTTGTCAAACAAAAGACTGGAGTAGCTGTCTAAACAGTTACATCTCTTCTGTCGCAGTTAAAGACATTGGCTGTAACTGCATCACATTCAGTAATATATACTTTAATCACGGTGAGCGGAACAAAGGGAAGTGACAATATGACAATGCTTCTTCTTAGTTTGTCCCAAATCGTGTCACATTGTGCAAAAAAGCTTTTCATACGCGCAGCATCATTTATTATGTATGACAGACTCCGCTTTAATTACAATGATGGAGATGATGAGCAGTGAAATATGAAGACGCCAGACAGAGGGAGAGTCTTGTAAAAATCTGTTGCTTGACTTTTTTCATTAAAGTGACAGTATTTTCGGTATCAGCAAGATTTGGAAAGACAGGGAAGTTGTTTCTGCTGCTCTAAATCTGCCTTGAAGCTCCAGGCACAGGCTGGTGCTCTCTCCAGTTCATTTTTCATAGGTGACAGTCGTCTCATTAGACTCACTATGCTGATTTTTTTACTCCTCAGAAGCAGTAACAGTAGCAGAGACAGGTCGCGTCCTATCCAGGGATGTTCTGGTTCTTACTCAGTGTCAGTGTGAGAACAGCAGCGTGTCCATTTTACTTCTGCTGATTGTAAAACTTTTGAAATCTCATCTCAACCTTTTTCTATTTGTTGTCCAGCAACAACAAAAAATGTAAATCCATTTTTCCGCCTGTATAACCTGAAAGATAACATCTGAGGTGGTTTGAGAGTTTTAAGACACAGCACCTAGAAACACACCAAGTGCTTTATCCTGTAGCTCCCCTCATAGCTTGCATGATAAATGAACATAGGAGAACAGTTGTTGAGATACAGATAAGCTCTGAGTTAACACTTTTGAAACCCGACCAAACATGAAAAAGTCTCTATTGAGATTATGCTCATTCTCTTCTCCCTTTATACCGGCTGCAAATATCTGAACTAGTGTAGAGATTGTCAGAATAATTCCTTGTCATCAGTGAATCCTCCTCAAACAGTTCTACAATACAATGTCACTTTTTTGTTGCTGTGTGCTGGAGAGTGAAGTTAGAAAACTTTGCGTTCATCCAACCTGGTTTATCTGTAATAAAATTGCTACTGTCGATGTTTTTCATGAAATCAAACAGCATTGTTGTCCCATTACTGTTCACATGTGTGGTTTATATAAGTTTGAATAATTTACTTCACTGCTGTTTGTTTTCATACATTCCACGTTGGCTATTTCAAGGTCTGTTTGACACAATCTTCATAATCGTGAAGCCGATAAGATGAATAGCTCGTGAGATATGCGTTCCACACACCACAGATAACACATATGCTCACACAGACACACACCTTACTCCCAGACATAGGACGTGAGTGGAGTAGCTACCATGTATTCTAACTGTGACGGCTTCACTGCAGCTCCCTCAGCAGACATTGTTCCTATTCCTACACTTCTACTCCTGTCCTTTCTTCTTTCTTTGTCCTTTCCCCCTTTTTTCTCTTTTATTTTATATCCTCTGTCTACCCTCGCTCCATCCTTCCCTCTCTGGCTCTGTCCTTCCCTCATTCTCACTCTAAATTGGCCCTAGGCAGTGCTCAGCTACTTTGTAAGCCAGGGCATCCTCTCCATCGCAGACCCTGACTTCTCTTCTCACTCCACATGTCTTCATCTTGCTTTTTCCCCCTCTCTCTGAGCAGTGGCTGCAGGCTAAAAGTCTGCGGCTGGTTCGTCAGTCAGATATTGCATCCATTCCTTCGCCGGGCCAGGCTTATGGCTACGAGGAGGATGCCCGGGGTGTGCTCCTCAAGCAACAGCCCCCTCCAAGGGATGCAACCCTGGGGCCAGCCTACTACAACCCATTACTGGTGAGGACACACACACACACACACACACACACACACACACACACACACACACACACACACACACACACACACACACATAGTTGCAGACCCCGGCTGAAGTTTGAATGTACATCAATCAGGGAATGTGAAGTGCTCATTTGTGCACGCTTGTGTGCTTTCATTAGTCTGTGCGAGTGTGTGTCTGAGTGTACTTACTCTGCCCGCGAGGCGAGGTCCATTAGTGTGAGGCAGATCTAATGCACCACTGAACCCCCACCTCACCTCATTCAGTTGGCCCAAAACCCATTTCCATAGCTAATGAAGGCAGCTCCACTTTAAAAAAAAGAAAAAGCCACAGCACACCAATGCCATTTCCATTTTACACGCCAACAAAGGGAGCCATTAGTAATTACTCTTCAAGCTGTATTACAATATTCACTTAAAATAATGCACACGCCTGCTGGTCTGCCTCTCAATTAAGCCATTTTTCATCTGTTAATGACCAGAGGAAGTCAACAGTGTCCTTGAGTGTTGGCCGAGGTTGTATCAACACACCGGCACAGCCACGGCGGCATGCTGTGATTTAGAGCTATCAGCAGGGCATCCATCCACAGCGCTTTCTTACCGTCTCAACTTCTGTTGCTCCCTCGCTTTGAAAGTTCACCCTCCGCTTCTGTCTGTCTCTATCCCCCTGTCTGACTCGCTGTAAACTCAAACACCACCAACCCCCTTCACGCACCACCCCACCCCGGGCTCCGACTGAGTTCAAAAGGGTGGAGAGGCGGAATTAAGTGGTTGTCTGAGGACGTAACTTCAAAGTGGCGGAGCCACCTTTTGAATGATAAGACATTAGACGGAAATCAAAAGGACATAACTTTGTGTTTTTTCTGGCTGGATGTTATTGAGAAACACAAAAAAACGTTTTAATCAGTTTTATCCTGTGACCTTAAACTTATGGTCAAAGTTTGTATCATCACCTCGACTGGAACTAACAACTTGGCCCTAGAGCCCGACTGATATTTATCCGTTAGCAGAAAATATCAGCCTTTTGGTGTTTATGTTTGCGGATATCCACCGATATGAAAACCTTTATTTTACAGAATAAACGATGCAGAGCAGATTTAGCATTTATGTTTGTAGTTTGTGTAAAACATATTAATTGTATTACTTCAAGTTCAATATATTTGCTTGTATTTTGTATTTTTAATTTCAGTCATTTGTAATAAAAGTTAAGAGTCAATGTGTAACAAAATTAGCCTCAATTACATTTCTTTGTCATAAGAGGATTCTTGACAAATGTTTTTGTTTTTTGGGTTGATTATATTTGTGTTGGTATTGACATCATCCCCCCAAAAAATCCATTACAATCATGCTCTACTTAGTAATACAGAAGTAGAGACAGGCTAATAACAGGAACACATATGATGGCTGGGAAAAATGTGAGTGCATAATAAAAGCACTTTGCAAAAATTAGACACAGTATCAACATGAGATGTATTATTTTGTTTGCTCAGATGGAAGTATTAGATTTGGCAGATTATCATAACACAGCTGGCCAGATGGTGATGTGGAACAGAGACGGTAAGTACAGAAGAAATGGCAAAAAAGATTTATATTGGCAGATTGTTGATCAATAGGCATTTTTACATCGTCTATATGAAAAATTCTGTACTAGACCGGCCACAGAAATCAGGTATCTTACACAGAATTTGGTTTGAAGTTGTCAGATGTAAACAGGAATGTGGGGAAGATGTTGTCCTCTCCAGAACCTCATTCAGATTCAGACCCATGCTGTGTTGTGTATCTGTTTGTGTAAATCAACACAAACACTTTCAGCCCACAGGATCCTCCACACACACACACACACACACACACACACACACACACACACACACACACACACACACACACACACACACACACACACACACACACAACCCTACCGAAAAACAAAACTTTTATATCCGCTCGAGGTTTTCATTCTAATTTGAATGATAAATAACCCATGATTCCATTTTTATCAAGGCTGAATTAATATGTTTGTACCCACTCGCTGTGCTTTTGTTTTTCCCTTTTAAAAGCTCTCCTTGACATAAATAGGCAATTTGCGGCTTTAAACTCAAAGCCAGCTGCGATACCATCACAGTGCTCGTCTGTGTGTCGGCACATCTGAACGTCCTAGTTTTCTATCCCCTGCATTGAAGGATCACGGGACAGAGCCTCAGATCTCGCCCTCCAGTCACTGTTGAAGTTGAGTTAAGAAGACAGACACCATATGGAGTCAGAAAGCTTTTGAGATTCCCTGCCAGTCGTCCCGGAACCTGCCTCGCAGGGCAGTCGGGTCAAGGAAAAAGTTAGAAAAGAGAAGAGTTTTTTTCCCAAGTCTGTCTGTCATTTGAATGCAGGAATGAGGAACAAGCAGTGGACTTCAGAGCCAAACGGAAAAGTAGAAGCACCCAATGAAAATTTCGTACTCGTCCTACTTATGTTTTAATGCCAGCTATAAAAATGATGTAATAACATTTCATTTTGGGTGAATTTAAATAACTCATTGCTCATAAACTGACAGCTAATACTTAAGTCTGGCCTTGAACAAATCCCAAATCTCCCACAGTTCTAAACTCCAGTGCCAGGTTTTCTTTATGTATCACACTTATGTATCACGACTACGTAATAGTCGTCATTGCTCGTGTGACACATTCTTTCAGCACATTTCATTTTTACCTCTCCTTGCTGTTTTGGCCACGTTACCAGCATGGCTCCGGGGGTGTGGTGTTGATGAGTCCAGTCATGATCCCCAGAGGCTGGAGCCAAAAGACTTTCCCTGCTTTTTCCTTGAAGTTGTCTGTTGTTATTTTAAAAACTACTATTTCCGTCAAATAGGAAAAGCTATGATCAGAGTCTAAAGATTTTGGTGATCCATTCACTCTAACTAAAACACTAATAGCTGGTCAATGTTTACTTAGTATCTTGATTTACAAGAAAACTTCGGGGATCCCCCAACTTATGAAACAAAAAATAAAATATATGTCGACAGCTGTTTGAAGAATTGCTCTGAATTGTATATAAGACACTCATGTCGCCCCCTCAGGCTGAGTTGTAATAGCTTTGGTTGTTATATTCATCCCACACAAATGGGCAGACACCAGATGACAACATGCAGAATGCAAATACACCACCATGACGTCAAATGCCATATTGTAATTAGCATACGGTGGTTCCTTAACAGTTTTAAACATCCTCGGTTTTGCATTTTGAACAGACATGCTGCAGCCGGCACCGGGATTTGACCCACTCTTGCTTTATTGTCGCACTCTGCAATATAGTTTTTAGAAACTCTCGTACACAGGGTCTCTAAAATGTTTTTTTGGCGAACAGCTGGCCAGCTCATTTCCAGATGCAGCTGCTCTCAGTTGTTAAGCAGCAGCTGGAGGCAGAAGGAAGCAGGCCAGTAAAACTCAGGAAGATAAGAAAGGACGGAGGGTCTCCCCTAGATCCCTGACATTTGGCTGAACTTCACATTTCATTTCAGCCCCAACTTCTCGAGACCCGACTGGAAGAGGAACCAGAAAAGTGTCTTATCCATCCATTTAATCATCTTGTAATTTCATTCTCTCCCTTCTTCTCGCATCTTCGTTCTCTCCGTCTTCATCTTCTACAGTCAGAGAAGAGCTCGGCACAGAAATATAAAGGATGCCACTTTGGCAGCATGACGGGGAAGAGAGGCGAGGTGACGGCGGAGGTGGGACCAGGTCCAGGACAATATTACCCAGAGATGTGAGCATCACACGTCATATTACAGTAGCATGTGAAAAATGTGTGTATCCTCATATGAGTCCTGGGATATGAATTGTATATTTAATTGAATGTAATGGACATGATAACAGGAATCATTGAAGAAAATGATTTTAAAGTCCGTCTTTATTCCCTTTCAGCAGCTAACATACTCTAGCTGGTGTTTCAACCTGGTCTCTTCTCCTTGTTACTCTATTCATTCCTTCTCTCTGTTCTCCTTCCTTCTTATCCTCTACTTCCATCTGCCTTTTTTTTCTTCCTGTTTACTTTTCCATCAAATCTCTCTCTCTCTCTCTCTCTCTCACTCCCTCACTCCCTCTCTCCCTGTTTCTGCTCCATGATTTTCTAAACACTCTTCTTTGTCCCCTTTATATATTTTTTGTATCTCTCCAACTTGTTTGTCTGTATCGTCTTTTCTCAGACATTGTCACTGTGTCTCTCAGAGTCCCAGAAACACAATATGAAAATATGAACCTTCAAAAGGAACAGAAAGGCAGAGCTGAGCTTAACATCCCTCGCTACCACGAGCTGGTGCCCAAGCAAGAGGAAAAGAAGGTGAGAGTGAGTTTGTATTCATGTGGTGCTGGGTTTGGAGAAATGATACGTCTAAGAGATAAAAGCTTGGAGTGGGGTCAGTGTCAGTCTCTGGCCCCCTGTGTGTTTGTGGGGTGAGCTGTATGTAATGTGCTGACATGTGACCACTGTGACCACAAGAGGCAAATAAACCTGCAGTAACTGATTTTTTTTTTTGCACTTGAGGGCAGCACAACAAGTTCTAAACATGGCCCATTATCAGCCTATAATGTTGATATGGTTAATGTGTGTTAGCAAAAATCGAGCAGACGCAGAACCTTTTACCTCTGTTTTAGGGCTCAACCAACTCTTGAGGGAAAACAAGTTTCTCTTTAGTGGCTTAATGCTCCCTTTATTCATCAGGCGGTTGTTGGTGTTTGGTTGGTTTGTGTACAGCTGGTTTGTCAGAGTTGTAAAACCAAAACAATAAGCCGAAAGACTTAAAGGTTCAGTGTGTAGAATTTAGTGACCTCTAGTGGTGAGGTTGCATATTGCAGCTGAATACCCCTCACCTCACCCTCCCCTTCCAAACATGAAGGAGAACCTGTGGTAGACCCAGTTCAGGCCACTGTAAAAAGGAGGCAGGACATGACGTATACATTCGGATGCGGACATCACGTGTTTTTGTTTACAGCACAACAGCATTGGCACCAGGTTGTATCACCAAAGGCTCCTGAATCTGGTTGTTTTTCAAAGTCTGCATCCACCATGTGTGTGGCTCCTCTCTTATTCATTCGGAGATATTTCTATTCTTTTAGTTTTTTTGTGACCATACCCACTCACTCGCTGTGAGTAAAAGTAAAAAGGTAAAAAGTCCGAGCAACTGACATAGACATCTGCGTTCTCACGTACAGCCCCTCAGGAAACTTTCAGGAAAATGTCCACTGTTCAATGCATGTCTAAAAAAAGCTATATTGTCATTAGATCAATTGTTAAAATAAAATGCATAGCTTTGAATAGTAGCACAAATAAACACAATACTGGTCATCCCAATAACGGCCATAGCAGAAATTCCCCTGAGGCTATACAATTGAGAAAATCTGCATTTTGGTAAATATGAGTTAAACCTATTAGATACACAATAATGTTTGTTCTTCCAAATCTTGCTTTAATACACATCATGAAACACAGCATTGATCAGTGTGTGTTCACGTTAATGACATTTATTTGGACAACCCACCTGAAACTGTTTCCTCATGTTTGTTTGTAACGGCTCATTTCATGAGTCAAAGTGACAGGCAGCTCAGCCAAGAGGATTCTACCTACTGTTTTAACCACCCACTAAATAATAGCTGCTGAGAGAGGCAGGACACTTTGAGAACACACTTTTATTTTGGAGATGCTGGGTTTTGCATTGTAAGAGCAGCAATTAAATTATCAACCAGTGGGGGAGACTGAGTCATAGAAATTATCTCCCAGAGAAAAGCTTATATAGTCTGTTGTAAAAACAGACCATTACAGATAATGGTACTTTATTGTGTCTTTTGTATGTAATACTTAAATTAAAGTACACGGAAAGCCATCATCACAACATAATCAATAATAGATTGCTTAGACGACTTACACCCATACAGTTATTTCAACACCAGTTTTTTCATATTATATAATGTTGTTGTAATTACACCAAAACGTTCTCAATTATATTTTGATGCCCCGACGTGTTTCAGTAACTTCAGGCAATAGGACCAACCACTGGATATTTGTATGCATTTAAACTGCTCGTCCCCACTTCACTGCTCTTTGACTCAGACTGATTCTCTACACAATAGGATTTGAAAGCTCCAAATTGAGAATGAGTCATAATGTGATGTTTCTTTGGCTTCGTTCTGGATTCATTCAAGTGGTTGATTAAACATGAAACGATTCATACCCCCTCCCTCTGTGACTCTGGTTTTATCTGTGGTCGATAGAGGGCAGTAGAACATAAGCTTTGAACACACACATACACACACACGCATGCACGCTCGCACCCACGCACATGCTCACGCACACGCACCGGAGCTGGTTGAGTGGAGGGGAGTTACTCACCTGCATATGAACTTGAGTGTGCTGGCAGAGTAATGCTTTGTGATGCCTTATTTTTCTGGATGGTGGGCTAGGGATGGTGAGGCAGAGTCGGAAAAACGCGGGGACTGGATTTGCAGAGAGAGAGGTGAACAGATCCCTGCTGTCAAGTACCTGCACCTGCACCTCTCTGTCAACTCATCCTCTCTGAACATTTGCTCTGCCGTCTCTCCTCTAGTTCAGATTGTAGCTCATTTACTTGTGAATAGTTCATTATACCCGACAGATCTGTTGATAACTGCTAAAATATTTTATGCTGAAATTCGTCCTCTGACTTTGAATCAACAACTTTGCCTTCATTGTACACTTGTGTGTTTACACCATGCTGTATTTGGACCCCCTATCGTGAAAGCTACACCTCCATCCATCATCATTAGTTTCTGACACCTCTACTCACATGTACACACACACACACACATACACACACACTGGCCAGATGGGTCATTACCCGCAGGGGGGACACTCAGGACAAACACCTTCACTTCCTAGAGATCAGCAGCCAGTCTGCTTCTAATGGTTTAGGGCTGCTGGTGTCGTGGCATTTTGTGGCGGCGCGGGCAACGACTGAGCAAATCACTTTAACAAACACTTATCGTGTGCATCTCTGCATTCAAAAGCCAAACAGATGGAGCTTTGCCTGACGCGACCCTGATTTTTGGAACCATTACTGCTCCTATAGGAGAAAGCATTCTAACAGTCCAACAACAGAGACAGAGAGACTGTGAAATAAGCTAATTTCAATTGATCATACTTATGCTGTATTTGTGTGAAGTTAAATAAATTTAATTTAGGTGTTAAGCTTGTGTAATGATGTTTGCCAATGTCTAAATATAAAAATACAATTGTTCAAACATTCAACAGAGAATATCAACAGAAATATTACAAAAAGACTATAAACCTTTGGTGAACATCTAAATACCAAACATCATTTTACATACTCAATCCACATATTTGCACCTTGTAAAAATGTGATTTCCGCAACAGACTCCATACGTCATGTCCTGTTTCTTGCGTGTGACACGTCTGAACTGGACAATCTCCTGCTGCGACCCAACTGTCTGGACCTTTTCTGGAGATCATGTCTAAAAATGTGACATATCAGGTTAAGGGCAAGAAAGATGACACTGTGGTTAATGTTCACGAATAAAGATTTGTCCTATAAGGAAGGGGGATGCCATGTGCAGATTTGGGTGTAACTGCTAAAAATCTCCACAGGAATCCA
The DNA here is from genome assembly GCF_009819705.1 of Hippoglossus hippoglossus. Lineage (NCBI taxonomy): Eukaryota > Metazoa > Chordata > Actinopteri > Pleuronectiformes > Pleuronectidae > Hippoglossus > Hippoglossus hippoglossus. Next base: position 12,402,020 of record NC_047159.1, on the reverse strand, counting down.
TGCTGTTTTACTGCAGACTTCATTAAAACACCTCCAGCGCAGCAACCTCGCAACCTTTACAACAGATAGAAAAATGTCCTGACTCTGCACCAGGGAATGTGTGTGTGTGTGTGTGTGTGTGTGTGTGTGTGTGTGTGTGTGTGTGTGTGTGTGTGTGTGTGTGTGTGTGTGTGTGTGTGTGTGTGTGTGTGTGTGTGTGTGTGTGTGTGTGTGTGTGTGTCTGTGATTGTGTTTACCTCTCTCCGTCAGCATCTCTTGTTAACTGTGACGTCTGGTGGTGTTAGCTGATTTGCTAGTTACAGTAATTACTGCAGACTGCACCATTGTGCGGTCGTCTTGATTTGTCACATGTAATAATTGTTACATGACGATGAAAAGACCACACGTGTGTGTTTCTTCCAGTCTGTGTCTGTTACATGTCTTAATTGCAGACGAGAGAAGGAAAATGGCTTCTTTTGACGGTGCCTTTTCTGCATTACATTACATTTAGCTGACACTTTTATCCAAAGCGACTTACAATAAGTGCATTCAACCATGAGGGTACAAACCCAGAACAACAAGAATAGAGAAAGTACAATTTCTTCAAAAAAGCCAAACTACAAAGTGCTATAAGTAAGTGCCATTTAAGTGCTACTAAATTGTTAGTTTAAAAATGTTATTCAAGGTATAGTCGGATGCATGTTTCCACCATTTGCTCACACATCTCTTTGCATTACTTAATTTTTCAATGCTGTGTCTTTCATTTGGTTCATTATCATAATAGTCTTTGCCTCCACTCCTCCACCTCCCTGTGCCCTTCATTTATCTCTAGAACAGAAAGAAATCAAAGAAACTCTCTTCCCTTTTCTCCTCTTTCCTCTCAGTTCATTTCTAATCTTCTAAATGACACCACAGACATGAATATTACCAAAGCATGTAACTGCATACCAATACAAATATGATTTGCTGTATAGTTCCCTCTGTGTTTCCATATCAGGGAGTTCCAGGTCCAGGCCGGTACCACATCAGAAGCCAGTTTGAGTCCAGTGGCAACCTGCCCAAGTTCACGTGTCCCTTCCTTTCTCAGACTGAGGTACAGTGCAAACAGAATTTGGTTTGAGTTCAAAAGCAAAGCAATTCACGACTCCACTGTGGGTGCGTTTTTAGGTGAATTGGGTTGTACTTTATAGGGCAGGTTCTTTCTCGAGCAATTTTATCTCTGCTTCTGTCCACCAGAGTCTGCTTTTTTCTTTGTGGTTTTTGTAGTTGCTTATCTGTTGCATTGATTTAATGTCTGTGCACGTTCTGCAGTGACTGACTTGAGGTTCATTATTTACAAATAAGAATTAAAGTCAATCTCAGACAGTAGAGCTTCTCTGTATATAATGTTCATTTTCTAATGCCACGTTTCACTGTGAGAATTGCTTCAGGGTGACCAACTAGAGAATCTCCAATAAAACCATGTCTGTGACATGACAGGTTGAACTGTGCAAAGAGCCTGTTCAAATTATCACAGTCGACCAGACCCTGTCTAGAGGAAAGGTCGTTCATCACTTCTCCCCACTTTAGATCTCCATGTTTTAAATGGGCACCTATAAAAATACACTCGGATGTTACTACTTATTAACTAATTGGTTTGTAACAATCAATCTCGTGGTTGGATATAAACACATTATTTATCCCAAACAGGACATATTAATAACGAAGACATCCTTTTCAGGCTTTTAAAACAGAAGTACTCGTATTCAGGTTCAAGATTTAATGCTCAGAACATGCATCACTCTCCAGTAACATTGCTGCAGCTCCTCTTTTCAGCCTCTGTCTTAAACACTAGGTTTTAGCTCCTATCTCTTTAAGGCCCCCCTTCCAATTAAGCTTAGTCTCCTCTGATTGGCCAGCTGGACCACTCTGTTTTGATTGGTCAGCCGCTTTCAGCGCACATGGGAAATGTCGACCTCCGCTTCATTAGCGGGCATGCAAGACCTGCTCGGCATGCGTAATGCAAATGTGGGCCACCGGGCAGCTGAGGTATCAGTTGGACTGATGGCGACGCGTTTCAGGAGCTTCAGGAGAGGAGCTGGCTTTGGGTGTTTCAACTTTGCAGACGTTTTACATACACATCGAAACTTTATAACACTAGAGGAAAGGAAAAAACTGAAAAAACCCTACATGTCTTTTTTAATAGTGTGGAGGGGGCTCAGTGTGTGGAAGCAGCGCTGTCTCGATAAAGAAGCAGCGGCATCAGAATATTTTTATGTATAGACAACTATATGCTCGTACTGGCGGGAACAGGCAGGCAGGGAATCTGTTACGACGATAAATCAAAGAGCCTGGTGGACTCCAGTCAATGTACAGAATTCATAGAGTTCCAACATTAGCTCCCTCTAATATCTCGTCATGCTATCAGAGGGGAGATGAACGTCTCTCACACAGTGTGTCTCCCTCTTCCTGCTGGGAAAAGTTCTACCATTCAGACTTTGCCTTTGCCTGCTCGTCCTCACGGCTTCAGGGGTATCTGTTTGGGGCAACTGTGGCTCAGTAGGTAGAGTGGGTCGTCCGCTTATTTAAAAGTCTTTGGTTTGATGTCAGCCTCCTTCATGCCAATGAATGTGTTATGTAATTTACTTCAACAAATGAAACTTTTGTCCATTTCTCTTGGAAAACACAGCACTCCACATCTGCTTTTCTTTTCCTGACAGTCACTGTGATGCTTGTCAGCAGTGACATGTTACATGTGTTTCCTTCACCCTCCCTGTGACCTGACAGACACACAGTCAGAAGACAACCACCCTGAAGGACATGTATCAGAGACTGCAATAAGACGGACAACATGACAGCTCCCCCCTAGTGAAGCCAATGCATCTCGATTGCCACCTGGTGACTGGCTGTGGTACAGGTCATAAATCCTGCTTCCTCCTTGTTAGTGGATGGGACATGGACCAAACTAAAGAGTCAAAGCAGACATTAAACACATTTTGTTTGTGTAATTTTAGGTAGATCTTATCACATTGATGTTCGTTCAAGTGTTAATTTCTCCGGGAAGATTGGTTTTATTTTGGATATTTGATGATATGAAAACAGGGTGAAACGTCTTGATTCACAGCTGTGACTTGGGATTGGTTGACCGAACCCATGAAGCCATTATCTTCTGCTTACACTACCACACTTGAATCATTGTTATCTTTATAATCTCTAACTGAAATCTAAACTCGCTTCTAGTAATGAAATGGTATGAAAATTTAGTGTCACGATTATAGTGACGAAAATGATCACGATAATATTACTGATACACAAGCAGTAATATCACCAAGTTTTATATTGACATGATTAGAGTATTTTCATTATTTATCGAAGGTGGTTAATTTAAGTGTAGACTTCGACCCCAAATGTCAGTCGGGACAGAATATCAACGTTTGTTAAACTCATGCAATGTGGCAACACTGGATGTTAGCATTTGTTAGCAATGGCCAGAGATTACTAACAGTTCTCCTGCTGTTAAAGCCCCCACGCGCCTTTTCGCTTCTTCTGACAAGTTTTTATAACACACGATGAAGTAAACTTCACACATGCACATAACAAACGTCTGCGCGCCTGGACACCGTTGCTCACAGATTTTACCATGAACTTTACAACGTCGTAATCAACTGCGGCTATAATGATAGTTTAAATTTCACACTGTAAATCTAACCTTAGGGAATTTTACCGTGGTAAATCGTTAAGCCGGTAACCATTTCATCCCTACTCGCTTCATGTGATCCCCAATAGAAAATGCTATTGGTTAGAGTGTTATTATCCGTTTAATTGGGAAGTATATACGGTAGGAGTAGTAGAAGGGATCCTGCACGGCACTCCAGGAAACCACACTTCTTCTCCTCCCAAACCAAAACACATAATTGACTCTGTAGTTCCTGGCTTAGCTGATTCGCTACCGTTCCACTTAAAAGCAAATTCAACTTCTTTAGCTTATAACTTCTTAATGCTCCACAGACAGAGAAACCAATCAGACCATATTAAAAAAGATTTCTCAGGCATAATCTATAGGAGGCAGACATATTCAATTTACAATTTCTCAAAGGAGAGACTGGATTTTAATATGGAATATATAAGATTAAGTTACAGATCCTAGACACTAAGCCGGGCTTTGCTTGTTTAATTAATGTGCTGGGAGTGGAGGATTTCTTCAGATGGGGTGAAGATGAGTTTATTAAGTGGCTCAGAGGAGCCAAGATGAAGGATGTGAAAATGTGTGGTTTGTGTCTCAGGAATACTTTAACTCCTCTGTGGCACTGCCCCACAGATTCCCTCCTGTGAAACTCTCCGACTGATGTTTTAATTATCACTCTGACACACATGCACACAATGTGACACAAAATGTGTGTGTTCAAACACACACACTCACACACACATAAAAAATTCAGACACACACCTGTGCGATTTTCTTCTGTAGACGGTTTCGCACACAAGAGGCAGGTTTTAGGATTGCTGACATGCACGTACATTGACACACACACACACACACACACACACCCCCCACACACAATTCTTGAAATTACCTTAATAACCTCTGAAACATAAAACATTTTGCTAGTTTCCTGGTGAGAACAAGTGATGCAAGATAGCAAGGTTTATTTGATGTGTGTGTGTCACAGTTTGCCCTGACCTAATTTCCCTGGCCTCACGCTGTGCTAGTACGTCGACCCCACGGTGCCACGTGTCACAAGTCATCTCCAATGCAGATCTAAGAGCGTCAGTTCTCTCAGATCTTCGTTTCCCTGTGGTTCCATTTCCATCTGACACTGTTACCCTGTGGAGGGATGGAGAGGAAACGAGGGAGGGGGGGAGTGAACGAAGGAGGGATGGAGGGGAGGATGGGAGGAACAGCTGGAATCTTCCAGTTCTTGCCTTCCCTCCTCCCTTTGACCTCCCAATTTCCCAATATCAAAGCATCAATCTGACACTTTGTGAAAACAAGCCTTTTCCTCGATTCCCCTGCCCTCACTTTAACACTCATTCCCCCTTTTCCATTTTGTTCCTTCACTTCCATTTATTCATATGCTGTAATTTTTTAAACCCTGATTTCTGCCTGATATTTGCAGAATTAAAATCAGAATAATTTTATTTTGCCTTTCATTCTTTGGTCTTCTTCACGGATGGTTACTTTTCTGTTCTCTCTCCTCCCTTGTTTCTGTCTTAAGTGCCTTTTATTTCTGGTCAATTGATAAGATAAGTGCATAATCAATTGTACATTAAGGCCACTCACTAAATAAAAATATTATCATGTGAAATATTAAACATACTTTTTTATTTTTTGTTTATACAAACATATAAATTAAGGCAAACCGAAAGACACTGAATCCTGAATCCTGTGTTATCTGATTTCCTGGGAATAAAAATAATAAAAAATGAAAGCCATTGATAATGTGACTGTGATGATGAGACACTGTAGCAATAAGACTTGTTCCGGTGAAACATGACATTTTTATCACTCGTAAGATTTCGAGCTTTAGGCTCAAAATGTTCACAGCCAATTCCAGAAATATCAACCCTCAGCTCTGATACACATATCAACGATGTGGGCAGACAATGCATTGAAAGGCTAATATGATTATTATACAGTACGCTATGAGATAAATGTGGTCTTGCCCAGAGGATGCGGTTGAATAGATGTAGACTTAAGTATTTTCAGACTGAACGCAAAGCACATTCTTACCCTGCTTAATTTGTGTGTTTCTACTAAAGCTTTGCATCAGTCTGAAGTCATCTTAACATGAGGTGGAATGAGTTGATGAGCATGAGGCCACGAAAAACATCTCTTTACTCTGTGGCCTCAATAATCCACATCAACAGACATTAAAACATTCTGTCACTGAGGCAACTTGCTTTGTGAACAGTTTAGCACTGATGATCAAAAGTATTCCCCTTAATATTTTGTATGAATATATTTATTAGTCATAATTATAATAAATATATAATTTCATTTATTTATTTGAATAGCTCTATTCTTAAAACTCAGTTACAAAGTGCTTCACAATGAGCAGGACAAAAAATGAAATGACAAATATATAAACAGTCCAGATATAATCAAAAAAGGCTCTCTGGTAGAAGTACATTTTGAGGTACCAGTATATGTAAAGTCATTAAAAATGTAATATTCATAACATTTTTAAATTCTAACAAACACTTCAGATACAACGCGTTTTAAGAAGGGCTTTAAAAATGGCCCTGGTTAGAGATGGATCTAAAGGAAACATAAAAACAATTTGATTCAGTTTCAACAAAGTTCATTTAGTCAAGTTCAGAGAGAAAAAAAAAGGTGTCCACGAGTAAGACTCACCAAAAAGCCAGTAGGGCAGAGTTGGATTGACAGATGCTCACAAACCTCAACTTTAAAACTGACATGAAATGAACAGTTCGTTTTTGGTTCGTTTTTGGTCTTACTCAAACTCTCGCTCCATCTCTAACCTGAACACTTCCCATCTCTGTCCTTTTCCTCTCCTCTCCACGTGTCCTCCTCCAGCGACACGTCACCTTCACTCGTTCTTTTCCTCTCATTTCTCCTGTTTCGCCTAAAAGCTCAATAATTCAACTGTGCATTACTAACACAATTTTCATTACCCCAGAAAGAAATTTTCCACAGGCTGCATCTTGTTTAACTGGAAAGTGCCAATCAATGACTGGCATGTCTCCAACAAACAGGTCACGTTTAAGATTATTCTTCTGGTTTGAACATCCTGTGTGTGTGTGTGTGTGGGTGTGTGTGTGTGCACATTGTAAACATATCCATGCTGGTGTTTGAAGGAATCAAGTTCCTTTTATTCCTCTGTTTGCGTTCGATAACAACCCACTAAATGGTTCAGCGGTGAGCGGCTGAGGAGAAATGTAGAGTTACATTGAAACACAGTTCACCTTCAGTAATTCTTACAGAAAAAGCAACTTTTTTCTGCTCCGGTCTCTTGATTGTCTGCGCTGTTATAATAGGCTATCAGATAAACACATCTGCACCCTGGAAGTGAAGCCGCCAAAGCAGTTTCGGCGCCAAATCAGCTCTGATATCAGCAAAACAGTCAAAGAAAATTACATACCTGATTGTGTGCATCATTACCTTTGGGTTATCCTGTTTACCATATCTCGTTCTTGCCGTCCTCGTCTCGCAGTTATCACCTTTTTATTCTTGCTCTAGCAAATTTTTTCTTTTTTCTTGTTCTTTCCTTTCTTGGTTTGACAAGTGTTAACAGCTACATCTTGATTGTGTCTGCAATGGGAATGGATAGAATCAGTTTTCACTCGCGGGTCAAATGACTCTGCAGTAGACATGGGGTTTATTCAGCTCTGATCAGCAGTGATGGAAACGAGGCCCCTAGGTGAACGCGCTAATTTGTCAGGACAGTGAGGTGAGAGAGTGCCTCAGTTTTCGGTGCGGCCATGGCGTCCAACATGAAGCACCGGAGGAAAAAATAGAAAGGCAAACTCCACCACTGGCAATGTGAAAGGAGTCAATCACCCTTTACTAGCAGGCTTACTCGCATTCAAAAACAATCTAATATTGGTGGAAAAGATGTATTAGACCAACTAGACACTTAACAACATGGCAACTTAATATGAACACCAAATGGTAACCCACCGTCAACCAATTTGGTTGTGAGCTGCCGTTCTGAAGCCTCGAGTTTGGCATTTTTTCCAGCGCCATCTTGTTTTTCATTGGATGACAGTAGCTGTCAATCACACAGTATCCATACCCCAATGCATACCGTCTTTTTTAATCTAAATGGGACCATGATTCACAAAATGAAGATCATGCTGTATATTGAACTTATTGACTTGAAATCAATACTTCTTTTCAAAACCTGAGGAGCCGCCCTCTGCTGGTCATTGAAGAGAATACAGGTTTCAGGCGCTCCCGTGTTGGCTTCACTTTCTGCGTCAAGTCTATGTCCATTTTTTTGTATACAGTCTATGTTAAAGCTGTAAAAACATTATCTTTCTTCAAATCAAATCAAAAGTATAGCTCCATTTCTCATCCCTCCATTAATTTACTGGTGAGCAATGATCAGTCCCAGACAGCGGACAGGCAGAGGACAGACAGATGGACGGAGGGACAGGCAGACGGACAGACGTGTTACAGACTCCATGTTTTCTGTGGCCAGTTGGTCTGTGTTTGTTCATGGTATTTGATCTCTGACAGTGAGACATGGCTCTCTGTCATTCTCTGTTCCTGTGGATAAAGCAAATATTCACAGCTGGATTTGTTCTTGTGGGCTCCAGATGTGCGCTGACTAGAGAAAATAAGTGGATTATTTGCTTTTTAAAACAGTGCTGATATCAGTTGGATCAACAGAACTGCTGTTATCATTAAGTATACAATTTCATTTTTTTTTGTCTCCACTCCTTTGTTTCTTCTCTTTCTCTGACCTGTATCCGTCTTTCCTTTCTTTTCATCTCCCTCCATTAGAGGTTTTGTTCTGTGAAAGAAGTGTCGCCCCCTGTTGGTGTGTATAATGACCCGCGCTGTGCCCTGGAGCTGCTGAAGAGGACAACAGGAGTGAAGAAAAGCCCGTTTGGCGTCACCGCTGTGCGCTTCAGTCCTAACCTCAAAAAATGCCTCACACCAGGTGAGGATGTGTGTGTGTGTGAGTGAATTTAGTCTTTTCGTATGTGAGGTTTCATTTTACATCAGCAGTCCAGTTTTCTCTTTAAGAGCTTGTATACTTCCATTTGTGCATTTGTCCATTTTTTTTCACTCTAATGGATCCAGCTCTTTTAGACTTAATGACAGTGGCTTGTCTCTACTGCCCATTTAATGTGAGACATCACTGACACTTGATTTTCAACTGAGGCAGGATTCAAATCTGCATCACAAGCTTTCATTTCAAACAAGTTGTTCTTTAATACATTTTAACTTGACATTAACAATTTCAAGTAATACTTTGCAGCTTGTATTAATATTTTGAACTAAACTGAAAGAACATTTTTGCGATTATTTTGCTGTGTGTGTGTGTGTGTTGAGGCGGGGGAGGGTGGTAGGTATTATTTATTTATTACCTTTTTATGTTCACGTCTGGGAACAAAAGCTAAATTCCCATAATGTTAATATTTAAATTTGAGGGTAAAGACATGTTTTACGGTTATTTACATGCTTGTATTGTCCAATGAATGAACTGTGAACAATTCCGTTCTGTCATTTCCATCGACCGTTTTGCATAAAAATATTCTTTGAACATCAAAAATAATGGGTAGATATTTTTTGTGCAGACATGATATGACAGTCAAATATTAGAATAGCAGTATGAAGTTTAGTGTGACACTATGTCTTCCGACAGAAAAGACATCTCCTCTGAGGGATAGTTAGTTCTTCAGGTACCTCGGGTTCTTTATGATGTTGTTTTTTCATCTCACATCAGTAAAAAAAGAAGAACGACACAAAAGTGACTCTTCAGAGAGACACACAATAATCCAGCCTGTGTCTGTTCTCTCCAGGTCCAGGGTCCTACACGTGTTTTGAACAGGGTTTAGCTCAGGAGAGTTTTAAAAAGGCTTTTTTAGAACGAAGCAGGAAGGGGGGCTTCGGTTCGACCGCCCAACGCAACTCACTCTTTCTCAACAAGCAATCAACAGAGGCCCCCAGTCCAGGCCAGTACGAGGTACCACCATCCATCAGTTCACTGTACTGTCATTCATTAACTCTTTTCTTTTCCTTCTTTCCTTCTTTCCTCTTTCCTTCTTTCCCTCTTTTGCTTTTTCTTTCATTTTTCTTTTGCTATATGCTCTTACTTTCCTTCTTTCACTCTTTTTAAATACATTTTTTCAATGTATTTTTGGGGCTTCTTATTATTTTTAATTGGAGAGGACAGAGAGCAAGCTGTGAAGGGAGGCAGACAGAGAATCAGGGAAGACATGCAGCACAGGGCCACGGGTCGGAATCGAACCCGGGGCGCTACAGGTGAGGCATAGCCTCGATGGGGCGGCAGCTCTACCAGATGAGCTATACGCTGCCCCCTCTGTCACTCTTTTTCTTTCTCTCTTCCACTATTTGTCTTTCTTTCTCTTTTTTCTTCTTTTATTTTTCTTTCATTTGCTCTTTAGCTCTTACTTTCTTTCTTTTGGTCTTTTACTCTTACCTTCCCTCTTGCACTCTTTGCTTTCTTTCTTCTTTGCTCTTTGTCTTTCCTTTCTTTCTTTCTCTATCACTTTCTTTTGCTCTTTTACTACTTCGCTTTATTTATTTCTTTTGCTCTTTGTCTCTATTTCTTTCTTTTGTTTCTTCTCTCCTGCTTTCTTTTGCTCTTTCACAATTTTTGCTCTTTCTTTTTCCTTTTCCCTTTCTTCATATCATAATCCTCATGGAGACACACTACACTCCCTGATATAGACAGGGCAGAAATATACATCTCTGTTACTACTTGAGTCCTACACTGTAAAGAATTGACTGTAGAATTAACAGTAAATACCTGGCAAAAAAGTTGCCAATAAAGTACTGTAAAATTACTGTAAAAAGAATTACAGTATATTACAGGATACGTTTTACAGTTTTTTGTTGTATATAAATTACAGCAATTTCTTGTTTGTTTTTTTTACAGAAAACCACAATTACCTGTAATCTAGTTTACAACATTACCTTGTATTCTATTCAGATTACAGAAGTTACCTGGCAACTAAAGTTGCCAATAAAGTAGCTGTTAATACTTACAATACAATATGATGTTGTATAATTGTTTTAGTTATTTTTTATTTTTTACATTAGCAGTTTTGCCAATTATGCATACTGTGAGGTATTTTGAATGAGACCAGGCATACTGTTTATCCAAAATTCATCTACATTGCACTAAAGTCTTTTCACCTGTTAAATAAAAACGGAGCCAGAGCTGCAACAAATAAAACTTTTATTGACACTCAATACAGTTTCACAACGTTTTAAGAACATGGTGTCCTTTTTTTTCAGAAAAGCTCTTAAACGTAAATTATACATCTTTGGACACCGGCCCACTCCAGTGGAATTCAACATTGACCAGAGTTTCAACTAGTCAAACATTATTAAAACTGACAACATACTTGGCTTAAAGGCCCAATCTGAAACCAGGACCTGAGGTAGAAAATGTATTAAGAAGAAGGTCACATAATTTTGTGGTATAATTTACTTTTAGCTAACTAGCTAAAAAAGATGACCTTTTTTCAGTGTGTTGGAAATCTTAATATATCAGCAAAAGAATGTAAATACTAATAAAATGTTTAAGAGAAGAACAATGTCCAGTCACATAGTGAGGAGGAGAACAGTCCTCATTCTTTATGTTTGACTTACACTCAAAGCCATTCAAAGTCCATTAATCTCTTGAGGAGAGAAGAGCCGTGAGGACTGACAGAGTTGTTCTTGTTTTCACGCACCTTCCACCTCTTTGGCAGACCAGCTTTGCCGTCTTGGTGCCTTTGGTTGGATTGATTCCAACGAAACATCTGAAATCACAAAATCACACGAAAAGAAACTTCATGAAAAATCGGCGCGGCAGATCCTTTAAAAGAGGGAGCCGAATCCATCAGGTTGTTCAAGACAAGATAATCATTTGCCCATTTAATATGAAAAGCAAAACTTCACAAGATTGCATGAGCTGACCAGCAGTGATATAGTTGCATCAACATAACCTCAGGCAGCAGGTCCTCTGGTTGGAGATTTCCTGATTTCCTGAAGTTATACCTGCTAGAACAAAACAAAAAAACGTATTGCAGTGTATCAGCCGATTTGGCTCACAGATGATCAGTGATCTGCGGGAAAAAACAGCAGGTCATCCCTACTACAAAAAATGAAAACCAAAACCTTCAGTAAAATAATTTGTTGTGCATTCATTAGCCTACATAAATTAGCAAATTAACATGCATAGTGGATCACAATATACAGCTTTTAATTTTATGAAATGAGCTTTTCTGTTTTAAGTGCTTTATAAACATTAATCTAAGACATACCTTCGGTTTGCCAAGCGCTGAGAAGCCTCGACACTGGATAGGTGTGATGTTGGCAGGGAGATCCTCCTCTTTGATGAACTGCAGGTCAGATCTGGATGCCACTCCAATGCTTGGGACTGTAGTTTGTCCTCTGGTAGGCTGGGTAATACCACCAACACAGCTTGTCTGATGTCCTCCCCCAGTACTGACATGTCAGTATATATCTGGGAGGGAGTGGTGAAATATAATCACTGATGTGCCATTCAGCTTGTACACATTAATGGACAATAATCAAGGAGAGCTTCTTGCTTAACACACATGTAGTTTGAGCCCTGGACTACCACTGTTAGACTGTGAATACCCAGATCAGCAAGTTCCACAGCCAACTGCCTCCCCACAATAAAGTAGACAAGATGAATGCCAAATGTCTCTATGTTCAAAACACGATTTAGCTACTATAATGGGAAACTGCAGTTTCAATTTAGGCCCAATCCCATTTCACCCAGCTAGCGCGCTAGCATGCTAGCTTTAGCGCGCTAGCGTTAGCATGCTAGTTTTAGCGCGATGTTACTGAGCTTAACTGCTCCTCTCATAACAAAGCATCCTGGCAGGGTTGCATACTAGCTTTTCAATTTCAAATGCCATTGATTCACTTTAAGTCATTCACTTTAGTAAGTTGTCACTTTAGTAACTGCAAACAATAGCATTGGTTTAATTAAGATCTCAACAATGTTATTACAATGACATCCCAACAAAGTTGAAGCCCATATTAATTTTGTAGGGAATTAACATTCAACTTACGTATTATGTAGTGGCTGGACACGGCTGTTGCTCCTCTGCTCCTCTGCTCCCGTGCTCTCATGTCAAGGTCGTCTTTCAAACCGCCTCGTGCAACGCAATCGATATCAACAGTATTTAACTGTAACATGCACCATCTACAGTCAGAATACAACTTGCCTGTAATTTTACAATGTGTTACTGTGGAAAAATGCTGTTAGCTACTGTAATTATATTTGTCCCATGATGCATTGCGATATACAGGTAAACATCGTAAAACGACAGAACAAGAAGTTACTGTAAAATTTTACTGTAGAAACTACAGCAATTTGTTACAGTGTACAGAAGAATTTTCATATTCTTCACCATCACCATGTTTGTTTGTGTGACTGCTGTATGTTTGTATTCAGACAGAGAGGAAGACAGAGGAGCTCTATAAAAAGCAGCACACAGCAGTTTTCAAATCAGCCACAGAACGTTTGGCATCGTCACTATCGGCCAAAGTAAGTCTTCCTCTCTCTCTCAGCTCCGTCTCTCTCTCTCTCTTTGGCTCCATTGTCTTTGTCTTCTCTCTTCCATCCACACTGTGAAGTTGTAAAGCTGCTCAAACCTTCTTTACATAAGAGTCTAAAGTGAAGTCAAACACAACTACACGCCAAGGTTTTACTTTCACAACTGGGCCATCGCAGCAGAAGCATCTGACCCACTATGGCAAGGGTCTTGTTTTCAAGAAGTTCATTTTCTTTGACTCTTGTTTTCTTCTTCCTGTTATCAAAAACAGGTCACACTTCGCAATAATTAGCACCGTGTTCCTCTCCCATGTTCTATTCCCTCGTTATCTGATCGTCCTCACCCACTTTCCTGGATTTTACTCCCGTCAAACTTTTTAACAATAAAAAACAGATTTAATATATTTATATGGTAAGAGATTGACCTCCACCTCTAAATTGCATTTCCGAATTAGTTATTTTATTTGTATTACTTTGTATTATGTTGTTTATTATTATTATTATTTTATTATATTAGTTAAATAGTTGTTATTATTTACTAGACTAATTTATTCTTATTAATTAAAATATTTATGGGTAGGATTTAAAACTTAAACAACATGATACTTCTTTAGTTTTGACTTTTGAGTGTTATTGGAGTGGATCTACCATTTATAGAGATATTCTATTTAGATCTTAATAAATCAATATAAATAAAATATTTCTGCAGCAGCGGGGCCTTTGAAACCTCTCAAATCAAAATCATACTCCTAATCAAATGATTTTACTCATCACAGTTTCTCGTCTCTTCTCAGTGAAACCCCTTTTTTTTTTTCATTTATCGACATTCCATTTCTTGATTTATGCTGCCTAGGTTTACGGTTACAGTTTTTTATACAAAAAGTTGCAGTGTGCACTTGTTGCACTTGTTGCACTTGTGGACCATCAACCTGTTACTTCGAATATTGTCGGCACGGAGATTTACCCTGAAAACACCCCAGCAGAGAACTACTGTCAGAACTGACCTTGAAACTTACAAAACAAGCAACAGCAAAACAAGTCATCAGCAGTTTGTCAGTTTTGAACTGTTTGCTATGACGCGCTAAAAGCACAAGACTAAATTTAGAGTCCTATTATTTCAAGTGCTGTGTTTTATGATTGCATCCATTTTTGAATTAGATGTTATTGGAAATATTGTTAAAACCCTTGTCTTTACACTGTCCCACATACTGTGTACACAGCTCTTGTTATTGTGTGTCACCTGGTGTCAACAAATAAATAACAGCAGTGATGGGGCTGCGTTTGAAAACGTGTCAATGTTTGGATTGTGAAAGCTGCTTTTCTTTGCCCTGTGTGACACAAGATGATGTTTACTTGCATATAAATAAGGTGCTAATGAAGAAATACAGAAGCAGCTGGATGTGAGGGTTAGCGATTGAATCTCACCGACTCTAGTATTGGAAAAAAATTGTTCTTGAAGAAAATTATGCAAATGTTCCCGCTCAAGTGTATGCTACAGCATTTTAATATTCAAAATACACAATTTGTATTTCCGAGTTCCCTTCTGGGTTCCAGCTGGTGTTCACTCTGATTAACTCCAAAGGTTAGAAGTGTTATCTAAATCTCGGGGCAAAGGTGTCCAGAACTGAGCTGTACACTGTAAACTATGTCGCTGTATAGAAAGACATAAGAGTATAAAAGCTGATTCGGGATTTATATCAGAGGACAGACAATTGTAGATGCACAGCTCAAGTTAACCCTTTGTGGCAAATTTGTGATATTGGGCTAAAATGTGATTTAAAGTTTAAAGTTAAACACTTGAACATTTATCAACATGATAAGAACTACCTTAAATGACAGAAACCATCTTTGAGAAAAAAATTACTTTTTAGTTTGTCCTATGTTCCATCCACTCACATGGAGGAGGCCGGGTTTATGACCTATATTGCAGCCAGCCACCAGGTGGCGATTGAAACGCTTTGGCTTCACTTTTGGGCAACTGTCATGGCATCCATCGATGATACGGAGCATAGCCTGAGAAATCAACAGCTGAGGCTCCATCATAATCAGCATAATGATGTTATAGAAAAGAGTAGGTGAGGTCAGAGGTCAGGGTCATCTGAGTGAAGACTGACCACTTTATGACACTAACACTTTAGATAAATAATGTTATATTTACTTATATTTACTGTTGATACATCAACTACCACATGGCATCTGTTCCAGTTTCAGTTTCTGCACTCAGCGTATTTTGCATAGCAGTTTGGGCAAAGCTAGTCACAGTTGTGTGTGTTTGTACATTCACATCACTGCTAATGTTACAGTGTCAATCACATTTTATTGCTGAAATGAACTTAAGCTTGTGTGATGAGACTCATTAGAAAGGGAGAATGATCCATTAAGGATTCCAGTGCTGATCGCCTCTGTAATAGTCTCCACCTCATATAACTGTCAGCACTGTTTGCCATTTTTCATGACAAATGTGCCGTGTAGTTTTCTGTCAGGCCGCAGTATATTGTACTGATGGATGATCCGGCTCACTCAGAATCCTCGCTGTGCTAAATCCTAATGCGGACAGTGGAAGACTTGACAACCACCCACAGTCCACACAGTGTCGGGGTCCGGATGTTGGATGTATGCAAGTTTAAACGATCGACTGTAGATTTTCATTACATGCCGGACACACAGGGCGATTAAATATTTAACACTCGGCTTTGACTTGGTTGGTTTCCCAGCAGCGGTGCTTCCAGCTCGGTTGTGAGTTCCCACAAAGGTAATTGGCAGTGTTTGCAGGTGGGGGGGCTGTTGAGGTCGAAGCAGGAAGAAGTGGCCGGTGGCCCCACATGTCATGGAGGTAATACATGCCTGTGAGCTGCCCTCCTCGGGCAAACAGCAGCAGGGTTAGCAGCGGCGAGAACTGCAGTGCACAGGTTTTTCAGACTTTCCAGAGTGGGAGAAAAAAAATTGCAAACTCACTTAGAAAAACAACTACTTATTTGAGTGTACTTTAGAGAAACAACATTACCTCCATATTTCCCTCCCTGTCTGGGTAGTACCTCTGAGTACTCCGTGGAGAAGATCTGAGTTCACTGGTAATGGCTCCACACAGAGCCGTCTTTACGGCCAGTTAATGAAAAATCACCCGGGGACGTCTTTGCCGTATAACTGTTAGCCACATGCCTCGCCGCAGCCTATGCTGTATCCCTGGTAACGGTCCCCCCCGCTGGGATGGATATTAAAAGAGTCTAATCAGGAAACAATCACGATTATGAGAAGGGAGTGAGAAAGAATAAAGGCAGAAAGTAGGTCTTTATTATCTGTTTTATGTTCAGGACTTTATGTCTTCTTCTCTTTCGCTTAAAAGTTTTTGGCAGGCGGAGGAGGTCGACATTTTGCTGGAGGAATTATTCACACTGCAGTGGGTTGGAAATCAGAGATATAAAAGCCATACCATGTCTCTTGAAGCCATCTTCTTGTCTGGTGCATTAAACACAACAGGGCAACTAGTTATCTGACTGACCAGAGGATATTTATGACATTCTTTCGGGTTTTTTGCTGTTATAGCTGCTTTGCTCCTCCAGATCTTCTGTTTTTAAATGTTCCCGTTTATGATCATGTATTCAATCCCACGAATTTCAAATCGGTCGAGCCCCAAATCCAATTAGATTGTGGTTAAACACATATTGAACATGGCACGATGTATTTTGATGCTTTTTATCTTTTTGTTCAGCTCTCATTCAAAGGACGCGCACACTCTCAGACGGTCTAAATCTAATTCACCTCGACTTCTTCAAATATTTGAAGCTCCAGCATGTCAGATGTGAGCTGTAGCTGGAGGTCTGCATCTGATAGGAGTTGATTACCTGTCTGTGGAGAAGAAAGAAGCAGACGCGTTGTGAAGTGACACATCTGAAAGAGAGCGATGATTATGAGTCGAGCACGGCTTAAATAAGAGTTGGCTTTTCTCCCCCTTATAGTGCATCGCCTTTTTCCAGGATAACTCCACTTGATCCCCATGCATCCTCATTTCTCATGCTGTGCTCTCTTTCTTTCTTTCCTTCCTTCCCTCTTTCCTTCTTCGCTGTACACCTTCTCCTCCTTCCTTCTGGAAAAAGCCTCCCTGATAATGACCTTTCTGTTGCAGAGGTTGTGGGATACCCTGAGGCAGCACTGGGAGAGAATAAGTGAGGATTTTAATTTGGACCTATGTTTTAGCCTCAGGTGGTGGAATTCCTGTCTCTTTTATAGATCAGTGAAATGACTGGGCGTTTTGTCTTTCTGTCAGTTTTTTTTTTACTAATGTGTTTCTGCCTGTCGGGATCTCCGTCGATTTTTGTTTCCGCGGCCAATGATGTCGAGATTAATAGGGCGGATGGATGGCTGCTTAACAATAACCACGCTGATGGATGCTTATTGTTACTCGAAGAGAGTGTGAGGGGTTGTCAGTGTCAAGGGTCTCGCCTCAGAAATGAGGAGTTGGCAATCGCCTCAATAAGAGGTGCACGTTCCCTTGGTAGAAGTAGAGATAAACTGAGCTGGTCCTAAATCAGGGCATGTTTTCATCGATGGGCATGAAGCTGATAAAAGTCCAGTCCAGTTTTTTTCAATGTTACTTTATTTCGTGAGGGTGGATCATAAAATATATATATAAAGATGGACGACATGAAAGCATCTCTCCTCCATGTTATTATTACTATTATATGAATTGTTGCTGCTATCATTAGTAACATCTTCACATCCAGAATTATCTCTCTTATTGTTTTCATTATAGCACTATAGTCAAAGCTGAAACTTGATGGTGCATAACTGTTCCTGGTCTCTCTCCTCTCTCTCCCCCTCACCCCTATCTCGCTCTCTTGTCTCCCCTCTTTGCCACCTCATTTGAACTGAATAGTGGATGAGACATGGACCAAACCAAAAAGTTTCTAAAATGGTTTCTGTCATGTACACTAGTTCTTAACTAGTTGTTATTGTTTAGTTCACTCAATATACTTATACACTCTCAAGATTAACAGATATGGTGCATGTGCTGCAAATACAGTAGCTTAGTGGATATATAATCCTCTGGAGTCAAATCCGATGATGTTCCCTGTTTGTGTTTGGGTCCAATATGTTAATATACTATGTCAAAGCAAAAAATGTATTGTCTGGTGATAAAGGCAATTTGGTGCTGAAAATAATAGAACACAAATAGGCAATGCTGTTATTTAATGTGTTATATACAGGCAAAATTAAAAAACGGCCAACATAGCCCCATTCTAAAATGGTTTCTGTCATGTACACTAGTTCTTAACACACTGGTGTATGTTCAAGTGTTTGTTTGTTCAATTAGTTTGGTTTTAATTAGTTATTTGATGCTGTGAAAACAGGGTGTAATGTCCTGATTGACAGCTGACATTGACTTGGGATTGACCGAGCATGTGTATTGACAAGACCTCGCTCCTGTGGCTCCATCTCCCCGATGCGCCTGCACCTGGTCCATATGTTCAAGGTGGCAGCTTTCATATCCGGAATATTTTGGCTTCATTTCTGGATAGTGGGAAGAAGTGGAGACTTGTCTTCCATCTTACAGTGTATGGGTTGGATCAACATCATCACACAACTGATGCCTCAACTTGCAGAGTATTTAGCCTGAATTTCATGACTTCAAATTATACTTGGCAATCAGAGTATTAAGTAAATTCTCCAGATTCAAAGTGATCTACTTATACTAAGGATTGCTTTAAAAGCTTTTCCTATTTTACAATTAAACTTACAGTAGGTTAAAACCCTCTTATTACCTGTTCTGATTGTAATTTTAGAGAAAAGTAATGCTTGAGAAACATTTCATATATCCCGCATAACATCAGTAAATAAAAAGTAATTTCCATCTCTATTCTGATCCAATAAAAGTCTTTGACAATATAAAGCTCCTGCTCAGTCAGATCTGTGGGCTCCGCTCAAGTCATTTGGAAGTGACGTAAACACACAATAATGTTGCTGTCAGTAAAACAAATTTCAGTTTATCTGCACTAATATCTGCCAGGCTGACAATCAACAGCACTTCATAATTCTCCCTCCTCTGTGTAGCTGGCTTGATGGAATCAGACGGACGATATTAAAACGTGGTTTTTATTACATGTAGCGCTGACAGTGATTGGAAGAAGGATTCATAACAATCCAATGGTGCGAAAATAATAATGAAAACAAATAGAAGGAGAGACTTCGCAAGCGGAGACATTTCCATCCTTCGCTCTCGCTGGGGCGGGAGGTAATATACTGACTTCTAATGTCATAGTCATATATATGAAGGACTATTTATAGTCACTTATTGTTTAGTTCACTCAATATACTTATACACTCTCATTTTGCACGATTGTCACCAAGATTAACAGATATGGTGCATGTGCTGCAAATACAGTAGCTTAGTGGATATATAATCCTCTGGAGTCAAATCCGATGATGTTCCCTGTTTGTGTTTGGGTCCAATATGTTAATATACTATGTCAAAGCAAAACATTTATTGTCTGGTGATAAAGGCAATTTGGTGCTGAAAATAATAGAACACAAATAGGCAATGCTGTTTTTGAATGTGTTATATAAAGGCAACATTTTAAAACGGCCAAAATAGCCCTAGACTCCTTAGGAATAACTGTGAAGGTTGCACTGTAAGAAATGTGCTGTGTGGAGACCAGACCTCTCTTTTACTGGTCTCAGATTCCATCATAAAAGCCATATTCGAATAAAAAACATATTCAGGAGGTGCAATATTGTATTTATGGTCCAGCAACACAGATGGACATCATTCACAAGTCCTGACACACACAAGGAAAACCTCCTTATTCTCTCCCAGAAAAAAAGACACCATGCATAATTGTCTTGAGAGAGAGAGACAAAGAAAGAGAGAAGAGATGCAAGTGAAAGAAAAACGAAGCAGGAAGGAGGGAAGGAAAGACAAAGAGAGAGAGACAGAGAGAGAGAGAGAGAGAGCCTCTGTGTATAATGTGTAATTATCTCTCCAATTAGCTCTGGTTGAGATAATTAGAGTGTTTGCTAAACATACATTTATCAAACTGAAGAGCAGCGTCACCCCGCTGCGCTGCAGAAGGAACCGAGCGCCCAAAAAATCCAGGAGGTGAAATTATACAGCGAGTGAAGGCCGGGGGAGATTGACAGAGGGATGACGGAATAACCGAGAAAATGGGACAGAGAGACAGATGGAAAGAAAGAAAGGCAGAAGGAGAGGCTGACGACAGAGACAGAAAAACATAATGGAGACGAAGAATGAAAGGTGGAAAGACAGAAGCAATGGGGAGGAGTGAGACATCCCTGTCTGTGGCTTCGGAGATAGAGAGATGATAAATAAATAAATGCCATGTGAGTCAGACAGAGTGTGACAGTCGCATTGAAGGTAATGCCATGGGCAAGATATTCTTGAAATATCAGGGAAGGGGAAATATGCAGAGGCCCAATGTTTGTCACTTATTGACTTTTTGTCTGTGTTTCATTGCATTCTTATGATATATCCATGGACAGCTAATGGCATGTCACGGCACAGCCTCTATTTATGGGAGACAAGGGAGTCGAGTGATGAAAGAAAGGAACAAAAACAGGAAAATGGAGTTATAGATTCGATATGGATTTTACTGTCAGCTGTCAGGGTAATGATGATGACGTGGGTCCCTGTGAGATTTTCGAGCGCGGCCACATGCGGGAAAATACACACGCTAGTGCACGCACGGCAAACGTGACTCCCTCAAATGTGCATGTGAACAAATAAATGCAACAATACGCAGCGCGTACACAAAGCAGGGAGCGTGCAAATGTGAGTGTATCGCTCACACACAGGAGACACACACTTGCACGATTAAGTGACCGAATGCGAAGAAGCGCTAAGTGACACTCCTGCCCCGAGGCTTCACATGGTAACGCTCCCATCATGCACTTCACAATAGCGTCCAGAGCGATTCACCACTGTGATGGATGGAAAGATTTGAGGATGGGGTGGAGGAGAGGAGGGAGAACAGAGTAGTGGTGCTGTCATACCCAGTAGCTGTATTGACTAGTCTTTCTGACAAGAGCTTTTTGCAGCATTTCTTCTGTCTCTGTGTTTCCCCCCCATTACCTCGCCCACGCTCTAATTTGCTCTCGGCTATGATAAAAAAAGACAGTGTCAATGTGCCGTAAACATAAACGCATTCCCACCGCAGCAGGATTCACACGTTATGTCCTGCATCCTACTCCGGCGCCACCTTTCGCCTAAATGTTGCGGACATTTCCCCGTTGTTGTGAGTGCATCTGATTTCAACAATATCCTCCTGATTCTTATCTAAAAACAGCTACAGTAAAATATTGCATTGATTTGCTTTCACTCAGCCATTCAGGAGAATATTTAAGCTGACTAGACATTAAAGCAACACAAACCCCTATCCGCTAACTATGCTCAGATGTGAATGGATCCATTGACTTTGTATGCAATAGTGTCGCCATCTAAAATCGGTTTTGTGCTCCGTCAGAACAAAGTTGAAGTCTTCAGTGACTCGGGGCTGCACCTGTCATCACTGAGCTACAGGCACAGTGTTTAACTATCACTCTACATATTCACAATATGAAGGGAATCTATGGGTTTAGGGGAGAAAACCCTCCTTCCCTCGTGTAACACAAACACCAGAGCCTGACCAGAGATGAGCTGCTCTTCTCCCTCACACCTTGTGAAGCAGAGGGGGAAGACAATCAGATAAAGTGCTCCTAATATTAAAAGCCCCCTCGCTGGCAGAACCCAGTTCATGTAAAACTTTACCAACCCTGGTTTTCCACCCTGTGTGTCCTGTTGTTAGACTTGGAAAAAAAAGAATCTGAAAAATCCCCTGGATGAGAAATGATGAACCCGTAACAAGCTGTTCTCTGTGAAAAATCAATGAGGCTGAGTTTGTCCAGAGTGATGCAGTGACGTGCTGCTAAAACCGTTGAAACTGGTACTTTTCTTCTGCAACACAATGCGACCATGTCCAAGAAAACTGAGAAACGCAAAGTTTAAAATCCTCTCTGATTATTTGTAAGCCACTGTGCTGTGTTTTGGTATTTAATAATCTTTTAAACACATAAATCTGCTCCTTCATCTGCACGTCGCGGATCTTATCACATTGTCTGACCAGTACATGAAACAATACGCCCCCCCGCCACAGAGAGCATGTGTCTGTGTAAGAGTGTCTGAAGTAAAAGCTGCAGGTCCAGTGCTTTACCCTGATCGACTGCCCGTCTCCCTTTTAATCATGGCGACTATTTTAGATCCTCGTCTGTGTCTCTTAATCCCTTCTGTCTGGGATTTTCTTCTTTTTCTTCTTCTTGCTTTACCTTTCACCTAAATCGATGTTAAATTGCTGTCCATTAAAAGATATGCGAGAGTCTGGTTGAAGAAAAAAAGTCTCTGATTCAAACAGTTTGCAGGATCTTATTGAAGTCTGATTGTCAGATCCTAATGGGCTGAGGAAAACGCTGCGTTATAGATGATCCACAGAGACAAAGGACAAGAGTAAAAGTATCGACTTCCAGAGGCTGCTGCGTGAATTACACACAATGAATAACACACAATTATTTTACTACTCAACTTATACTAAGCCTGATTGTGGTGCTTGGGAAAGGCCATGGGTGTAATTTGAATTAAAAACAGATTATCCCCTAGAAGCATGAATATGCTCAACAAATTATACAGTAATTTGGAGACCTCCTCCAAGTTGCTTTTTACTGCTGTATTGCTGTTTAGTCCTCCCAAGAGAAACAGCAGTGGTTGTTTCAGTAAATGCCCCTCAAGAACATTTGTTTACGTTCATGTGATACAGGTCTCTGGGGGTGTGGCAATCTCTCTATTTCATCAGTATTAAGTAGGAAGTAATACTGTGAGATGAATGAGTCAACAATCTATATGTTGTTTCAATACAGGAGACTGCTGGTCAACTATCACCAGTCAGCCTTGTTTTTTATTAACTGTTAATACAAATACCTGCATACAGGTAATCTGTATATGAACTTGGACGATATGACGGCTCCTTAAAAGTGACGCAAAAGCATCTTGAGCGCACCCTGGTGGCTGGCTGTACTAGACATCATAATCCCCCTCTCCTCCATTTTAGTTGATGGGACATGGACCAAATTAGGGAGTCAAAGCACAAATGAAATACAATTTCTTCAAAGATGGTTTCTTGGATTTACAGTAGTTCTTGCCACACTGATGTATGTTCAAGTGTATTTTTTTCTCTGGTAGTTTGGTTGTAAGTTATTAGATGCTATGAAAACAGGGTGAGACGTCATGATTGACAGCTGGGACTGACTTGTGATCGGTCAAGCATATGTATTGGCAATATCTGCGGCTCCACACTCTCTGGGTCCAAATGACCTAATCGGCACAAGATGACAGCTTCATTTTGGGATAGTGAGAGAAAGTGGAGACAAGTCGTCCATCTTTTTATACGTGTTATACGTCTTTTTATACGTCTATGGTGATTAGCATGGCGGCAAATTGTACCTGACCTTTAAGAAGTAAACATTTAAATCCAAACCCTGATCTTTCCCTAAATCTGACAGGTATTTTTGTGCTTCAAACCAACCAAAAGTCATAAAATGTATTTTTTAAAAGGTAATTAGTACGGTAGGTAGAAAGTGACCATATATGTTTGATCACATAATGTTTGATTTGAGCATTAGTCCTGTTCAAGACTTTTCATTTGACAGTTGCTCAGCAGACTGATTCTTACTTCTGCCTTCACCTGTCCTCTAATTAAGCTGTGCTAAGCATTATACCTGCTCTCAGTGGAACAGATACATACTAAATGGTTAATATCTAATGAAAAAATGATGGTGACGTCTTTTAATAGCACCACAGCATTGTTTGAATCCGTCTTGATTTACAAAGACACCTCTGGGAGGGGGGAGATATAGTAAAAGATAGGTGACAGTGGAGACACGAGACATTAGAAGGAGAGCATGAGAGGTAGGAATAAAAATAAGGAGGATGCACGCATGAGCAACAGAGTAACAGATGAGGAAGAAGGAGAGAGAGAATGAGTAAGTCTCAAAATGTGTGATAGGGCACAGATGGAGAAGTTGTCTGTGTAGCACTTTTAAGATTTTATGTGTGGTTGCTCTCTTAAGTCGTTGCTCGGAGGAAAAGTTCATATACTGTGTCTGAAATTCCTTTTCTTTCTCTCCTGCTCTCGCTCTCTTGCTGTGAAGTCCTGGTTATTGTTACCACCCTGCTGTCTTGCTGTCATAAAACAAGTCAACTGAAAAACAGCCCGTCCTCAAAAACAGCCTGTGACTCAGAATAAAAGGCACTTTACGAGTGAGGCTGGATAAACACGACATGATCTCTGGTATGTTCTCACAACTGTGGAGCAGGATCTGTAGAGTTCATACCTACCGCCTGTTTCAGTATGTTGTCTGCTTTGTTGCCTGTTTGATAGTCACCTGGCACACACAGTGGTAGCCAGGGTCCATGTTTGTGTTAAAATACAGTAATTTACTTACTTTATTCAATTTGAGGAAATATATCATACCTGTACGTTTACAAAAAGTATTTATATAAGTATTTTCTAATCTCCCACTGCTACCTTTAAGATTTATTCAAAAGTTCTACCACTACCACTTTTGACCACTAGTGGTGCTGTGGCGGGAGTTTGTTTATATCCCGTGTAAGCACTCGTCGCTGCATCACACATTTCTTCCATTTTGTTTTCATGCCATCCTTAGCATTGTGTTAGAAAAAGTGTGTTGAAAAACACAACTGCAAACCGTAGACTCTATATAAAGATGGACGATATGAACACTCCCAAAAAGGTGAAGCCAAATCATCCTAATAGCTCCCAGTAATAAATCCTGCCTCCTCCATGTTACCATATTGGACATGAAGGAAGTTTGATTTCAATTAGTTGTTTGATGCTATAAAAATGGGAGGAAATGTCACGATAAAAAGGAAACACAAAAATGGGTGAGCTCTTGTATCGTCAAAAGTGCAAGATGGCTGCACATGTCATCTTTATACACAGTCGAGGCTACATGGACGTAGAAACAATATTTAAAAAAAATCGACCTTGTTAATGTTTGATGAGGAGAAATCTACTCAACACATATATTGGAACCCAAGGACATACAGAGTAATCGGATGAAACATTGACATAACATCTCATTACCACAGGGCACCTTTAAGTTCCTGTAATACATGGTTTAAATGACTACTGGGTTATGGTTAGGGAAAGATTATAGTTATGGTCAAGTTAGGATGTTTTGTTGGGATGGGAAGTGATAAAGCTGCCGTCAGAGGATCCTTAGCGTTTGACCGAAATATCTCATCTCAAGATCCACTTAGTACATTTTTTCCAGGGCCCCTAGTTGTATCTGTTGATGTGGATGAAGGATGATGGGATTCAGTTAAAAGCTCAGGACAAACCTAGTTACAGTCCCAAAGCTACCTTCCCTTTTTTTCTAAGCTGAACTGATTTGTTTGTTGTCTTTTTTCTCTCTTTCTTGGAAAAAGCTCCACACAAGAAAATAATGTCTCCCATTAATGTGATGTGCGTCTCACTCTCTCTGTCTTGATTCCAGAGTCGTGTCCAAGAAAAGACAGAAACACAAACACAGGGGAACCTCAGTCAGTTAGCAGCTTTTATACAGTCAATCGTAAAATAACAACATTCTGATAAATGAACCTTTTCAGATAACACCTTCTCTGTCTTGTCTCAGAATCAGCCACATTCTCAATCTGTCGAATTTCGTTTGCATCGACCGCCTTTTGAAAATATTCAGCAGCATGTGAGAGACTGAATCCCGTTTGTATTTATTTATCTGAGAATAATGGAATCGTCAGCAGATACCAGTGAGCCCGTGACGCTGCCCAGAATAGAGATCAGCGTTTAAACAAATTAAAAACTTATTTTCCACTTCCAGATTGGATTAGAGGGAGTGAGATGTGACCAGGCCTCGTCCTGTAATATGATCCTGTCTTTGTCTATTATGAGGGCTGTGTCTCAGTTTATCTTCCGAGTTTTATCTTTTCATTTAATTTCTTTCCCTCTGATCTTTAGTGATTTCTCCTCTTTTGCCTCTTTTCATCCCATTTCCCCTCTGATTTGTCCACTTTCACCTTCTGTCCCTCTGTCATTATCTCGCTCTCCATCTCTTTTTCTGTCCTCAATTAATCAGTCTCTTACGTCTCCTTTTCTCTCTCCTCTCCCCACTCCCTGTGGATGAAGTAGGCACATGTGGCAAACAGCTGGATCCGATCTGTGCATGTGCATGACTACATGCGCGTTTCTTTGTCCAAGGTGTGGGCACCAGCTGTGGCCAGCAGCTGGGTGTATCATGCATTGTGTGTGTGAGCGCGCTCCTATACACACGTGCAGGCATCCTCCCATCTCATGCAGCTGCTGTGTGTTTTGTGTGTGTTTGGTTTATGGACAGCTGTTTAGTAGCAGGTGATGAGTTTAGGAGCCAGGCAGACAGTCGGCCAGGCGGGCAGCCAGAGGGACAACAAGGAGAGCCAGGTTCAGTAAGATGTAAGAACTACTGGGTGTTCATGCCACCGGCCCTTTTTCTTTGGACCTCCACTCGATGACTGTTGTTTGGTGTCAGTGTTTGTTAAGGAGCCGTTACCTGACCAGACTCTTGGTTTGAATGTAGTTTGGGTTTGTGGTTTATCTAAGCTGGAATTTGATCATTCCACACACTACTCAAAATCAGATCAGCTGCTTTCAGACATGCACTTAACTTCCAGAACTTGTCACTGCCACCCCCCTGGAAAAATGTCCCCAATATGTCCGAGTGAGCCAGTGTGAGAATGCAGCAGGAATGTTCGGAGAATTCACAGCGAGCGAGTGGGTGGGTTGATGATTTTTCTAAATGGATGCAAAACTGGAAAAAAACAAAAATAATTCAGGATGAAGATGTCAAATTGGAAAGAAGATGACATTCCAGAGCTAATGTCAATGTTTTGTAAACAAAAACACATAATTTCCGCACTGGAATTTAAGTCATGTCCTGCCTCCTGCCTGCTCTACTCAGGCAACACCTCACCTGAATGTTCCGGACATTTTTCTGTTGTTGTGAAAATGTCAGACTTAAACAATCTCCTTCTGTAAACAAGCTGTAGGTCAACACTCTGTCGCATACACATTGTAATGAGGACAAACAGACTTTTAGTGTTTTTGTATTAAATTGCAATTTCAAAGTGATGACTCTCTGTCTATGTCTGTGTATTTATATCATGTATTCATTATTCCATCCATCCAGTAGAATCATAGACTGTATAAAAAAGATGATTGACATGACGGCTTCCCAAAAGTGAAGCAAAATTGCCTTGATCGCCACCCGGGGGCTGGCTGCAGTATAGGTCATAAATCCTACCTCTTCCATGATAGAGGACGGGCCATTGATTAAACTACATTTTCAAATAACTTTTTCTTAAAGATGGTGTCATTTTAAGTAGTTATCACACTTTCACACTATCTAAGTGTTCATTTTTTCTTTAAGTTTGTTCTGGATCAGTCATCTGATGGTCGGGGGTGAAACGAGGTGAAACGTCATGATTAACAGCTGAGATTGATTCACTGTAGATTGAGGGTGTATCGCTGGGACCTTGATACTGCGGCTTCATCCCTGTTTGCTTCTCTGCAGTCTCTGGCTCCGATGGGCAAGATGCACATTTGTATCAAGGGTATTTTGGCTTCATGTCTGGATGGTGGGAAGAAGTAGAGAAATGTCTAATGGGCAGAATTCAATCCGACACGATGACGTCATGAACAAGATAATTGGCTCACAAGGGTTCCATAAAACTTCTCTGCTCCTCAATTTCTCACCCTGACCCTGGTGCAGCCATATACTAGGTTATGGCCCAGTCTTGTTTAACTGCTAGAAGAGGAGTGAGATGAAAAAAGGAGAGAAAACAGAGGGGCGATTTGGCATCAAACTATAATGGATAGAGGAAAGAAGATCAGGAGCAATAAAAAAAAGACAAAGAAAGACTAAGCAGATAAGGAGAGGATAAAAATACATAAAGTAGAAAGCAAGATATACAAGACTACAAAACACAGCAGAAAACTGTAGCTGTCAGCACATTTTTAGACTAAGTGCTGCCTATAAAGTGCGAAAAGGAAGCGCCTGGGACCCATATGGTTTCCCTCTGTCATTCCATCTATATTGAAGACCTGTCTAAAATCTCATTAAGGCCTTATGACACCAGCCAAACCGCTGCTACTAAAATCTGACAGATGGTTATCAGGCTCTATGATGAGACACCAGCTGTGCTTATGACACAGAATGACACAGACAGTCGATTCTGGGAGTAAATCAAGCCAACAAATGCGACGTTTACTTTTCAATTAAACACAAGCAGTATATTTCGTTACATAAGAGAAAGCAACAGACGTACACAAAGCTATGTAGTAAATCAAATGCATTTTAATTTGGATTTAAATGGTGTCACACAAACCTGTTCAATGTCATGATGGTAATAGCGTCGCTAATCATTGTCTGGTAAGAGATATCCGGTCAAAGCACTTTTAGACAGGCAGTATTGAGGCAGTACTTTTTCCCAGCCATCCATTATCTATACCGATTATCTACACGATTATCCTTTTGTGCTGTGGCGGGGCTGGAGCCAATCCCAGCTAACATGGGCAGCCTATCATAGGGCTGACACATAGACGAAATGTAGCCTTCTTCATTTAATTCATAACACTCTAGTGTCACACTAGTTTCTAAGCTGCTTATTTTTTTTGAAAGGAAGAAGCCTTAACCAATTGGTTTGTGAGCTGCTATTTTGAAGCCTCAAGTTTGGGATGTTGTCCAGCACCCTCTTGTATTTTTTAAGCCAGAACAGTACCATACTTAGAGGAGTGTGTGTGTGGGGGGGGGGGGGGGGGGGGGGGGGGGGGGGGGGGGGGGGGGGGGGGGGGGGGGGGGGGGGGGGGGGGGGGGGGGGGGGCTTGTCCAAGAGCCTGAGGACACTACACCTACAACCTCAACCCATTGGACCGTACTAGTTGTCACTCACACGGTGTCCACGCCTCAATGCTTGTTGTGCTATATCATCTATTTCACTCTAAATGGAACCATTACTTTCGAAATGAACATTCCGCTGTATTGAAGAAGACTTGAAACCATGAACTCCTTAGGAAAATGTTTACCGACATTATAGATCAAGAAAGACAGACTCACTTTCTCACAGACTTCAGTCATCGCCCTCCACTGGTCATTCAAGAGAATACAGCTTTCAGGCGCTTCCGCACTGGCTTCACATTCCAGTTCCAGAGTCTACGTTTATTTTTAACTTCAGTCTATGATTACAAACCAAACAACATTCTGCATCTGCGTTTGTTGATGCTCTTTCTGACCAATTCTACACGATATGATCGGCCTTTATTTTATTTGAGAGGCAGAATAATAAATTGGGACATGCTAACAAAACCAGAGTTTATAAACGGAAAAGAAGTTGTGCGAAGGAAGTTGTGTTTATTGCTCAGTGTTTGTGGTCACTGTTTAATACACAACACCTTGCCTGCCAATATGTTTGACTGGAGAGAGGAACAGATGCCCCTCAAGTGATACTTTGGATTTAAGTAGCAGAGCCTAAGTAACCATTATTATTTATTAGCCTCTAAATGAGGAAATCCAACCTGTTCAGTATCTGCAGTTTTTCAGCAAGACTAAAAGCAGAGGTAGAGCAATCACAAGTTTAAGTATGTACAGCGTTTAAAATGGAGTCCACGTCTACATTCTTTTTTATCTTCATTTTTAATTTCATGTATGCAGAACTTTCTTCCGTCTGTGGAACAAACTGAACAAATGAGTTCCCAACCAGATTCATAATTTAGCCTCTGACTATTTTTAAAGTCTCTAAACTTAAGCTTCAGTGAGCTGTCAGTTGTTTCTCAGGTCACCACAAACTACCGAATGAATTTTTAACCTGAAAAGATAAAATGTCAAATGAATCAGAGCCAATCCTGACAGAGAACAACCGTGGTGAGTTCTTTCAGTGGGTATGTGAATACGTCACAGGTGATAGTGTGCAAACTGGAAATGTTTCTCAAACACACACACACACACACACACACTCGTAGACACGCACACATACGCACTCTCAGAATATATATTATCTCTAGCACAGAGATCTGAAATATGGAAATACAGAGTCTGAAAATAGCATTCTGCTCTGCGAGGGGATGACATTTTAAGAGTAATGAGAGGATGAAGAATCAGATGTGGTGGTAACGCACGCACACACACACACGCACAATCTCATGTGATATGCCTGGCCATTAGTCTAAGCTGTCACTGTACATACTAAGGCAAGTCGTTAGTATGGTCGTTGTCAGGTGAACTTGAGTGGTCATTAGTATGAGAGAAGACGGTGTGGAAGAAAGGCTGTAAGACGATAACAAGAAACATCTTATTACCAACTGCAACGACTTGGCTGCTATTGTTTTCACAATGTAAGTGTGTGTGTGTATGTGTGTATATATAAACAGGATTCTTTTTATATCTAGGTGGGGACCTAACGCTGAATTCAGACTAACCCATGGGCTAGGGCTTGGAAATTAACCGAAAATATATGGAAACTGACCTCTAACCGACTTAATCTTGCTCATGTCGGTTAATTTGGTTAATACTTTATTTATTTATATTGGTTTATTTCATTCATCGACCAAACAAAACAATTTAATTGCAAACACAATATCTCAAATCTTGAATAAAAAGGAGCAGAAAGAAGAAGAATCATTCACGTACTGGTTTCCGCTACATTCATCTCGTACCTTGTTCGGGGCCGTATTACCCACATGTCTGCACTCACTTTACACATTAACAATAAACACTAATCAGAAGTTATGAGGACACACACAGTACTGAAGATTACTTTGTATTTGTTTCACTTGCTCTACACACATATTTAACACATGAAAAAAAAAACATTTGTGTGTTAACACGTGTTAAAGTGACCGGAACGATCTGGATTGATGATCCGATACCCTCGATTAATAACTGAATACATGTGATAGTTTGTGACGTGACGCAGTGTTTTAACTTCATTGTTGCAGAAGAAGCAACGCCTCGTTCTTCCATGAACACATAAATATGAATTTAGGAGGTTATTATAAAGATCAGTTCTACGTGTGAGTGATTAGAAAAGAGCAGAGGAGCAGAGTCTCTTGTTGACCCGGTAGGATGTCGGGGTTAGAATTAGATTTAAGGGTTGTGGCTAGAGGTTAGGAATTTTGTTGTGATAGGTAAGGTTAGGGTAGGGGGCTAGGAGTGTCCCCCACGAAGACACGTGTGTGATGTACTCAGGGCAAAATGTGTTCCTGGAAACAATCACTGGAGCTGGAATTACCACAGAGGCCGTTTCTGTGTGTGGACAGATTTTCTCGCTGTGTCACATCTGTGCCAGTCACAACAAGTTCCCTTGTATTAATGTAGTAATGACGACACATGTGTCAGAATGCCAACATGTTGTTGGACATCGACGTTGATGTGTTCCCATCACAAGATGGTCTCTAAAGTTCAATGCCTGCTGCATGATTTAAAAAAAGACAGATGTAACTGATTTTTAATAGATTAATCATGAGAGTGCACACACTGGACAATCCGGTGGAGACGCAGGACCACACACTTGCTGTTTAAACAAATGATTTAATAGAGGAAGAAACGAGCGCTGCTGCACAATTCCTTTGTCCTCCTTTTCTACTGTCCAGTCGGCATAGGAAACAAGAGTCTTTATACTGCTGGCAGCCATGTTTCAATTCTAATCACAGATACATCCGGTTGGTGACGCTTCCCAGTCAGCTTGCTCTTGTGGGCAAAGTGCTGCTCCTTTCATACTACACCACTCTCGTACTACACAACTATCAAACATGGTTGATATGTACGATTCAAAATAAGGGAAATTCCAATCCAGTCTGTGACATTAGGAACATTTCTGCAAACCCCTCATACTGGAGGATCATTTGGACAGATGATGTGTTGAGAACAGTCCTGAAGGAATGGAACATATTACAAGACCCAGTCCTGAATTGTTGTGTCCAAGTCCAATCAGCCCCTGACAATACGCATCACTTTTGTACAATGGAAAGTCCAGAAAGCATTTTTAATAATTCATCAGTAATGCAGACACAGCAGCAGAAACCAACTGCTTAGTAAATAACATTAAAAACCAACGTTTAAACTCCTGGAAAATAGATTTTGCTTGGTCAAGGTGGACTGGACTAAATTGTGTATTTGTGATGAATATATTGCTTCTGCTGCTGTGTACTACACATGAAACCCTGCTGTTATGACAGTGTGATGTTGCTGCCTTACTGTTTTGAAATTTTTGTAGAGGGGATAAACATCATTATCATCAAAATCACATCTTCCAAAAACTGAAGTGCGTCTATACGCTCAGTTGTGTTTTTGTGAACCTTCAATGATGGAATATTTCTCTGTTTCTGATTTTGATATGCGACTTAAGATGGATTTCAAGCTGGAATCCACTCCTCTCCTGATAATGTCTTTCTCTACATGAGGCCTGTTGCAGTATTAACCTCAGGACATGCAGTCGCCAGTGTGCTCCAGCTGCATTGCCTCCCATTGTACTGTTGTTCTTAATTTAGTATTTACCTGTTGCTTTTATTTAGTATTTACCCACATCCTCATGATTTAATCATTTTCTCACTCAGAATGCTTGGCCTGTAGTTTTTTACATTGTCTCGATGAACTATAACTATGGCTCCAATCATATGCTTTGAATGCATTAAAAACATGAAGTTATAATTTTTTTTTTGTTAGTTTTTACCACTTTGCTTTCATAAAAAAAAGGAAAAAAGAAAGAAACTGTCCTGGTCTGACAGTCTGTGTGGCAGCATCACATCAATATTCAATTTCAGTCGTACTGTGTCACTGCCCGTCTGCCTGCCACAAATGTGTATCTGGCATCTTGATAGATATATATTTATAAAGTGGCGTCAGACCCCGCTGTATATGTACTCTGAGATATTTTTCAGACTGTGAAGGGCGACTTGACAGAATCGTTAGGGTGGAAAGAAGTGTGTTTGTGTGTATCTCCTGTGTGCTCGTAGCAAGATGGGTATTGAGCTGTCTAAATGTCCAGGGTTCGTAATTAAAGTCAACCGGAGTGCTGTCAATAGGTGACGACTGCTACTGGGAACAGTGGTTTGCTCTATGTTAGGGTATAATTACACACCATAGGGCTCCGAGAAAGGTGTGTGTTGGTTAGGGAATGATTGCTCCGCACTGTTAGATAGATCTGTGACACGTGTGCCTACAGGTGTGTGTGTGTGTGTGTGTGTGTGTGTGTGTGTGTGTGTTGTGTGTGTGTGTGTGTGGTGTGTGTGTGTGTGTGTGTGTGTGTGTTTCTGTTCTGTGTCAATTTCACCACGAGCTCCAAACCAAACTAAGGGAAACAGAAACAAGTGACACAAATTTTCCTCACCCTCATTCAATTTACTTTGGTTTTCAGAGGGACCACAGCGGCTTTTCAACACCACACACAGTCAGCCTGTGTTTGTAAATTGACAGCGGTGTCTCTGTATGTGCGTGTGTGTGCACGTGAGGTTGTATTGTCATGCACGTGTTGTGCTTGGCTCCTGTTTTCCTCCCACTGAGTCTATAATGAAAAGCAAAATGGCTCGGGTTAGCAATGATTAAAGATGGACAGCTACCTGGGAGGAGAAGGAGGAAACAGACGTCTGGAAATGACAGTTTGAGGTAAATGACAGCTCTGCTATGTTTAGGATAACTGGATCGTTGAGGGCTATATTCAGCCTTCACCATCCATTATTCAGAGAGCAACCAACAAGACAGCATGCCCGATAACTCAGGTTCCTCTGCAGCACTGGTCAAACCACTGCAAGTTCCCCCGTTTTCAACTCCCATCTTCTGCA
The DNA here is from genome assembly GCF_009819705.1 of Hippoglossus hippoglossus. Taxonomy (NCBI): domain Eukaryota; kingdom Metazoa; phylum Chordata; class Actinopteri; order Pleuronectiformes; family Pleuronectidae; genus Hippoglossus; species Hippoglossus hippoglossus. The sequence goes on along the minus strand of NC_047159.1, from coordinate 12,367,945 downwards.
ACTGGGAATCATTTCATGTTCCCATCAGCGAGGGTGCCTCCATGAATCAACTCTTAATTAATAGTGATTCATTAATGACTAAGAATGTAATGGCCTTGTTATGGAGGCAATAATGTGTTGCTCATGTTTCTATCATTGTTCCTCCCTCTGCGGAGAAGCAGCATGACAGCTGCGAGTCAAGCACTCATTTGTGCCACGGAGGAGATATCAGTGTGTGTTTGTCTGCATTTGCATGTAGATGATGTGACACGTACGAGATGTCCTTGGTGTGTGCACGCTGATATTCATGCATGAAAGTGTGTCATGGGTGATATGGTAACAGGTCTGACAGCGTTGTTCTGATAACAGATGGGTGAATAGGTCATTTGTTATTTATAATAAGTGTGCGTCTGTCATACTGTGGACCTGTCAGTTTGTGTAATTTGATAAGGGGACCTCAGAAGGGCCACATTCTGTGCGTAATTGTTTGTTACATTGTCATTGGCATTTCACCGAGCGTTAAAGACGGTGCAAGGTGACACTGTGACTGACCCTTTTGTTTCCTCTGTTTTTTGTGTGCCTGCATGAGGTTGTTTTTTTTGTTTTTTTAATGAAATGTCTCGACAACTATTGAAGGGGATCGCCACATCCGGAGGATAGACCCTATATAAAGATGGAGGACGGAGCCAGAATATCCAAGATACGAACGCTGCCATCATGCTCGCAAGACATTTGCATAGACAAAGATCAGTGTGAGAAGAACAGCCTAAAACGACAGAAAACATTTCTGAGAAAACAATTTGTGACTGAGGCCATGACCAAACCGCAGCCAGCAGTAATGACTCTGGTAATGTCCTGATTGTCCTGTTATTCATCCAGCGCCATCAGAAGGTCCTGGTTTTAAGTAATCCAGGGAAACAGACTTTCTCAACGTTTTTTCCTCTTCTCTGCCTGTAGGATTCTCCTCCACCCAACAGCTACAATGTGAGTCAGACATTTGAGAAGTGTAATGGTCACTTGTATTCCGAACCCCGAGGTGAAGGAGCTAAGAAGCGACAGAGCTGCTTCCTCTCTTGTGCACCGCGCAGTGACGTCTTCCTACCATGTGACCCCAGCATGCCAGGTATACAATCTATCTATCTATCTATCTATCTATCTATCTATCTATCTATCTATCTATCTATCTATCTATCTATCTATCTATTGAACCATTTTTCTATCTAACCATCTGTCTATTCTTTTCAGTGCTGAACATTTGGCAACTGTACAGCTCCTCCCTTTCACCATCATGCAGTCCAATTAGCTCCATCTCTGTGGGCCTCTAACCTAATATTTACCTCAATTACACTCCCATTGAAAAATGTTGTTTCAAAATTGATAGATTCATGACTTACTTGGATAATTTATGACTAGCCCCATTTCACCAAGGGACTCAACCCATGAGGCACCCCAAACCGTTTAACCAAAATCCAATTTGCATATAAATAGATTTAGACTGTTTGCAGTAGTGTTTCTTCTTCGTACACACATACATTTGGGCAGATATTCAGACACAGGTATATGGAGACTCATACAGACACACACACTTTCATATGTGCATACACACACACACACATACCCATTATTTAATTAGCATTTATGAATAGGTCTACAGTATATGTAACATTAGGGAACATTATATTCCTCATCAAGCTTTGTCCCGCACGATTACATTTCTGGAAATGGTCAGAATATTTAACTATGAAATACACACACACACACACACACACACACACACACACACACACACACACACACACACAAATAAATGACAGTGTTACTCATAATGGTCTGTGACATTAGCAGATGTTAAAGGTTATATTAACGTGTGAGTTTTTGGGTGTTTGTGTGTAACTTATTCTCTGTGGTCATAAGACTGATTTCATTGGCTGTTGGTTCAAACAAGAACCTGCTGATGTATTAATTTAAACCCATGTTGGACGGATGATGGCGTCTTCTCTTTATCATCATTCTTAATGCACTTTATGAGATCCACAGCCCTGGGGTCCATTAATGCCTTTCGCAATCAATTGTAAAAGTTGTTTCCGTAAGCCCTGAAAAGTTTGGCAGATGAGGTTTCAAATAAAAAAGGATTATGGAAACATGTTGTGTAATAGTTAAAACCCCCGAGGCTTAGCTTTTTTATTTCCAGAACAGCTTTCTGCCTCTCAGAATTAAATTTTAATGTGTCTTCTTTAAATGGCAATAGATTTATAAAAGTTTTTTTTATTCTCAACAACAAGTATATGGGTTTGGCTTTTTTATTTTTTATTTATTATGAGTATTAGGGTCTGTGTTGTAATAAGGACTCAATGGGGGAACAGAAGCAGAGACACAAGATAAAATGAACACTATGATTTAATGTACAATTATCAAAAAGTGCTGTGAAAAGAGAACAAGCAGTGGAGTGCTGACCAATAACAGAAAAACTACCGTCAAACTTTAGGGAGTTTGTTTGGCTTTATCCAGATCAGTTTAACAAGGTCCAGGGGAAGTGTGGCAGAGGAGCTGGCTGAGGGTGGTGAAGAAGAGGAGGTAAGCTGGTGATCGTTGGTAGATGGGAAAAAGAAAAGTTCACTGCATTTATTTTATCTGTATTCGTGGAAGTCTTCTGAAAGCCTACAGATATGGATGAAACAAACGAAATGGAGCAGTACCAGCGGAAATCGTGGGGGGGCAGTTTAGCCAATAGTTGAAGTGAGACAGGATTGGAGCGGATGAAGACATTTCAACAGTGGCAGAACTTTGCGAGTTGCTAACAAACTACAGGCGTTTATATGATGTTATTTCTAAAGACACAAATTATCGGGAACTCTCAGACTCTGCGCTGCCCTCTTGTGGATGTATTGCTTGTCAACCTTGTCAACATAAAAGATGCATTGAAGTATATGTACAGTGACGGTTACACATTTGAAACTGACATATCTGTTTTGGAAAGAGGCTTCGAAATAGGACAGCCTGCTGTGACGCATTCCGTTTTCATATGCAGCCTCTGAGGGATGCGGACCCTAAATAGAGACACAGCGACTGTCAGGAGTGAAGCACAGAACAGGGACAGAGCAGAACACACACTGACAGGCAAAGGCACCAGGACCTAGTAAAAAAAAGTAGACTAAATGTCCATAATTGTAACAGTCAGTGCCTCTTTGTGTGTAATTGTCTCAGCATTGGTTTAAACGTGAATACTATGCGTGAATGGAGCTCTGTACTCTTACTGCTTGTATGTTCTTCTCAGTATATTCACAACATGGAATGTAGAAAAGATATTGAAAACCCTTGCAGAGCTTTTGGTTGCACTGTGTCTTGTCTGTGCTACATCCGAGTTCAAACGGTTCAGTCATCTGCCGCGGCTTTGATCACAGTGCAGAGACTTACAGTTACATGACTCTGCAGCTCGTGATAAAAAGCCCTGACGGGTCCATACTGTACTGCTGTAACGTTTTACTGCGGCACACGTGAACGAGAGAAAAGGAAAATCGTGTGGAAAGGTGGCTTTTTGCATTAGATTGAGAAAAACGTGATTATAAAACTTAATATGAACCTTGAACGAAGTGAGAAGGAAGAGGTTCGGCAGATCTTAATGAAGTGCCGGATTCAAATTAACAACCCTTGTACATTATCTGCCACAGCAGCTTTGCTATAGACCTTGCAGCGTTGCCGAGAGCAATATGAGAATCATTACACCTCTAATAAATACATGTGGTGTAAAGTCTGTATTTGAATAAAATGCAGAACTTTGAAAAAGAAGAAACTTTCAAACAGATAAATTTGAGATGGATTAAAGGGTCATGAAAATAATATATGACCCAACTCATCCTGCATTACTTTGTGTTCTTGTGATTGAACACCATTCTTTCCTGTCTCTGTTAAAGTAATATGGAATTAATTATTCAAAGTGTCTTTGCCTGAATGTGTGTGTGTGTGTGTGTGTGTGTGTGTGTGTGTGTGTGTGTGTGTGTGTGTGTGTGTGTGTGTGTGTGTGTGTGTGTGTTCATCAGGCCCTGGCCAGTACGACCCCAGTGTGAAATCCTTCCCTCAAATGGCTCTGATCTCCTCCAAAGAGGATCGATTCAAGGTCTCCATGAACACCAACCCTGGACCTGGAACTTATCAGGTAAAGATGCTTTTAAAATATTTAAAGTTACTTTTTATTCTTGGAAAAGAAAGGAAAAGAAATTCTCACTTCCCCCCACTACCCATTCTTCATGAGTCCAACATTACGAACTATCATGTGCAATGACTGAATCAGGGCCGTACTTCAACATACTATGCTTTAAATTCATCGTAGCATATATTTATATTGGATCAAAAAACCCTGGGATGTGGTGTGTGATTGTGTGTGTGATTGTGTGTGTGTGCGCGCGTGTGTGTGCATGAGTCGCTGTATGTTTGACATCTTATGTTATAAACCTCTGACAATCAAATTCTCATATTTCTCTTTGTGACCTTGAGCTGTGCAGAAGAAAAACAAACCTCACTAAGTTTCTGTGGTTTCACTCAGTCTGCGATTCTCCACCGACGCAACTCGAGGCTGACTGATGTGGCCTCCTGCTCAAGGCAGCGTTTCACTTTGTGGGCGAATTGGTTCCTAATTGACCTGCCTGATTGAACTGACACAGGGAAAAGGGAGGGCCGTTTTATTAAGTGTAATGTTGGTTAATGCAGCCACCTCAGACTGCTGACAGAGATAAATGCACTTTATGGATGAAGCATTTTACCGATGTAATGAAACCAAACCAGAACCTAATCTGTCTCTGCTGCATTCCTGGGTGTTTTAATAGGAATTACCGCCGGGGGTTAACAGCTGCTGGTGAATGTGTGTGTGAGAGATGATTGAGAGAGCTAATGTTGCTTCCAGTCCCAGCTGACTTTGACTGGTGAACATCAAAGACAAAACCGCAGAGTTTGATTTAAACCTCGTTCATCGTCATGTTCATGTCCATGGGTGTAATGTTATCACATGGCTCTTTCTTCTCTTTTTCTCTGTCTGCCTGTCTCCCACTCTGTCTGCTGTCTCTCTGTGGATTAATCTCCTCAACTCTCTCCTCTCTTTCTCCTCCACACTTCACCATCTCTGTCTCTCTTCAGGCTGCATTTGCCAGTTTCCACCTCTTTATCAGTCTCCTGCTAATAATACAGCAAAAAGTCTTCCTCTGTCCGGGTTCTCGAATTCTAATTATTGGGCTGATTACCTCCGAGGAGGTCATAGGTTTTCATTGCTGTTTGTCTGATAGCAGGATTACACAAAACCTACTGGACTGATTTTATTGAAACGTGTTGGGAGGGGGGGTATGGGCTAAGGAAGAACCCATTAAGGTTTGGAGAAGATTCGACTTAAGGGACAGATGCATGAATTGTTTTTCTCTTTCTTTAACATTGCAAGATAGCTGTGAGAGATGAATGTGCTCTTAGAGTTTCCTTCTAGTTGCCCTCGTCAAGGAGGTTATCTAGAAGAATGAAAGTCAGATTCTTAAATGAGAGAACTGCTTTGAATGCCACTTGCAAATATGTGCACAACTGCAGCTGAAACTATTGAGGTCTGATGTCTGCGCAGATGGTTAACATCCATTAACGACTTAATGGATGTTAGGGCGGAGTGAGTGCGCGGCAAATAGCGCTCTACTGTCGTGTTCTTTTATCCCGAGGTATGAGAAGAGTCCGTCTTGGTTTGGTTCAAAAGGTATTTATTTAGAAGCAATGAAAAGCTACAACATAGCTATGGGCACTCAACGTACAGTCCCGGCCGTCTAATAGCACGGGTAGTCTAGAGTCGCGCCGAACGGACGGCGGGTGCAATATTATAATAGTAGGTAGAACTTCATTGGTCAATAATGAGGGGGAGTCACCGTGGCTAGTGCACAGGCATGGTCCCAGCCTCTTGGCACTGGAATCCGCCAATGATGAGGAGCCGCTCCCAGTTTCGCCCCTCCTCTGACCGTTGCTGGGCAAATCTTCACATTTCTGACAGTTTGGTTTGGTGCTTTAAAACAAGCCTTGAATCGGCTGACGGCTTGTGAGTCTTCAGCATGGCATGCGCATTTCCTATCTGTCCTTCAGACCCTAGTGGCAGCTGCTTGAATTCTTTCTAAGGGTATGTCACAGTTTCTTAAGAAAACAGTGCATTCATGTATGTGTGATGTTTGAATAAAGCTAATGGAGTTTAGGCTGTAATATAGTAAGTTAGGTATGAGAACAAGTTAAAGTACAGTGTATTGTATGTCACAGATGTACAGTCTTCTCAAACAGGCATTATCAGACAGGTGCGAGACTGAACTGCGATGTGACGCACACACACACCAACCAACTTCAACATTAAAACCAGCCAGCAACGGCTACTAACAGTCACTATGTGAAGGCCACACATTCTCCCACATATTTAGCCCAAACTGCCCCTGCCACCACCCCTGTCTAACCTACTGCATTTGTTTAGAGTTTAGTTTCATTGCCATCTTCAGACACACACACAAAGAAAAACATAGATTTTAGTCTTAACACTACACAGTTCGAGATCTCTTATGTCACAATGAGAAATGTCAAAGATTTTTTCATTATGAAACTGTAGCAGCACAAATTAGAATACTGGTGGGCCGACACTGTCCAAAACTTGGTGTACACAGCTTTGACATGGTGAGATAGGGCATTAATATAGGCAGAGTTTTCTCTCTCAGAGCCCCCTTCTACTTTGTTGTGATTTTAAAAATAATTTTTATTTTCTTAATTCTTAATTTACCCTTTTAAACTTTTTTTCAGCTGTAACTACCATCACTGTGTGGCTACAATGATGTGGTTTCCTTGGGGACAGTTTGGATGTTTTAAACAGTTTAGATGAACCGGGGGCCTTGGAGCTAGGACATACTGTTCAGTCTATGTGGAATGAATTCATGATGCATCCATTATATTTGTTAGACCACAAGAAAAACCACAATTCATTTTGGTGAGAGACAAGAAAAAAAGTATATATGCTCCATTCCAATTGACTAGGTTTAAATACAGAGCCACAGCTCACTGCAAGTTCACCTCCTCTTACGAGGTTCAGCAGACAGAACCCATCCAGGTTTGTCTCTGCAGAATCTGCAGGTTTGTGCTGTCAATGTGTCTCTCTGTCTAATTTCGCACTTTCGTCTCCTTTCCTATGCAAATTGTAGCATCAGCTGGCAAAGCTTACTGTGACCTGGTTTCCCATTTCAGTGCAAAATCATGTGAGAATTCATGTTCTCACAGGATTTGATTGCTTGAATATGATTAAACACTACTGGTCAGCGGGTAGCTGGTTGATGAATACGCATATAGTGACTATGAGGCATGAACAAAGCAAATCACTTCATTGTTCTGCCTGAACTAAAGCTCTCCTCCATTCCAGTTCATCAGGTTTTCAGTACTGAGACACAGCTCACCTGAAATTCACCTCACTCTTAGCTCAACTCTCCTCTGCCGAGCTTAGAGTCCTTGCCTGCATCTCTCCTGCCACTGCTCATCTGAATTTTTCCACTTTTCTTATTACTTTTTGTCTTTGTAAAAGTCATTATGAATCACTTTTTGATAGATTTATGTATAAATGTACAGTATCTGTGGGAATACTTAGTAAAACTGTTGAAGTGTCTAATGTGATCCTCTCCGCTCCTCTTCTCGTTCAGGGTATCTGAAGTTTAAAATGTGTTCCACTAAGGCATTCAATTAAAAAGTGAAATCCTCCACTTTCACTCACCAAGTGTTTGTCTGCAGCCACTTTAGTCAAACCAGACCGTGGAGCTAATGTTGGGAGGTAATTGGCTTTGGTTTGTTTAGATAAAACTCTACAACAGTGAAGTTGGATGATTTGATCATCAACATTTCAACAAGCTGGTGTTAGCATGTTACTACTAGCATACACACACAATTTTACTTTTACACCTTCTGGTATTTTATTTTCAACCATTATATTGTCTTGGCTAAAGCCCAGCATCACGTTGTGTGACCCCTGCACATCGGTCTGAACAAATGTTCAGACCGATGCTTTGCACTGTGAGGGAAACGTCTCGTATCTCAGTTTAGCTTCAGGAGAATCTGTTCTTGTTTTTCTTCTTTTTTTTTTTTTGTCGAATGCATGTCTTTGCTTGCGTCGCAGTAATTAGCTACGTGACTGTGAATCCATATGACACCAGAGGCCGTACAGATTTAAAAATGGTGGTGGAGGTGGTGCAGAGAGAGCGAGACCGAGGCGAGAGCGGAAGACAAGCAGGCAGAGAGGATGGGATGCTAGTGACATGAGAGAGGCAGGAAGGTATAGAGACGAGGAGCATGGGGTGAGACAGCAACGGAAAAAGTGGTGGAAAAAGCGCCGGGGAAGAGAAGCATAGAGACAGACAGCAGTAAATTGAGCAGCTGAAGAGGGTAGTTCAACAGTAGTTCAACAGCAGAAAATGTGTTTCTGAGGGGCGTGCGACTGAAGCAGACGGTAGCTATTCCAGCATCAGTGTGTCCAAGTGCGTCCATTCATACATGTGTGTAATGTTACAAGACTGTCTACTTGAGTGGCATTAGGCCACGGCGAGGGCTCATTTAGTTTCCCCATTAAATGCACCATATGAGCCACCCACTTGTGGAGAGTACAGGCCTGATACCTTCCCCTCACACACAACTCGGTTCTTATTGGTCGAGCTTCATTTAACAAAGAGGAGGGTGGAGGGTGCACGGGAAATATAAAAAGACCCAGTGAGCAGATGTCAAGCTAGAAACAAATATTAATTAAGAGCTGTGATCTTTGCCTGTATGTAAACCTGCCAAGTGCAAAGAACAGGAAGCCAAGAAAAGAGAGACGCTGGAGTTCATTTGATCTTCATCGTGAGTCAGAGCAGAAGTTTTCCTTAACACAGCTGACATTTCTTCAAACACTCCTCACGGTGTGTTGTTTATGTCGCTACATGTACGTACTCAGAGTGAGAGTTTGAATTTTTTTAGCTTTTAATGCGTAAGTGTGAAGCTCTGGCACCTCATACAGTCTCATTATGTTTCCATCATTTTTCTGATAGAAACAGTTGTTTTTCCTCTTGATGTGTTTGTGAGGTTATGTTTTTCACCACCGCATGTTTGTTTGTGAACAGATTACGGAAAAACAACTGGATGGTTTATCACGAAACTTGGTGGAAGGATGCGGTATTGCTCATTGAAGAACCCTTTAAATTTTGGTGTGGAAAAAATCAGGCATGTTTATTTTTATCAGTGTTTGCAATTTGGTCCAGATCCAAATAAAATCTGGATTTAGTGAAGTCATGTGAAGTTTGAGTTTGTGTGTGTATGTTTGTGTTTTCCCAGTCCAAATAATTGTTAGTGTTGGATGGTTAAGTATCAGCATAATTTGTATTGTGAATACATTGTCATTCATTAGAAGGTGGGCATGAGGCTGTGACAGTCGTAGTTTCACCACACGTTTCCCAAACTGTCAGTGACAGTTTGGGAAACGTGTGGTGTTTTCCTCAGAGGAAACATATTACAGTAGTAGATCTCTGCACAGATCATTCATTCATCCCCTCCTCCACACACACACTCACACAAACGCAGTGACATCAGACACATCTGCAAACACAAACTGGGTAAAAAACAACATCATTTGGCTTTGACAAACACAAATGAAGAACGTGATGATTTTCATATAAAGCAGGGAAGTGAGACACGTTCAGGACGGAAGAGAAGAGGTGTGTCATCACCCTCCTCCAATCAACATTAGCTTCTTTTTCATGACTACAAGCTTTTTCCTTGTAGATGTAGCAGATAAGAAAGTACTTCATAGAAATTGGTCTTATTTTTTGTTTTGGAAAGCACAATCTGGACTTGTGTCCATGGGGAATCTGCCAATGTCTCCATGCACCTACAGAGAATCAGCCTCCTCTTTTTTGCTGACATGTGGACATATGGATGCAGCCTGTGTTGCTTTTCTCTGTGTGTCATCCACTGTATGTGTGTTGTGGGAAACACTTTGCTCTTGTGTGCACACTTCTCACATCCACGCACATAACCGACTAACACCATCACCATTCCTTCTTCCCTCCTTGACCTAGTGAAACATCTCATAATCTCCCCCCATCATTGCCATGCCGATGGTGTTGTCACTTCCAAGGGCTCTTCCTCATCTCCCTGACCTCGCGGGCAACCCTAAAGGTGACCTGGAGTTGACCCGCAACCCTTTTCCCATGAGGATCAATAGTGAGATCTGAGCGGCCCCGCCAATGTGCCTAAATCCTCCTGTGGCACCTCCGGCATACTGATGTGTGTGTGTTTGCAGGGAGGTGAGGGGGAGAAAGAAAGAGAGAGCGAGCTCTGATAGTAGAGAAAGAGGTTGAGTCCTCAGGCAGAACCTGGGTGGGAGAATAGGTGGATAAAATGAGTGCATAAAGCTTATATATTCATGTTTGTCCCCATCTCTCTGTGTGTGCGGGAGAGAATTGCTTTTGTTTTTGACGTTCTTTTGACGAGGTGATCCGAAGGTCAGACTTTCCTATGTGTTGTTGTCTTTAAGTAAGAGCTGACAGACTCATCATTTGTATTTGTTGCTGTGTGTTTGTTACATATTTTTGAATTCAACCTCAATGACCGGTTTCTCTTGAAGAATAGCCGAGAGAGTTAAGCCCTGCTGATCGTGAGGTGATTGTTGTTTTTATATTCTCAACATTTATTTCTTCATTTTGGGAGTTTGGGGTTTGATTCATGTCTAAAGCTAAGTTTGTAATGCAATTTATTTAATAAAGATTATTTCCACGTACACTACAATCAGGACCAAGAGCTAAGCAAGGGCAGTTAAAAAAGACTGGCTGACCTGTTTGTTTGTTGATTATTTTTCACATACTTGCTGTGTACCATGTGTGTGCTATGCAAATTACTGGCGTATTCCACTAGAGGGCACACCACAGAACTCAGACCTTATAGAACCTCTCGATTTGCATTTTATATATTTTTTTTAATTGTTGGACATTATCCATTCCTTCTGACATCACTGCAGAAAAAACGATCATGGCACAATCATAGATGATAACTGAGGCCTTTAAATCAACAACGTTGTGTCAATGGCAAGTATCTGCCCCTAGTGTTCCTGTGCGTATTGCATCTGCGGACATGGAGCAGTACATTCTGAGAATGTGCATCATTGACACAGGATACGTACGCATGATTAAAATAAACAGCTCTGCATGTTAGTGAGGACACAGACGAGGTTGTGGTTTCAACCCTTTTTTTCCCCAAAATTTCTGATTTATTGTGTGACACTGCAATAAATCTGCTTAACACATTGGATGAACAACTTAAGTGAAATTACAGGCAGACACTGCTGAGGTGGAGCTCCACCTGTTGTGAGAGATGAGTCATGGACATGCATGATGGAATTGTAAATGGAATGTAACTATAAAACGAATTCCACACCTGCCTGACCTCCAGAGAATCTCCGTTCTTTAAGAAAGTTCTGTGTTTTTGAGACTTGCACATTTCTTGGAGGACACTGTTAACTGTTTTCACATGAGTTTGTCACCTTTAGTCGGCAGGTTCACGGACTATCAAGGAATTCGGTTTATGTGAAGTTTTATCAGTATTAAATGCAGTAAAAAAAAAGCAAAGTAATTGGAGGAAAATGCCAAGAATTGTTGATGACTCCTGTTTTAAAGTCGCAGGACATCCACTCATCTCATGTATTCATACTTTAGTCTTTTGTCTTCATTGCTGAGTTTGTTCTGTTCAACAACAGTGTGTTTACATGGTTTTGCAATTGTAAACTTATATTTTTACTTTCATAACAAATTTCAGTGTAACATCATCTTTGATGATGTTTCAGTGTAACATCATCTTTGATGAATGAATTTTAAGGCAGGAAGGCATTTGTGTTTATATGTGAACTTCTACCAGTATCTGTAGAGTTGTTCTCCTCTGTTTTGTGTGTTTGTGTGTGTGTGTGTGTATTTCCATATAAAACATACTGTATGGCTGTTACTGTATAATCTGTAGTTGACTCTTGTGTTTGTGTGCCTGCAGTTGAGTTCAGGCATCATGAACACGGTGCTGAAGGGCACCTTCAACGTAACGCTCGACAACCCTCTGGCTCCCACTGCTCCCGCAGTGCGGCCCCTGACCCTTTAAGGGCCACAAGACCATTAACTCCGTCACCAGGAGCACTTCTTAGAGACGCTGGGGGGTCAAACCTCAGAAGTGAAAGGTGAGGAGGGTAAAAGATCAATCTCAAGGTCACCAGTTCAGATTCTGCTAAAAGAGGAGTTATCATGAATATTTATGTTATATCCATTTCTGTTGAGTATATATTGGATTGATGAAGTGGCCTTTTTTTTAAATTATTGACTTGTATCTGATAATTAAATAAACAGAAAGGTGCTAATATATATATAGACATTGCAATAGTCTATTATAGAGCATTGCACTTCAAAATAAAGCTTATTTAAAACTGTTTTTATATGAATTGTAAAAATCATCACTAAAGCATTAAGGAGCTTGTTAAAGTGTCTTTCTGTTGTTATTTCTACTCCCTGCCACTTTTTGAAAGCTCACTTAAACAGTCTATCCAATATCTGTTTGTTTGCTGGCTGCACGTGTGTGTGTATGTGTGCGTGTGTGTCTAAGCCCAAAAATTGCTATCGAATAACAGCGCACAATAAATCCCCCGAGCTGTTGTTTGTTAACAGTCTTCAGTTTTTCAAGTGTTGGAAATTGCCCTCACAGTTAATTTCACAGTGAATTTAGTCATTAGAGCAGCTAATAACTTGTGACTATGTGACTTAAACCTCAAATGTATCTGAGCAAAATGCTGACGTGATTAGCTCATTTTCTCTCTTTTATTGTTTCAGGCGGCACTTTGGAGGAAGAGGACTGCTCTTTAATCAATATTGCAGAGTGAAGTGGCTACAGTGGACCCTGCGTACTACAACTGGTGCTTTCCTGGTCCTTTACTGTTGCTAATGACAACCTTGGCACAGCTTCTGTATACACCACTTCACCATAATCAATAACAATTAAAAAGCTATTAATATGAATATTGCCTTAGGTCCTTTGAAAGCATGTTACTGTTGAAAAGGACAACTCCTAAAAAGGACATCTTGACCATATGGCACTTTAGTTCCTATAATATCCAGTATTGCTCACTTTAAGGCCATAAAAACACCGAAATACCTTTCAGACTTAGTTACCTGGTACGTGCACCACTTGACCGCTAAGATCCACGCATGGAGCCCTGCTGGTAACTCCCTGGTCTCACCTTGTAACAAAGGGTAACAGCCTTTGCTTTCAGAGCCGTCACATTATGGAATGCACTCCTCATTGAACTCACCAATTCTCCAGCTTCTGTTATTTGTATGATAGCTTTTACAAGTGATGGACATTGGCTCTTATTTACACTAATCCTAATTATTTATCTTTATAATTCTTTCTATTTTATTCTATATTTTTTTGCTCATGTTCCATTATTTTAGTCTCATTGTTTCCTCCTTGTAAAGCACTTTGTAAATTTGTCAGAAACGATGGGAGGATTTTGCTTTCTAAATTTTACTAATGAATTAAACTAATTGCACATCTTTAACTCAACTCACACATTCTGCTGTTTAACTTCCTGTGGCCGAGATTGTCGGAAGTCATGTTTTATTTAATGACAATAAACCAGCACATGATACAGTTATAGAGAAAATGCTATCAGTATTTCTAAAGATTCATAGCCATACATTATTTCTCAGCATGCATCAATCATTATGTATGTTTGTGCTGACCACCAGAGGGACAGGTGTGAAAGTCATAACAAAGACTCATAACTCATTAAGCAAATTAGCTTAAAGTAGCATCCAAATAGACATGATGTACAACATACAGCAACACACATACAACAGACACGTGAAAGTACATGGGGGGTTATATGTCATGTCCTGCCTCCTGCAGGATTTACCCAGTCCGTCCCCTCATCTGAATGTTCCGGACATTTTCCTTTGTCGTGAGCGCATCTGACCTGGACGATCTCCTGCTACGTTCTGGAGAATGTCCAGACCCAAATATCCCGGACATTTTTTTAGAGTCCATGTCTGAAAACAGCTTAAAAGGAAAGAGACTGGAGAATTGAGAGGAGAACATTTTTTAAAGATACACATTTATTCTCTCTCAAGTAAGAAGTTATAAATGTTGAAGTGTTTTGCTTTGAATTAAGAACCTTAAACTCAACAATGTGGTCTCACACAGAAAACACAAGCACACCCGGTTTTACAGATGATTCAGAGATCTATTTAATCTTAAATTCTACCACTGCCAGGGTCCGGGGAAATGTGTTTGAAATCAAGGACGGTTGATGTGTTTGGAAAGTCAAAACATGCAAAAGTAAAAGAAAAAAAGAAAAAGCTGAGCTGAGAGGTGAAGTGAAATAATTTCTTGACCTTGTATCACGAGAAAAGCGACAGTTTGCTGTGATGACATGTTGCAGACGTTTCAAAGTGTCTGATAATCCACATTTACTGACCACTAACACTGAAGAAGTGTAGATTTATTCTCCCTTTCTCTGCTGATCATGATCCAAATATCTGCTGTTCACGGACATGTGTGTGAGCGTGTGTCCTCTTGGGTCTTAAAAACAAAGAGACAGAAAGACCAAGACGCGTTAAGAGCCCCTGATGACGCTGTCACAGCCTCCACTTCCTCTTGTCTCGCTGCGTTCGAATGTCTCTGTAAACGTTCAGACTAACAGGTTCGGAGTACAATGTCTGCGATTGTTCCTGTGGGCCTTTTAGCCTAATGAGGTGTTTACCCCCTATCGTTATTCAGCTGGGAGCAGAGCGGAGGGAGACCGGGGTGTGGGGAGGAGGGGGAGGGCAGTTGAGAGAATAGATGCTATGATATAGAGCGAAATGGACCCAGGAGAAAACGAAGAAAAAAGGAAAAAAAGAGACGGGATGGATTTAAAACTAGAGGTTGTATATGGGCAGAGGAAAGATCAGAGAGTTGAGAGAAGACGAGAGGAGGCAGGGGAGGAGAGGAAGACAGAGGGGAAGGGGAAAGAGCCTGGTGTTATTTATGTCTCCCTCGGTACTCGTCTTTACCTTTTTTTCCCCCTGCGAGCTGTTTTACATCTGCGATCTAATTAAATCAAATAAATCACAGTGCACACACACACACACACACACACACACACACACACACACACACACACACACACACACACACACACACACACACACACAACGGCCACAACAACCCCTCCTGATTCTGGATTGTGAACATCTCCTCCCACCACCTCCTCCACCCGAGATTGAATAAATCTCGATTATGGTGCTATTACACGGCACATCATTCATGTTGTTTATGGGTCTAAAATATGCAAACCAGACCAGGAGGGCACAAATGTGATCGATGCCCAAATGGGCCCTTTTTTCCGCTCTCCTCTCATCCCTCACACGGCACCGAGCGCCGTCACTTCCAGCTGTCTGCTGTGGGATGAAGACATATTGTGCTGTGTCCTACACTGTCCCCCTCATGATGGCTATTTATATTGTCTTTGTGCCCAAGCATCCAAAAGGCATTTTTATGAGCTCATTTACTAAAGCGCTCCGACTCTGCAGTGGAGCCATTATTAAATCTAATTAGCTCCGCCAAACCTTGAAGCTGTCCCTGAGAGATCTCCCGATAATTGTGAAATAGAGGTAAGCTGATCAGTGTTTTTATTGGTAACAGTGGGACTGTAACATACACTCAAGTAAAGTAGTAGCTGCGTGCACTGCAGCTTGTTTCCAGGAGATAATTTTTTGGGCATATTTAGTAAAAATATGTCAGTGGGAAATGTTTCTTTTCTTTTTTTGACAAACCAAGAATAAAATTAATAGGCTATTCATATTCCATGATAACAGTAGTTTTGAAAAGGCACAACATTTCAACTGGTTAGATTTCATTTCAAGACAAAACACAAGTCTCAAATGTGTTTATAGATCATTTTACATTACATCCAGCAAACAGGTGTCAGTGAATTGCTCATAATAATCATCATATTGTCAAAGTACCTAATAGTTTTTGACTAGTTTCATATGGCATGTATTTTATTGCATGAGTTTGACTACACAACTGTAGTTTTCTTGTGATAATTTCCAGTTTGTATTTTAACTTGTTTTGGGATTATACATGGGTACAAATTTGTTCAAATTTAAGTTTTAAATAAAAAAAATGTCTAAAATGGTTATTAATGTCATTCAAGCTGATAGTAACCTTTAACTCTTCTATTTATTCTACTTCTTTTGTTTTGTGTTTTTCTTTTTTTAAATTTTCTTGTGAAAAATTTAAAACCCTTCCATTAAAATAAAAACAAAATGTGAATATATTTTTTTATGTGAAATTATTGTTTGAGGTTTGTTTCACTTCTATCTCTGTGGCTTTGGGGCATAATGTGATTGGTTTAACAATACAATACAAATATAGTACAATGAGTAGATGTGGTTGATTTAACCTTTTTTTCACACCATTACTTTAACCAGGTCATTGTATTGAGTATTTCTGCTAAAAGTGTAAGTCACTGGTGAAACTCAGCAGAGGTCAAACTCGTTTTTTAATCAATGTCCTGCCGACCTTATAGCTAATTTAATCAATATATGTAAATTTGATGGGCTAGATTTAGCACCATCATCTGGAGATGACAGCTACACACTTTCAAATACAGCTGGGTGGAAAAACCAGATTAGCCGGTGTCTTTAATTAAAGGAGATGTACAGTAGTGCAGGAGAATCAATGTAGAGGTTAACAAGTGCTGACAAGGGCAGAGGAGACGACGAGGCTTCATTCAGATACAGCGAGACGAAGCGAGTTTGAGCGGCGCCTCCTCCCTGCATCGGGTCTGGAGCTGCTGCCACTGAGCTCAGGATGGGACTCCGTACGAAGTTTCATCTGACATTTAGCAAACAATTTCTGATTTTACGTTACAGTGTATTCAGGCTTGTTGTAGATTAAATTGAATGTGTTTTTTAAGATTCATGTTGTCTACTTTTCTATATATGAGCTTCCTCCTATCGACAGATTTATCGACCATGTCATTTTTGTCCAAGAAAAGCTGAGTGCGGTGACTTTCTGATGTCCTGGGTGGGATACAGGCCAAGAGCGGTGTTAGTGGACGGGACATGGATGAAACGAAAAGGTCAAAATACACATCAAATACATTGTTCCTATACGTTTGCTGTCATTAAAGGTAGTTCTTATCACACTGATTAATGTTTCATGTTTTTTTCCAGTAATTTTGGTTTCAGTTATTTATTTGATGATGTTATAACAGGATGAAAACATCATGATTGACAGCTGAGACTTGACTCACGATTGGTCGAGCCTGGGAGTTTGCCGCCGTAACTCTCTCCATAATGGATCACTATATGTAGACTCATAGGTGGATACTCTGAGATAGTGGAGATGTTTGTCCATCTTTATTTACAGACCATCTTTACCAGGATGCCCCTGGAAAAGAATAATTGTATCTTTCTGTTTTAAATGAAAGATGAATAAACAAATCAAAAATGTTATTATAATATTCACCTTTGATGCCTTGATATAGAAGATACGATAGAATAAGATAACCTTTATTAGTCCTACTTCAAAATGATTTAAACAAGAGAAACACTTGAAACTGTTAAATAGAAAAGAATAAGCTACACCACCGATAGAAATATTATCTGTAAGTGAACGTACTTGAGTAAAGTGCTATAGCACAAGGTGATTGCATGAGGATGTATACTGTATTTGGGCATTATGTATTAAGATGTTGACTTCAACTTCCACTCTTGTCCCCGAGGGGAAATTTGTTTTGCGCCAGGCAAAAAAACAAAAACTCACAGGAAACACGGGCACAGACTCGGGCACAAGAAGAAAAAACATAAAGATTCATAAATACATGAACACATCAAACAACAACAGAAAACCAGAGCTGTAAAACCATCAATAAAACTGTCATTAAAACCAAAAATAAGACCATCATCAGTCATCAGGAGTAAAAAATGGTATATATATAACTGTACTTGTGTATATTAGTACTATACATGTATAGACTGTATAGAATATATGTATGGTATACAGTAAATATATGTATATATAAGGGTTTAATTCCTCAGTTGTATACTAAAATATAATATGCATATTTATTTTGTTTCACAAAAAATATAAAATATTCAAAAATATGAAATTTTTTTAGCTTTTCCAAGACGCAAAGCTCAGGATTCCCTCATTGTCCACTACAGCTTTTACTATGATTTAAAATAACAAACAACAAACAAACAACAACCAAAGATTCTCTTCACACATTTTCATTGAATCCTGAACTGAAAGAAACAGCGCCCCCTTCTGGTCTTATTTGTGGCCTGACCCGTGCAGCACCCTTACCGACGTCAACCCACGTGACGACCAGATGACAACAGGTGCTACTGGTGTTTTCTGATTAGAGGTAAAAGGCTGCGCGCGCGCAACACACACACACACACACACTATCTGGTCTTATAACAGTATAACATGGAGGAACATCTTCATCTTCACCTCATCTTCTTCAGGACAGAGCACGTGAGTCACAACTGTTCTTTCTGATGGCTCCATGTTGTGTTACAGCAGCTGTCTACATGTGTGTTCTCTCAGAACTCCCCTCTTCACTGTGGCTGTGAATCGTCTCCATGTTGTTGCACCAGAGTTTCTTCCCTCGTGTGTTTTTCTTTGTCAGTAGATTTAATAAAAACAGGACACAGGCCTGGTAGAGTTTTATTCTGTGGAACAAACTTAATACATAAGTTTATTTCTCACAAAGATCTTTACAGGTCACAAACAGGTCAAATCAGAGTTCCACCATACTAACAGAAAAACAGCAAACAAGGAGATTTTGGTTTTGTTGCCATTCATGATAAAATAAATCTTGCATAATCAGGGGACTGGTTCCACTGGTGTGAGTCTGTGTGACTTGGCACAGCTTGATTAGATTTAAAGAGGCTGTTGAGAAATCGACCACTTGGTGTCTGAAACTTTATAAACATGAACATCGTGTGGTTTCTTCTATTGCAACACAATGAAATTACTGTGTTTAAACCCACACACCATTTTATTTTTTTATTTTCCTTCGCCGTGTGCGGGAGTGTTGGAGCGTGTGTGTGTGTGTGTGTGTGTGTGTGTGTGTTATTGTGACATATTGAATCCATCCCTAAGCTCTGTTCGCTCCAGTGCAGCAGGGGCCTCGGGGCCACTCATCTGTCTTCGCTGTTGGGCACGGCTACAGTGATCCTGATTGGCAGTCATTACCGAACCCCAGGGGGAGGACACGCCTCATTGGTCTAAAGCAGATTTGAGGGCGGGTTGAAATGAAGGATAAAGAAGTGTGTGGATTTTATTGATGAGGCCGCGGTGTTCCTCGGTTACTGTGTCACTCCTGCGTGATTCATGGACATGCAGAGAGGGAGGTTTGAAGAAATGACACAAATACACAGTCTGCGTCCAGCTGGTGAATCAACTGTGTGTGTAGTTGTGTGTTGTTTGCTTGTGTGTGTGTTTGCTGTCCCGTATGCGGCGGTGCAGCTGTGTGACTGTACATATCAGCTCACATGTATGTATGTGTGTGTGGTCTGGGTGTGCCTTTCTTCATGCCTTTTTAAGCAGCAAGGCACTTTAAATGGAAATGTACTTGACATTTAGGAGGAGATGTAATCAGCGCCCATTAGAAAGCAACTGATTTCCTCTTCAGAGCTCGCTTACCGCCGACTCTCTCCCACTGCTCCTCTCTTTTTTCCCCCCCTTCCTACCACAGTATATCAATTTCTTTCACACTTTTGATTCATTTCCATTTCTTCCACATTCTGCTGCTTGGTGTCCTTTCTTTCTCTCTCAATCTAATTTACCTGTGCACTCTCTTCCGCTCCCCCGTCTTTCCCCATCAGGCCACTGTAGTTCAAGAATAGATGTCTGATTTCATTTCCACATTTTGCCGCGTTCGTCAAGTTGCCATTATCGAGGGCTCATTTTCAAACAGCTAGCAGGAGCTTTGTATAATAGCAAATCATGCAAAGCAGTGAGTCATTGGAGATGTGTTCTGTTTGTAGGTGTGAGGCTGAGATGGCAACACAACAACCGACAAAACAAATCTACTTGATTATGAAAACTGCTGCTCACTCATCACAATGAATCCGAACTCGGAGCTTCACTGTAAATAAGTTGACTGGATCGATACTCGGCACTAAAATATATTAAATTTCATGTTATTTTGTGGAATATAATATCATTTATTAAATAGTTCATCTGCTCTCGCCCCACCACTATTCATCTTTTCTTCTTCAGTTAATTCAGTCATCCTTTTAGTGTCTTCTTAACGCACAGTATCCCTAAAGACAATGATTCATAGGCTGTGATAATCTGCCTGATATATATAGTAGTGAGGTTAGTTGAAACGAATGCTTATTTTCATCATCGACTATTTAGAATTGATTTCATTTTATCTCGCGGTCTGTAAAATGTCAGAAATTGTGAAAAATAACCATCACAACACAAATTTTGTTTGTGTGTTTGATGCAGCAAACAATCAAAACCAGAAAGTTTTCAATTGACAATGATACAAAAATTGAGAAGCTGGGGCTCCTCACATTAGGTAACGTGGAAATGGAATATTTGTTTGTTTAAAATATAAATTACAAAAGTTTTCATAACAGTGAATCTGTTGAATAGTTTTCAAACAATTTATTCATTTGTTGTTATTTTAACTGCCAGAAAATATTGAAAATGCCCTTCACAGTGCTTCATCGCCAAAGGGAACATATTTATATTGCTTTGTTTTGTCAGCCAGTTCAACAGTGCAAAACAAAGACGCAGCAGATGCTCGCATAAAAAAAACAAGTTTAATTTTTATCAACCGACTTCAGCACTAATTCATTTCATTCTCAACTAGTTTTAAAAGAAAAAATTCAACAGAACAGTTTATGTTCATGTGTCATTTGATTCTCAATATTGTGCTTAGTACATGTTTATCTCTCTGTGGCCACATGCTGCACATCATGATCTGTTTTCTTCACCTCCCCCCCGTCTCTCTCCCCTCATCGGGGGTTTTCGTTAAAGAATAGAGGTCTGATTTCATTTGCACAGTCTTGTGTGTCATAATCAAAGCTTCTTCTCAAACAAATTGTACGAGTGTTGTGACAAAGAAAAACAAAAGCAGTATCCTGATTAACATACACTGATTACGGTTTGCTTTGATTATCCTGGAAAGCTTTGTTGTCCTCGGAGAAGAGACAGACTACTGTATCTTCGCCTGCTGTGCACTCGTCGCTGATGCAAACACATCACTTTTCTACGAAGGGCTGGGAAAAGTCAAACGTCTCATTTTTGAACATGACTGTAGGCATGTGTGTTTTGAAGTGTAGTGTATTAGGATTCCCTTTTCAACATGACCTTCATCTGCCATATAGATAAAACGCCCTCCTCAGACTGTTTCAAGTCGGGTGACAGATGGAGTTCTTCAGTGATAAACCAAGTTCACCCCGGTTCGCACTTCGAGCCAAAACAACAAACAGTTACGCTATTCGCCGGGGGACGTTGAGGGGAGTGTTTGAATAATAGAAATGATGGAAACAGGTGGAAGAACAAATCCCATTAATTAATGATAAACAGCGGAGAGGTGAGTGTGTGTCAACGTTGCGTGGCTGCATGAACATTGTTTGATTTCAAATCAAGGTTGAGTGTGTGTGTTATGGAAAGGAAGACAGAATATGAGTTGGAGGAAGCTGTGAGGGCCGTTACAAAGGTAAAAGATGGTAAAAACATCAAATATTTCAAGGTTGGGTCATCTGAACCTGTAGCTGGAAAGGAAATCAGATCGTTTAGCCTCTGTAGGACTGAACCAGGGTATAACAGTGTTTTCTGATGTGTGAACTTTGAAGACAAATGGAAACAATTCTGTAAAAAGCAGCTCAGCTTGTATATTATTCTGCTATATGTCGACTTGCATGATACCAGCAAAAGGTTAATCTGATTTCCAATCCTTTGTCCATCCCATGCTGAAAAGTGACTTAGCTAAGGCTCTAGGTAGATTTCCAGGTAATAATGTTCCTGCGAAAACACAAAGCAATGTGTACTTGAAAAGAAATGTTAATCAATTTCTGTCTCTCCATGTGAGATTGATGGACAAAGATGGCCCGGAGGCACCAAAGGGACTGAAGGTCAAGTGTATTTTATTATTTCACATCCAAGCAATGCGGAAGATGTGGTTTTTACTTCATCCTCTGATTATTTGATTTCACGGACGGCAATCAAAATATTTTTTTCTTCTTTCCAGCTGCACTTGGATTTCATCAGTGCATGTTTGAATGTGCTCTTGTAATCATGTGAGGTTGATTTCAATATTAACCATAAATAAACAACAGTAGTTCTCAAGCCAGAAGCAGTGACATGAGCGGCTACATATTTTTACATCAGTGTCACAACAATTCATTTTGTAAACTTATATTTTTGGTAGGTGGTGTCAAGAAAGGTTTTTCATTTCATTCACTATGAGTCCAGGATAGATGTTCTGCCTCACAGGAGGTTTTGGCTGCTTTTGTGGTAGAGATGAGTTGAATGCTGACAAAGTTTTGTCTTTCATCAAAACATCTAATGAAAGAATTCAATTCATAGACTAATGAAGCCGTAACAACCTCAGACTGACAAACTTTCAAGCCAATTTTGTGATGCATTATTATTAATGGTGTTTTTAGCAGAAATGTTTTGGTCACGCTTTGCAGCCTCATGTCCAATATAATAGACTAGATACTGTAATTTATAAATTGTATATACATATAAAACAAAATGTTTTGGATGAAGATGAATACAGTGTGAGCATTCTGAACGTTCACAGCTAATATTCCCTCTTCTTTAACCTCCATTTTGGTCTCCACCAAACCCTGAAGGAAGTATGTTTAGCTGATAAATCCTTCACTGTTTCAACCAGCTTGTCGCTAACTTTAATTTTTTTGCTGAAACCAGCTGCCGGCTATGGTTTATTCTGGCAAGAGTTGGGATGTGAAAGACACCAAAATGCTCCATAGAGTTGGGGATGAGGTTGCTGAGGTAGCTGCGCACTGCTCAACATTGAAACAATGACACAAAACATGTTACAGATCCTTTTTGTGGAAATATATTTGAATGATTATGACACTATGGGGGCCGCCACAATCCAGGTAATTAATGGGAAGGGAACACTGAACACACTTAAGAGAGGCTGCATGACTTTTGTGAAAAGATGTTCTTTGTAAATCAGTAACACCAGTGATGCCATGCTTATTACCTTGTGTGAACATTTCCACACCATAGCTTCTCTACTGGCAGGAACCACAAGGTCATGTCTGTTTTGGTTCATTTTGACGGCACGGTTCACATTTCATTTTATGCATTCTTGGTATGAAAATGTTGATTATGTTCAGGAATTTTGGACACTGTGATTTAGGAATTCATGCTTTAGGCTTAACTATCCAATAGGATGCGAACAGCTACATGAAACATATATAGAGAGTGACAGCAATTCTAGCCTTTCATGGATGATGTGCTGTTGGAATGGGTGACGCAAGTAGAGGGAGATATACTGGGATGCTGTGTGAGACATCTGGAGACTTGGGGGTGATGATTGCTCATGTTACTATGTTAGCGTTGGTATCTTCCACCTTCTGGTCGCCTTTATGCATCAAGTTCGACATTAAACTTTTTGCATAAGACATCAGCTGCTGCCTGAGTTCTCCTTTCACCAGCTTCCAGAAAACTTCCATAACAAATTCTAGCCACTTATATTCTGTTGTTGTTAACAGATGATGTGTCTGTGTTTAGCATTTAAAAAAAATGTTATACTCACTTTTCCTTCTGCGAAAAAATTGTTAGTCTCTACATCTGTAGACAGCAGAATTATGTTTGACTCAACTAAAAGTGTGACATAAATGTAATATAATTATCAATTGTCAGACGAATGTTCTTTTCACTGTTATAAAATGTTAGAATACTTTTTAAAACAACCTTAAAGAAAATACAAAGCTACTCTGCTGCTCAAAAGACACAATGTTCACTTGTTGACCTAAACTTCTCTATGAAGTCTCCAATCTAAAACTTCAAACCTTTTAAATGTCCGATGAAATCTAGCAAAATAGCAAAAGTTGAACCGACACAGAATTAAGGAAGATGAGGCATAAAAATAGAAAAGACAAGAAAAACAAACAACAGATGTCAATTAAAATCTTGGCAGTACTTGCACTAGTGTCTGCCGAGGCAAACTCAGAAGCAGCGTTCCTCGAATAATGGAAAATACGTTTTAATTAAAACGCAGTTTTGTTTGAGTTAATGTATGAAAATTTCAACCTCTATTACAAGTGCAGTCATTATTTGGCTGACGACAACATTTATTTAACTAACAAGACAAGGAATTGACTTGGTATCGACGGCTCATATATCATCTCAAAGATAAAGAATCAGGAAGTGTGTGTGTGTGTGTGTGTGTGTGTGTGTGTGTGTGTGTGTGTGTGTGTGTGTGTGTGTGTGTGTGTGTGTGTGTGTGTGTGTGTGTGTGTGTTCTGACATGTATATGCATTGTGTTTTGTTTTCCTCTTAGAAGTGTGTTGATGCGGTTTGTAAACTGTGTGAACCATGATATTGTGCTTTCAATGAGCAGTGAATCTATTTTCTTGAAACTTGGTGCTAGTGTGGGGGTTTTGGGCCAAGGAAGAACAAATCAACTTTTTGAGTCAGTTTGATTTAGGAATACTTTTATAGTTTTTTTCTTTTAACATTGACAGAGCATATAGCCTCGGTGTAGGTGTGTGATCTCAGAGTGCCATGTTGGCTTGTTGGATGGTTTGTCGGTTTAGCTGTTGGCACCATTACACAAAACTCAACCAATTTCCTCCAGACTTGGTAGAGGGATGGGCCTCGGAAGAACCTTTTCAATTTTTGTTTGGATTTAGATTAAGGTGCAGATCCAGGATTTTTTTTAGAACAAATTAACGATTTTGGTTATCAGACCACTTCCCCTTTCTGTCTTATTATAAGAACTACAGAATCATCTGTAGGATTGTTCGGCCTTGTTGGAGGTATGTGCTTGACTGAGTTCCGTTTCAAATAGAATCTGGGTTTTTGAAGCCATTTTTACTGTTGTGACTTCAAGACTATCTGCAGTGTTTTTTTTCACAACCTCCTTTCACACATACAGTTTGTAGTATCTGATCAGACTTGCATTTGAGGTGTGATCCAGTGGAAGGGTGTTGTACATGAGTAGTTCAGAACGTATCTAGTCCAATGTTGGGAACTCCCATGTGACCAAAAGCACTCGGAGGTGATAATGACATCCAGCATGCTGTTAAAATGAACTGCAGTGGCAGTCTTAAAAACAATCAACGGTGATGTGGAGAGACTTCTAAGCACAAGCAGATACCATTTATGTTGGAAACGCATCGGACCCCTAGATGTGTCCCATCCTTTAGAATGAAACATCCCTATTCATCTGTGCTCTGTTGTGAAACTGTAACAGGAAAGTGAAAAGGCAGCAACAACAGGACAGATGTAATCTTAGGCCCTGTGTTTACAGAGTTTTCTCTGGCGGAGGCAGGATGCTGGGGAGTGCTTCATCCCAACACTTCATTATAAAAGCAGCGCGCATGGATTTTGTTTCTATGACGACAATATCTTGACAACATACCACCACTACTTCGTAAGATAGACTAGCATCACCCTTTTCCTTTTTATTTGTTAGACATTTTTTTCCCCATGAGCACCAACTGGAGGATACCTGACCTCATACTTTGTCTGGTTGAGCTTGTCTCTTCTCAGTCTGACAGCCATTGAGCAAGAGGTTATGTTGTGTCAACAACACGGCTAAGAAAAAGCTTACAGTGATAAAAGCATACAACTCACCAGCAAAACAACATTCAGTGTCCGGCTGATCTGGTCCTTCGAATGAGCTTTTCTGTCTTTGTTGTAATAGTCTCTGTCAGATACATCATACTCTACAGACATCGCCAGAACAATCTTCTCCTCCATTTTCTTGGTTATCAAGGTGACGAGACTCGCCTGAAAAGGAGTGACACTAGTGGCTTTCTGGAAAGTTTAGAGATTTTTAACTAAAAGTGCTCAGGGCGGCTGTAATAGCGGTCTCCTCATTGAGGACAACTAAAAGAAAAGATGGTGCTCAGAAAGAAATGCCAGATGGACACACCCTTACTGAAAAGCTGCATATGGTCTCCAGTGGAGAAGGATACTGTTCAAAGCTTTTATTCATCTTGTCGAAGAACTCTAGTTAAACCATAATTCATCAAATAGCATCATTACTGCATGAGAACATGGACAGAGATTGGCCAGTTTGTCATGGTTGTGTCAATACATGTAGTTCTCAGCTGCAGCTCTATGTCAGTTGAGAGATTGATCATTTGGATGGATGATGGATGGTTGTATTGATGCTCGGCTACTTTTTGATTACTGGAGGAACAGACTGTAATATCACTGCGGACAAGGGACGTGGTCAATATATCTATACATTCATCCATCAGCTATACTGCTTATTCTTGAGGGTTGCAAGGGGGCTGCAACCAATCCCAGCTGACACTGTCAAAGGACTGAATGTTCAACATACATATATACATATTTATTCTCATGTGCAATAATGTAAAAGGGTAAAGCAAACTTGTTTAGCAGGAGATGAGGCCTGGTTTGCCTCAACTATTGCCTCCACTTAACTTATTTCGATACATAACATGTTATATGGTGAGGAACACCCATACAAAACTTTGCTCTGAAATCAATTTTGCTGACAGTAATAATGATTCTCTACTTGCTGATTTCACCATTTTCATATCATGTTGGACCATCTATGCAGTTCTATTTTGCAGTCTACAGCTGTGACATTCACCTTAATAGTAAATCATAAACCCACCAATTTGTTCTGTCTGGCATCCGAATTGCTGATTACCCCAACTGCCACCATTAGTGATGCTACTGGGAAACGCACTATTCCAGCCACTTGTCTGACTTCTATGCTGATTTTTGTTCAATCCAAGAAGTAAAAGTTCATTGGAATAGTCTCCGATGCAATTCATACATTCAGTAGAGCAGTTTACCATCAGGGTTTTGTGTTGTTTGGATTTGATCGATTTTGAATTGTTTGTTTCCTTTTCCTATTGATTTTTCTTATTTAGTTTCCAAAATTGTTAAAGTAAACGTTTTCTACAACAAAATATCTTTATTTATTTATGTTAATGTGTTAACTCAACACTCAGAATATTTAGAATATAGGACAAGATGTTGAATGTCCCTTGTCCCTTGTAGGTCTTCTGCACATCTTAGGATACCAACTACAGTAGATGTTATCTTTAGTAACCACCAGCTGATGTTAGGGACATATCTTCAGTTGTGTACCTTAGCGTCATCAGGTGTTTCTGCCTTTTAATCACAAGACACCCTCTTCTAAGACAGGCCCACCGCAGGGTCATCTGACCTGGGTACATGTCCCTAGCATCTTGGGGCTCAGTTGGGATTTTTCCTCCTGATCCAGAACTATTGGCTGCAGCGTTCTGCAGTGAGTGATGATCTTTTATGGTCTGGCACAGGGGTTGTTCATGGATCCCCAGTTCTCTGAGCAACCTGATGGTGGGTGTTGCAAGGAAACCATGCAGCCTGAATTAATAGTATTTACCATTTTAGTAATATATAATAAATAACATAAAGCATAATGCACAGACATACAGAAAGGAGCATGAGGCATGTCGGACATCTGCTTGTTTGTGTGTATGTGAGTGTGGAACATTGACTAATGGCTAAAGGCTACAGAGAGAGAGAGTCTATTCAGTGCTCAATTCACCCTTTTGAGTGGAAGATTATTAAACACAGCTGCTTGTGCGAAGTATAATTTGTAGCGACACGTAGTAAAAGAAAAGCACAGATGGAAGGATGGACAGCTGCAGAGATCGCTTTACTTTCAGAAGAGCACTAAAGTTAACAAGGATAGCTTTGATAGGACCGAATCACCTTGCATTCTTTTTCCTCTCCTCCTTTCTCATTTCTTTTACCCTCTCTCTCTCCATTGCCTCTCTCTTGCCGCCATTGTTCATACTTTTGTGATGTAAGGTATGCATGCTTTGCTCCTATCTTCATAAATGGTCACGATGTTGTGTTTATAAATGACATAGTCACGTAAAAATGTCCTGACAGACAGCTACGCATGCTCTTGCAGTAGAGCTGTACGATATGCCCCAAATCTTAATATGCTGATGGAGGACATTTCTAATCCTGATAATGTTAACTTGCATTGTAACTCATTACTCAAACCTTTTGATGTCTTGCCAACTGAATTTTGGTTCCCAGCCTTATTTGCCATATTGATGCTGTCTTGGAGGTTTGTAAAAACTTGAAAAATACCTTTGCCCTGCAGCCGTTTCCATAAACTGTTCATTTGTGTCTTGATCTCATTTTACCAGTCCTTGTCTTTAACATTTAAATGTAATCCTTTTAACAAAAAAGCATCACATGGTTTACAAGTTATATTTCTAACAAGCAGGAGTCAGAGGCATTAGATCTATTTAGATGGGATTACATTACAAGGGGAGGTGAGTGAAAAATATTCCCTTTTGCTCCTTGGTCATTTAACTCAACATTTCAGGTCATGTTAAAATCACCCCACCTCTCTGAGCTCTTTCAGGAATTTGTTTAAAAGTAAAAGTCCTGCAGTGGTTTGTGGACAAAAAGCTTTTAATTTGAAGCAGCAGCAGGAAGAGTCTGGTTTGCATTCACAGAATAATAACCTAACAATGAATTAGTTTTGTTTTCACCACAAAAGTGAATCATAAACAAATCATGTTAAAATCTTTATCTGCAAACAAGAACAGGATTTTTGTTGTTCAGTTTTTCTGTGTCCATTGCTTTGCAACCACATATGTGACCATCAATTTACTATAACAAGACAGCTCAGCAGATCGGTGGTCAGCCGATTTATCTCATACTAAAATCTATAAGTACAGTCATGGTACAATTAATGTGCACTGCACCAATCCAGTGTGTTTTTTTTACCCTGTTCTGGGAAGTTTTATGCTGAAGAAGTACTTGTTAGTTGTAAATGGTTTTCGTCCGCAGACACAAATTCAATGAGCGTCTTTGTAATAAAAGATTTGGTGGCTCTTTCTTGCGTGCTCAGTAATTATGGCATTGTTCAAAGCACAACAGCATTCCCTTAAATACAGGCGGCATGTGAGTAGCATTCACTGATGGATGGGTCGTGATTAGAGGGAGGAAGATTGTAATTTCCTTCATTAGTACGGACAGTTTTGTTGTGCTGCAAAGTTTTTCTTTCCTAAAAGCCCATGCGTCAGAAGATGGAGAGGAAGATAATGTGATAGAAGGGGTGGTGGGAGAAAGAGCTTTTACCAGAAGCCGGAGACACAGAATGGAAGAACAATCACAAATGAGAGCAGAGTGAGAGACGGTATAAAAAGAACGGAGAAGTCATTTGTCAGGTCATTTGTAAAGATTTCTGAGAATGAAAGCGCAAAGAAAGAAACAACAATCTGCTCTCCTTGTGCTGCTTGTTACTTTATTACTGTGAGCGGAACTGATTAATCAACATAATGCATTTAACCAATTATGTTAGATTTGATCTGGCTGCAGAGCTAATTCAATAGAGATCATTGGTGATTTATGATGGCCAGTTTATTGTTGTGCCAGGTTGGAAGGTCCGATGTCCCAATGGGAGTTGACTGAGGGGCTTTAAGGAGAACTCAGGAAACATCTAAACTGACAAGTCTCAACAGAACAAAACAGTAATATAACATATGGAAACCTTTTACGATCTTTTCAATTTGAGACCAAGTTGTACCACTTATAGCATTAGCTCGCTTTTATCAGTCTCTTAACTCAGAAAAAAGGAATTTAAAGGCAAAACATGGAAAAAATTAAGTAATGGAGAAATAAAAATACTGATCCTAGAACATCAGATCAGATAAAGGCAGGACAGAATGATTGTACTTTGTACTAGGACGGATTTTTTTTCTCTCTAAAGCTTTATATTACATTCTGCAAGAGTTTGATCTAGACTGCAAATATTTCTATTAGACTAGAGATTAACTATAGTTGGCGATTATTGAGGTGATGTTTACTTGCCAATGCATTAACTGTTTAGAGTAAAAGAAGTAATCTTGCATATGGTCGACGTATCTGGCGCCTGATAAAAATGCTTTCAAATTACCGTATGAACTGGGACTGCGTTTGAATTGTATGTCACAAACATCCTTCAAACTAAGTCATATTTACATATTTTATACATTTCTGTTTTTCCCCACTCAAATGGCGATAACTGCTCTACACATGTTTTCTTGCAACCTATTCACACATGATTTAAATCTTTACTAGATCAGAGATTTATTAGTTTTTAACCGTATAGAGTAAATAACTAGTTTGAGTCCTGGTGTTGTGTTTGCTGGCTCACTGTCAATGTGCTAAGGCACTTAAATAAAACCAAGATATTATTAATGTTGTTAGAAACACCTAAGGTTTCTTTGACCCTACAATCAATATATCATCCGTTTTGAAATGGGGCCGTAAAAGCGATGTTATTCTGTACTAACAGGTCCGACATAAATAACCTGCTTTCACGGGAAACATGTGTGGGTGAACCATGGTTGTAGTGAGGCATGAATGCTCACTAACTTTATATAGATTTTATCAGTATCATGGTATTTTTGGAACAGTGTGTCTTTGTGATTATTCTTGTCCTTCATCTCCACACAGAAAAAATTGGTATTAAATTCCCCATCTATCCATGTTGAAGCTGTTACTGTAACTAATCTCTGAGATGTTTATGAAGGAGACGTCTGGACTGATATGACAGTCAAGGTCAGTCAGAGAACACAACCTCTTTCAAATCTCTTCATCACTCAGGATGGAAGTGAAACAGGAAGTAATATTATACTCAACCTAGACTATTTGTATTAAGTAGTAAAATTGGCTCATTCTCTTTTAGCTTATTGTAAAGTGAATGAAAATAACATGGAAATATGACATCATTGTGCTTTTCCAGCATTACTATGTCTGATTGGCTGTGGTTTAATCTTATATAAATCTTTTGTCAAGCTATACTTTGTCTTCTTCCAATTCCTTTAATTCTTCTCTTGTTGACGTTTCTCTATCATTTACTTGCTTTGTAAATTCATCCTTTTTTGTCCTTCACATGCAAACCTCACTTTCTTTCTATTCACACTTTTTTAGTCTCAGCCCGGAGATAAAAATGCAGCAATTTGTTCTAGTTGTTGTCGATCAATCAGAAGACTAGTTAACAACAATCTTGTGGAACTGTTTTTCAAGTTTTGCTAGAATGTGAACGAGCATTTTATTCAAACTGGAGCAAACAGATTTAAAAGATATTTAGCTCCACGCTGTGCTTTCATGTGCTGCCGATCAATGTAGTCCTGATATGGCGTCATCTCTTTTGCCGCCAATGATTATACAGAGAGATTTTACCAACGTTTTCGTCTCTAAATTACATTTTAGTCTTGTATTTTCTTCATCAGTGACATTGCATGTTGTTGTAGTCACCAATGACGTTGGTGCTTTCTCGTCATTGTCACGTAAAAAAAGGTTAAGGACGATAAAGTCATAGATTTGGTTAACGAAATTAACACTGCTCTACACTCCATTATCTCTGTCTCTACTCATCCTTTGCCACGCTAATGTGCCCCCTCCGCTCCAACACACACTTGAATACACTCACACTCACACCAACACACACAGACCATTCTGTTCCGCCAGCTTGTCGGAGTGTGACTGATTGATTACTACCCAGAAGGCTTGGCTTTGTTGATGTCAGAAACAGGACAGGTACCCCAGACCACGGGGGGGGGCACACAGAAGATTGATGTCTCTCTCTTTCACAGCCCTCGTTTCTTCCTCCCACTTTCTCTCTCCATCTGTATTGTGAGTCACTCACACTTTCACACTTTCACACTTACACACACACACACACACACACACACACACACTCATTGACCCCCACTGATCACTGTAAGGGCTTCGTAGCTAAAACATATTTTTTCCAGTTGTAAATTCAGCTGTCAGTCGTAAATTGTAGTCACTCATAGACTTGTGTTAGATTGTCGGTGCGTGTCCAATCACAGGCAGGCATGTAAATTATGGGGGTCCTTGTTCAATTATGGATGTAGTCTAATTTTAACATTGTAATATGCAGTAGAACGGCTGAACCCATAAACAGTATGCAGTATAAGGCCTTGTCCAGACCATGTGTAGGATTGCATTCATAAATAACGGCACAGAAGAAATTCTCAGATGTGTTCCCCAAACTAGACTTTATTAATCATATTTCAGTGTCTCACTGGTACTTTAAACAACACGTCGTTTTGATACTGGTCGATTTTCAGTCTAAACACAGCTTAAGTGGAAATCTCTGCTCTCATACTCGCTTTTCTCAGCTTGAGAGTTGCTGACCTGCACATCTGCTAGTTTCAACTTTTCTCGTTTCTGTCTCATTACATGGTCGGTGTATTATTGTGAGGTTCCTTGCAAACCTTGATCCTCCACCATCCTGTGGCAGAGATGTAAGACCCTGTTCCAATTCACCCCTTAAACATAAAACGTGGCCATGAAGGCTTGTTTTGTCCGATTTAATTTCTCTATAGTCGTCCCGTTGAATGACGTTGGTGCTATCTTGTCATTGTCACTTGAAAAAAAGGTCGAGGACCATAAAGTCATAGATTTCGTTAATGAAATTAAGACTGCCTTACACTCCATTATCTCTGTCTCTACTCATCCTTTGCCACGCTAATGTGTCTCCTCCACTGCAGAAAATGTCCAGACCCAATTTGCCAAATATTTTCCAGACTTCTTGTCTGAAAACAGCCTTAGAGCTTATGAGTCGTTTGCAGGGATGCTTGCACCAGGTAATACTGAAGGTTAGAGGAGAGAAAGAAGAGGTTTCAAAAGGCATCATCTTCTTTTCGATGTGCCTCACTAGCTCTCTCTCCTCCTCACTCCCTTCCTCCCTCCCTCCCGTACTCTCTGTTTTAGCTCTGCTGGAGGCATTAATGATCTGATGTGGGATCTGCCCTTTACTACCCCAACCAGCTGTAACACAGCATTTGCAATAATAATAGCTGATGTTGGACCACCCGTTGTTCACCCCAACCAGGTGTTCCTGGGCACCTGGAAATTTAATGACCTGACCAGGGAAGTGACCCTTTGACACCTTGACCAGTTATCTGTTTCACCTCTACCTCTAATGCCTCCTCCTGTATAGGAGACACACACGCACACACACACACACACACACACAAATGGCTGAAAAAGGCAGCGTCTGCTTTAGCTGAAGGTCGGTAAATGTAATAAATGAAAGACAGATTTGTACAAAAACTTGTCCCTATAGGAACTGGAAGATATTATTTTTGGTTCTTCATTCAGTTACTTCAGCTGCTAAAGTTACAAATACCATTATTGTCGCTATATTAGATTTAAAATTAATATACCAGCATAACACCCAACTATTACATTTCCACCTGTAATTATTTCAAACGTATATAGCTTTGTCTCTTGCTTCAGATCCAACAATAATAGTAATAAAAGTTTCCTGCATCCTATTGAAAGTTTTGCATATTCTCTTCACTACTCACCACCTTTCCCCGACTACAGCCTCAGCTCAGCTATCAACACTTGAATTCTTTACACTGTTTAAATTTAGGCTCAACAACAGACAGAGAAAAGGAGACCCCTCTGGATTTCACATTTAGAATTAATCACGATCATCACAGTCGTATATGAATCTGTAAAATTTAGACCTTTAGAAGTGTCATGAGTAGCAAACATTCTCCTCATAAAATGCACCTAATTCACTGTGTCTGCTTATTGCATTATCCCTTTAGTTTG
Source organism: Hippoglossus hippoglossus (assembly GCF_009819705.1). Classification (NCBI taxonomy): domain Eukaryota; kingdom Metazoa; phylum Chordata; class Actinopteri; order Pleuronectiformes; family Pleuronectidae; genus Hippoglossus; species Hippoglossus hippoglossus. The sequence continues at coordinate 12,334,084 of NC_047159.1, read as the reverse complement.
TCTATTTAATACACATTATTGCAAAAAATTAATGCAGGGACTTTCTGTTCTCGCACTCATCTCGTTCCTTTCGTACAATGTGCACTGTATCCACAACTCTAATTTATTTCTTGTTCCATTTTTTTTTTACTATTCAATACCTATATCACTGTTTTCTCAAGTAGACACTTAGCAACTCTGGTATAGTTTATCTGCATTTCATAGCAGTGCTGAATCTCTACTGTGAAGTAAAGCATCGAGACAAGGTTTGCACGATAAAGTAGTGAGTGGAACTCCTGCTGAGAAGTATTTCACAATTTGTGGAGCTTTTCGGCTTGAAAAATAAATTTGTAAACAGTTTGTAAACTGCAGAAGTGTGAGAGGTCAAGCAGAGTTTCTTTTTTATTTCGCAACAACATTTTGAATTAAATGCATTTAATGCTCTCTGTTCCTCTTAATGTTTTTTTTTCTCTCTCGCCTTCTTTCATCCACTATTTATGCCTGTTTGAACAAATATATTTTCACCTCTGTCCAGGATCCTCATGCATATTGAGCTATAGAGGAAACAAATTGTCAGTTTCTTCAAATTGCCTCCCTCGTCGTGGCCAGTGATGCTGCAGGGAGTGTCTGTACCTCAAACCCCCTGCAGAGCTAAGCTTCATGTGGCGTAAATCCCCAGACCTGTCTCTGTCAGATGGATAACACTGTATATGATCTCTCTCTCGCTTCCTCTCTTTCTCTTGCTCTCTCATCCAGCCTGGTATCTGTCGCACAGACATCCACACAGGTTCACGTCTTCCCCTGACTTTGGACTACATGCTGCATGCTCTGCTCCACATTCTTTTAACAACCTTGAAGAATCCTGTCAAATAGTTTGTGTTGTGCCATAATGCATCAAACGTGATACCATAAAATGGTGTGCCTTTCGGCATTCAATAAATTTGGTTATCAAAATAAAATATTAGATATTAATATTTTATTATTAATATTAAATAATAACTTTAATTGATTAAAGTTACCTCGGGGCACCACCCTTCAAAGGAAGCGAAAAGATAGCCAATTTATTGATTAAGTCTCATAGATTAAGGTTCTAACTACAAATTTTGGAACTCTGATTAACAATTAAATTAATAACTATAACCAAAATTACCATATAGATAGTTAGCTAAGTTGAAAGATATGGGGTTCTTGACAGTGTAGAGGTTGGCGAAATTCACTTATGCAACATTAATAAAAAACATTTGTGAAAGAAAAACATTTATTATGAATATAATAAAGTATAAAAACACAAATTACTAACGGTCTAATTGCTAAACAAAGATAGGTATGTGTGTATACATGTGTGTGTGTCTGTGTGAGTCAGCGTGCTTTCAAGATGGTCGCTGGCCAAAGAGATAACACCCGTCCCCCACCTATTGGAATGTTTACGACCTGTAGAGCTAATGAGGTGAAGAGTTATGCGTGTGTCTGTGTGTGTGCCAAATTAGAGGAAGTTACTAGATTGGATGCAACGAAAGACTGTGAAGAGCATAACAGACTAACATTACTTTCTCAATAACTTGTACCCAAAATATCACAACACCACAAATCAAACTTATAAACCTCACACAGAATCGAATAAACAGTCTTGCTTAGCCTAGTATAATTATTAAGCCCAGTTGTGTTACCAGTCCGTGGAAAGGGGAAAAAGGAAGTTGCTGTGCAGTTCGCAGTTTTGTGTCGTCTTGCTGGTTTCGGTTGAGCGGTATAGCTCAGTTGCTGGCTGAAGTTTTCCTGCAGGACATCGCATCGCTGCTAGGACGTTGGTAGAGCTTGGAGGGCGAGGAGGTTTCCTTGCTGAGATGAGCTGGAAGCTGCACCTTTGTGCTCCTCTCGAAGAGTTGGATGGGAAGAGAAGATGTGAGCTGGAGAAGAGGCTCCACAGCCTTCCCTCCTGTAGAAGGATTGTAGGAAGAGGCAGGAACTGGCTCGACAGCCTTCTCTCCTTGGAGGGAGGGTAGAAAGAAGACTCGACAGCCTTCTCTCCGTTGAGGGAGTTTAGAAAGAGAGCTCCTGGCTCAACAGCCTTCTCTCCTTGGAGGGAGTTTAGAGAGAGACGAGATCGAGAGCAAGAAGCTGGAGAACCTGGCTTATATTGGCCCGGTGACCTCACAGGTCATGGGGTCCAGAGTGACCAATGGGAGTTGAAACCTGTGTCCCTGGGGGGTTTTCCACCCCTCTGTGTGAAGTTGTTGCCTGCTGGGAGACTGAGTTCCTTGCTCTGGTTTTTAATGGCCCCTGGGAGACGGAGTCCTGGGGGAACATGCGGCTTCAGGGTTTGATGGCACATGTAGGCCGAAGTGTGGTTTCACACAAAACCATGGCCCAACATTTGATTGAATTTACACGTCCCGCAACTGAATGTAGATACCTGTTCGTGAAATAAACATGCATGACAATAGGAACAAATATTTTATAGAAATAAACAGTTCATCATTTGGTATGAAACCGATAGTGTTGCTTAATGTACAGGGAATTATTACAGTATAAACTTTGAAGGTACCTCAGCTTGGTGAGAGTTGTATACTAAAAAAAGGTAGTATCGGATACAGATACCATATTGTGAACCTACTCACATATAACAAGTGCAGATTGAATTCCAGTAGCAGACTTTTGTGCCATTTTCAAACATATCACATCCCATGTAACACTTCTGCTGAAAAACCAGTCCGTGTTAAAGGACAAAATCTTGCATGTACATGTAGCTACCAAATATTTTATAATCAGGTTTCTTTTCCACACAAAACAGTGATTTTGGTTTAAGTAAACTACAAAATATCAAGGGGAGTTTGGTTTTAAGTACGTGAAACTAATATTGTTTATCTTGAAATCATGGATCTTATTCAAATTATCACCCTTGTGTGTTCGCTCCATATAACTTGACTAGCTACTGGTTAGTAGATCTAAACAACATAGCCCAAAATTATATCAATTAAAAAAATGTCAGTCTACATCGATAATTGTCATGATAAATGTCACATTATTATTTATATTTATTATATTAAACTTTTTGTTCCTCATGAAGGTTGTGGTTTTTAACTACAAATCTGAGGTAGATCAATTATGTGTTATACATCCTCACTCTGCTCTCACAATGCTAAGGCTAACTAGTTTTTTCCAGACTGTAGCATTCTCTTACTCTCCTAACACGTGTAGCTGTCACCATGTCACCAATATGCAACATGAGGCAGCGGACAGACGGAGCGGGAGAACACCATTTTGTTTCAAAGTGTTGGTGATGAAATCTACCAACATATTGTTCTGTCTGGGCATTTTATAAGCCATTTCAAACCATGGCCGCGAATGCGATCGACTGCACCCGAGAACATATTGTAAGCAAGTTGCCAAATTTCATCCAAGCATATGTGAGACAACGGGGGGATCAGCAGAGGGAGGGGGCTGCTGCATCAGTCCCAAAGGACGCATGAAGACAACTGAGGCGTTTTTAATCTCACTGTTTATGTTAAATCCTGTTATACTGTATGGTGACAATTAATTTGAGTCCTATTGCACATTTGTTCATCCTCAGGAGGACTAAAGATTAACACAAAGCGTGTACACTCTCAGAATGGGGATGTACACGGTACATCAAAAAAACACCAAGATTTCCTCCCTTGTTCATTGAAGTGGCAGCTCTTACTGTTTCTAGTATTTATATGCAGTTAGCACACTTGAAAAGGGCTTTTAAAAGTAACCAGATCTTCTTTTATAATAATGTAAGCAATGAAAAGCCTCAAACAACCATATGTGAATGACCGGAGGGATAAGACGCAGAAATAGACTCAAGGTGTCATCCCAGAGGGCTGATGAAGGAGAATGCAAAAAATTCTTGCTTGGAAAACAACATATTGCTTCATGTTTTAATTGGAGCAAGGTAATGGTCCGTGAAGACTTGTGTATTAGTCACAAAGACAAGCTGTTCTGATTAAAACATGTTTTTGTGAGTTTGTGTGTTTGTGTGTGTTTCCCCACATTAAAAAGTTGATGTGTCTCTTTGGCCAAGTGCCCGTTTTGCGTCAAGCCTCCCCGGGGGAACACTATTAGTCTGTTCTCTTCTAACACCAAACTTTTTATTAGCTCTGATTTCTTAGAAGCTCTTTAAGAGAACTTGTTCACTTATACACAGTCTGTGTATCCACATAATTATACCCTCGCTTTGGAAAAGCCGCCAAACAATTATTATAGCACATGTACGACATAATCTACAATTTAATGGTAGATAAGAGGGAAGGGTGAGACACAGTTGACTCTGTTGTAAAGGTGATCTGGGGACAGAGTGGTGAGTGTGTGAGTGTGTCTGTGACTTAATTGAAGTGTGTTGCATGTGTGTTTATCTGAGGGAGAAGGAGAAAGCTATAGTGTGCTATAAATACAGTCTGTCTATCATCTTTATCAGCTGTCACCACAGTTAATGGGGTAGACCACTTTCTAAACACGCAAACGCACAGACACACAACCATGAGCGGGAAATGAGGCAATTCGATTAGGATGACATATACCTTGTCTTTATGGAAGAGCCTATCTTACACCTCAGTCAATACCTCAATGAATTATTACATTTCTCTCCATGTTTCCTCCAAATTAAATGAAATTGCCATTTTCTCATTGAAACAATATCTTTGTAGCAGTTTTATTTTTGTGGAATTATTTTCAATTTGTTAGAAGTGATATGAAAATGAGATAACGGACAGTGGATCATATGAACCAATTTAAAGAAAAGTAAAAGACAACAGCTTATTGGCTTTGTGAGGCTATAATGCACAACAGCTTGTAGCTTAATGCTAAAGTGCTCAGCTTGACATTTCTAAAGCGCCAATGTTAAGGGTCTGTTTTTTTTTCTTCCTCCCAAAAAAAAAGGCTTGTTGTTTTGTGTCCTTTTGAGACTAGAGGGTGAAAGAGAGATTGCCATTTGCAGATATACTCACAAATACAGCTGAGACTGAGGCCTGGCTGTTTGCGTGGACAGTAACAACTTTATGGATGATGGTGTGAGCGATGCCAATAGCATTGCACACAGCTATACAATGGAGCAAAACACCAACTTATGTTATTATGAGACATGTCTTTCTTTTTAAAAACAGTGGCGGGACAAATTTGAATATGGTGGGCCGCCCCAGTCTAGATAATTAATGGGAAACACTGCAATAGATGGGGCGATATTTCAGCACTGTCTAAAGTGTTGATGATAAAGGTAAGTAATGAGGCCAGCATATGTTTTGTTTATGCTGATGAAAATTTGGATGATTGTAGTGATAATAATAATGTTAATATTGATAACAGGATGTAGCCAGTGTGTTTGTTGGTTTTCAGGAATTACTTGTCAGCTTTGTCTTCACAGCTTTGTATGTTAAAAGCTCTTTAACTTCAATAGAGGGAGTATTTCTGTATTAAGAGTGGAGAAAGGAGATTAAAGAAAAATTAGTTGGATATGGAGAAAAAGCAGCTTAGATTGTGTTTTGAAGGTGGCGTTTGAAAACATAACATGAGTCACGTTAGTGTGAGGGGGGGGAATTTGCGAAGAAAGGGGAGCAACAAAGTGATAAAACCAGCGACAGAAAAGACAGGGAGCAGAAGAAAGGTCTAAGGTTTGTATTTAATCCCCCGGCTGTTTGTGTCTGCAGCTCTCAGCAGAGCTTTAAAGCTTCCAAGGCAAGACGTCTTTATTACAGCGTATCCCCACACCACATTTAACCTGCCCGGCGTATCCTCTTCACTCCTCTCTGCCGTTCTCAAGCCTTTTTGTGTCTTTTTAGGATTCCCTTTTTTCTTGTCTTTACTTGCAGCAGCCTTTAACATGTTTTCCAAAGTCTTTTCATTCTAACAATAGATCTGAATAGGTGGTGTAACAGGCCCACTTACTTTGATCTATTCAATGCTAGCAAGGCATTTATGCTACTTAACACCCCACTCACCAGTCATCCCTCTTTCTTCATATGCTTGGTGTGTGCCAAGCCTGGAAAACACCTTCTCTTATCCCTGTGTGTGTCCTCATGTCGTTCCGTCGCTCAACAGCACATAGTCTGCTTTTCCCTGCATGTGTTTTTATAAATTTATGTGCTTGTGTGTGTGTGTGAGAGCGCTGGTTGTGTGTGTGTGTGTGTGTGTGTGTGTGTGTGTGTGTGTGTGTGTGTGTGTGTGTGTGTGTGTGTGTGTGTGTGTGTGTGTGTGTGTGTGTGTGTGTGTGTGTGTGTGTGTGTGTGTGTGTGTGTGTGTGTGTGTGTGTGTGTGTGTGTGTGTGTGTGTGTGTGTGTGTGTTGCACAGAGATCTTTTTATTCAGAGGTGGATAAAGCTGGTAAAGAAGTCCTATTTGTCCTCAGTGGTTAATGTCAGCCAAAGGGCTCTTTAAATTCAGAGCGGCAGTTTTTAAGGTGGAATGAGAACTACTAATATAATTAGTAATATAATGTGGAGCGGACCCTGGTGTTCTCCATAAAGGGCAAGGAAATGACTTCTATTTCTGCTAAAGTGATCTGAGTTCAGTTTGGCCGTAGTCTTTGGCGAGTCATCAAATCTGATCAAACATTTGGATCTAAAATGATCCAACTATAAACACGTAATTTGTAATTTGCAAATCTTTTGCAAAACATTTTTAAACTTTTACTTCAGTAAGGTTCCCCTTTGTTTCTACTTGACTGCCTTGGTTATTTTAAAAGTAAATCTTAATTTAAACATCAGAAAAGATGCTATTAAATTATTCTTTATTTTTTATTCTTTTTCATTTCTTTAAATCCAAAGCCCTGAGGGCCACAAAGACGTTGGCTCTCTTGCTGTCCGAGCACTGCCACATGTGGCGGCTGTGGCTCAGGAGGGTAGAGCAGGTTGTCCGACAACCAGAGGCTCAGTGGTTCGATCCCTGGCTCCTCACATGCAAGTGTTAGGACATCAGAGTATGTATGAAGCTCTCCATATAGATGTGTTGTTTAATGTATGGGTGAATGTCACCTGTTTGTCCTAAGAACCTTGAATGGTCATAAAGACTAAAAAAGTGCCATATAAATGTTGCCCATTTACATACATGACTTCTTATGTTACTTAATTTGTAGCAGAGTAAACCTTCAGTAAACATGTAAGATTAAACAGAAATTTATTTGTAACCATTTATTGTAAAGCTTCTAGTCCACCTGATTGCAGTGAAAGTTTAAAATACGAGACAATTATTGCCACTGACCTATTTGACACATAAAAGTGAAACCTTCAGCAGGCGATGACTGAAATAATAGTTGACACTCGTTTTTTGCCACATAAGCAGACACCAACAGTTACATATGTGCACATATGTGCACACCCTAACCCTTATTGGAAGTCGCTTTGGATAAAAGCGTCAGCTAAATGTAATGTAATGTAATGCGCATAAAATAAAATCAAAGCACACGAACATGCACAAACTCACACATAAACCTTCACATAACCCTTAGATCGCGTCCTTGCTCTCAGCTGCCACTGGCTAATGTGTCGCGCTCGGAGGTGGTGAAATCTGGTCATAGATGCTGGCACTTGCCTTGGGTCACACGTAATCACACAAATACACACACAGACACACAAATGTGCTAACTTTTCCCTGAGGGTGTGACAAGAGGACAGTGAATCAAAGGACGATGAAGAACAGTCATCTTTGACACAGATTGACTCAGACAGCCATGTTCTTCCTCCTCTTCATTCCAACTAGATCAGCTACACAGAAAGGAACCTTCACATTACTTTTCTCCATGTGTTTATACACATACATGTCAGTGATGTCAAGTAAATTTCAGTTTAAAATATCTTTTGAAAAATAGGCATACACAGGGATCAACTTTTTCCACTTGTATCAATAAACCTTGGCTGCTCGGGGTCTCTCAATCCAAACACTATCGGAAAACCTGGCGTGCGTTCAAAGAGAATAATCTCCTTTCCTCAGCACTATTCCTTGACCCCGATGGAATATGATGGAGGTCTAGGAAAGATGAGAAGGAGAAGCCGGAAGAAGCAGGGAAAGGAGAGCCACGGTGTGGAGGAAAAAAAAAAAAGACTCTACCTACACTGTTTTAAAAAAGCAACAACAACAACAGACGATACGCACAAATGTTCACGGACGAGGTCATGTATTAAAGTTTTATTCACATTACAGAGTAAACAGCAGTGAATAACCGTGGTCCATTATGAGTGACCGATACAAAGAGTGACAAGACAAAACAACCAACTTGTTGTCTAGCAGTGTGTTTTTCATTTGTCATACCTTGTGTGTCCCTGACATTACAGCTGAGATGAGCAAAACCACAGGTAAAGCAGATACAAGCAGACACAATTAAAAGGCGACAAAAATGAAATTGTTACCTTAAATAAAACTGGGGATTTCTCTGGGTTTGAACATTGCTGCAAAATTACAGATAACGTAAGGACACAAGTCAAGAGGATAAATGACAGGTCTCGTAATTTTATGGACATTTTAATGAAGAATTGTTGCATATTATTACTTTAAATCATGCAGTTGTTTTTCTTTACATTTCCTTTATGTGGATTCACATTTGTGAATGGACGTTCTGTCATGATGTTTAATTACTGTTCCCTCACCTCATTACCAGTGACCTTCAGGTGCACAGCAGGGAGTGATGCTGCCTATTGTAGTTATGTGGCCAGATAGCAATTGTCCCTTTTTGTCCTGGAAGCCAATTATTTGCGTCAGATGCACCTTTGATTAATTGTACAACGTTGGTTAAGGTCACAGCTCGACAACTTCAATTCATCATGACATAATTTCACCTTGATACTACTCCCACAACATTATCCTTACAAATAATAGGTAATAAATGAAGGTAAAAGAGCGTAAAACTCTCTATGGCTGCACTTTGAAGTCTTTGGAAATGCACATGATGGTGAAGAACCACAGTTTGAACGCACGCGCGCGCGCACACACACACAATAATAGCAAACCAATCTTCAAGTAACAGATGTTTTTTTCCCCACCTTTTTGTTGTGGAACAAATTGTTGTAAGTCGAAGAAAAAACACTTGTGTGTCGTATCTGTGTGAATTAAGAGCTGAAAGTGCTGGTGTAGATATTGCCCCCCATCATCCCCCCCCCCACACCAACCCCCCCCCCCCCCCCCCCACACCAACCCCTTATCCAAATGTGTAGAAAGAGGCAAACGTGGTGCAAACATCAGCAGTTCAGTGAATCGCTGCATGCACTGAGAAATAGGAGGACCTGAGGGAAAAGGTCAAAGCAATATAAATTTGACATGTAGATGGGAAGGGCTTTTTCACCTTCTGGGGATGTGGGTGTTTTTTTCCCAACAGTTTTGCACAGTACAATGGGCTGTGTGCAAAATGTTCTTTCTTCCCCTGAAGCACAACATATGCAGTCCCCTTAAACTATTGAAACAGCAAGACAAATTTCATCTTGTTGTTGTTGTACACTGAAGATGTTTGGGTTTAAGATGATGAAAATAAATTCAGATTTTCACCTTGATGTCTCCAAACTGTTGACTCCATCTTTTGATCTCAAAATCAAATGTCTTCAATTAATGACAATTAATGCAACAAAACTTTGGCAATTCATTTAAAAAAGTTCACCATCTTTCTTTAATATACAAAACTTAAAAACTAGCCAACTACTTTAGTTTGACTTTACTACATTGCATGGTCAAAGAAGATGTAGTTTCAGACATTCTGTGAAATACATAAATGTACATCCTAAATACACATAAATCAATGTTAATCATGTTCATATAACAACCTTCACAGCTCTTTGTTAGTATGACCTACAGTAGCAATACTGCAAAGCTCTTATGATGCATACATAACACAATTCAATTAGTAATTTGCAAATTGTAGCATACAGTCTATGATGGTGTTGGCAGACGGAGACCAAATCCATTCATAACACTAAAGTGTATAACTGCACTGCAACACTTTCTGGACAAATTACTTGCACAGGTTATTTATTTATACCGATCAGGCTCCAAATAATTCTGAGTGTTGAAGCTGTAATAAATCCATGATTGCAGGAGTTTACTGAAAATCCTTTTAGTGCTTGGCAGTTTTTGTCAATTAATAACACCAGTGAGAGGCAACAAATTTGAACCTAAGCCAAACTTGTACTTTAGTGGATGATAATGTATTTAGACGGTTCAACACATAATTATGATTTTGAGATTGAAAGTTCATTCTTGACCTTGGAAATAAAAGTTGATAAAATCTCCTCACGACAAAGTCGTTTTAGTCGTAGAGGCTGTGAAGCTTTTCTGAAAAAAGTATCGGCAACATTTCTGTTCACTAGTTCAAGAATTTACTTTATTAAGTTTTCAAGTCAACTTAGATGAATCAAAGTGCTGAGAAATGTGAACGTGTACTGTTAAATATCTACATGTGTACAACGGGAACATCTGCTGATAAAGATTGTGTGATCTGATTAAATGCATCAGAACAGCTCCTAAATTAGTGTTGTGATAATTGATAAGTGCTGTGAAAAAAAAAAAAAGTAAAAACACCGACACGCATGCACAAGTGTTGGCTTACAAAAGCAAAGCAGAGATCCCCCCATAATTCATACATGTTCATGCAGACGCTGCTGGTGGCAAAACCTCCATTCACACGTTCCCAAAGACTGGAAGATGATAATGGGAGGGAGCAGTCTCCCCCCAGGCGCCAATCAATCCGCATTCATGTGGGACCCGCTTGGTGCGTGTGAAGTCCAATTTAATGACTGATGTTAGAACATTCTTTGTGTGCAAATTGCCACATCGGTCATTGTTTTGATCAAATCCTCACAAATGAGAAGGAACAAGATGCGAAGCCGTGCTCGGCACAGGAAGAGATTTCTTATCAGTTTCTCTAACCTTCCGACTCCCTCTCCCTCCTTCTTGTCTCCGAGACACACAGAACAGACATGTAGAAATGATTCCTGAGAACTGCACTGAAAAGTTCATCATGTGTCAGGAGAAAAGAGGGAGTGAGTGAAGGAGAGTGAGCAGAGGGGCGAAAGTGTGAAGTGTGCATGTTGGAACTGATGTGTACTGACGTGTGTCAGAGAGAAAAAAGGAAAACGTGTTTGGCAGCAGAGTTGTACAGATTCAGTGAGGATACGCAGTGAAGAGAAGTGGATATAGTAGATAAACGTTTACTCTCTGGCACAGAGGAATATGCAGGTTATTCTCTGGGTTAGGTTGCTGGAGGCTCTGTGGGTGGATGGGTGGGTGGGGGGGGGTTGCTTATGAATGTATTTTTGGTGCAAAACATTAGGACAATGGAATGTGTACCTAGTAGAAAGTAATTTGTACATGTAGACAACTTGTCGATTTATTTTTCTCTCCTACAAATATAACTGTTTACACCTTCTCAAATTATTCATTACAGATGCACAAATGTGAGAAATCACAAGAAACTCTTGCTCTTTTTTTTTTTGCTACAGTTGCAAATATAGTGTAAAACATATTCTCACACCTGTAACAAATAACGTGAAGTCATGGACAAAATGTGCACATCTGCAAATCCGTATGTCAATGAGAGTGGCACAGCTGGAGACTATTCTCTTGGATATTCTTCGCACATAAACACACGTCAATAACTGCAACTGCTTGAAAGCAAATGCTGTTTTTTCGATCACACAGTTGCTATCAATGCATCTACCCATTATTATTACACTATCATTTAATTATCATTACGATATTTAAAAAAACCTCAACACTATAATGTTCACTTTCTCAGTGGCTACTAATTATTTTCTCTAAGTTCATATTTTTCAGACCTTAGTCTTTTATAAAGTTATCATCTGTGACCAATGCAATTCTTTACTGTTGCAGATTTTCTCACTTTCATTTGTGCAGTGAAGACGTCAGAAGATGAGTTGTCACTCGTCATGAATTTATTTCCTCTGTGGCAGCGAAACGTCTTCAGAAACACTTTTCTGCCTGATTAATTCTGAACGATTCATTGGAGAGGGACTTGGAAACACTGGCTAGCATAGCAGCATTAAGGCTACAAACAACCCACAATGCAACACTCTGTACAAGGCTGTAGTTATGGTGGTATTTTCTCCATCTTTTCTCTCCAAAGTGATCGAGCTCATCACAAAGAGTTTCTGTTCATTCATGTCTTATAACGGTTGGGACAACCCTGAGGATGATATATCAGACAATACTTCTTTTAAATTGATTCATTTTAACTTCTCATAAGATTTGTTGACAAAAAGAGAAATATAGAATTTCACCTGCTTTGTCATATGAGCCATTTTATCTAATAAATCATCCACCAGAATTGTAACAATGATGTTTTCCTTGTATAGAGGGTTGTGTACGGGAAAGCATAAGAAAACAATATATAGTTGAAGAGGTTGAAGGAGAAATTACAAGAAAGACATGAGGGAGGGAGGACGTTTTTTAAAGCTGCCACGTAAATGACAGCAGAAACCAATGTATGGGTCATAAAGGATGGACAGATGGATATTTGGGCATTGTGTGTGTTTGCACCCGACATCAGCTGCATAGACCGTGTTGACCGAACCGAAATGAGACGTCTGGTCTTATTGCATAACCAGCTTGTCCTTACAGCCGTCGCCTAGCAACAGAGCTACAGACGAAAAAGTTATTTTTGATAAAAAAAAAAACGTTGAAAAGGTGTTTTTGCTTTTAACGTGCACTAGCTGTGCAAGTGAGTACTTACATTTAAGAATACATTCGTCCGACATTTTCACCCCACTTGCTGCCTCCATTACCTCTTGGAAAAACAGTTTGTCACAGCAGTGCAATGAATTATGGGATATGTTGGGCCGGGAAGGATCGACCTGGTGGATCCTCGATTGCTCGGGGTTGGAAGGACTCATTTGGAGGAGCCTTGGAATTGGGAGAGTCCAGTTGAACTTCTGTGACTCAATTGGTCTTTAAATCCAGCCTCTGAAGGATGCGGCCCCTGAATTGAGACACAGCTCACAGCTCACATTTCTCTTTCTTGCCTTTTCTTATTTCTCCCTATTATCCTCATCACCGCTGACAAATCCAGAGATTCTCCTCTTTGGTCTCCTCTCCTCTGCCTGTGTCCTATACACCAAGTGACCAGTTGCCCCTTCATCAATAAGTCCTTCTTTTCATCTCCGTATCCTTTGCTCATCTCTTTGCCCTCCAAAACATTTCCTCTTTCATGTTCTATCTCTCTGCTTTCTCTCCATCCTTCCTCTGGATCAGATCTGAGTCGCTAACCTTGTCTCGTTCCAACCCTGGCTTTCATCTCTTTGGTCACCTTGCATCCCGCTGCCTCTCACCTCAACTTCTAACCCACTCACCAAGCCTCCATCCGTCCCTTTACTGCCGCCAGCTTCCGCTCTCTGTCCTCTCTTCCGATCTTGCTCTCATCACCATCACCTAATTCTTTTTGCTCTCTCCATTTTCTGTAGCTTTTCTACAACCCTCCATGCTCAGTACTGTTCAGTCCCTCCCACTATTCACCTCTCTCTCCATCTCCTTCCTTCCCTCTGTGCGACAGATCTTTCTCTGCAGGTCTTTGTACCTGAGAGTACACGACCATCTGCTCTGTGCAGCTCTGTCTCACATCTAAATTTACTCTTCTCGTAGCTTCGCTCAACACATTTGTCTGAACACATTTAAATGCATCAATATCCCCTCAGGACCATTTCCACCACCAGGAGGAAAAACACTGTAGGTCATGAACATTAAATTTTTTATGATTTTCTATCCCTATATTTATTTATTTTTTATTTTTCAACAATGAATAATACTAGGATTTTTGTTTGATATATATATAAATAAAAAATATTCATAGAGAATTACACTTAGGACAGAGGAGGTAGATTATTTAATTTCCAGTTTAAGGTGGGGAAGTCCCATCCTGCCACTGATTGGCTTGACCTTATTCTTCCCTAACCCTAAACAATCACCACGTTTCTTTCCTAAACTCAACCCAAGCCGTGGCAAACCAGCATTACTCCTGATAAACGTATTTTAAAACTGTAAAATGATCTCTCCTATACAATCTAAGAACAAAAATTCTCACTTATTGAGCCACAAGTCTTAGAAAACGTTCAGCACAGCCACTTTGTCCGACAAGCTTCTTCTAAAGATGAAGAAAGAAAAAACGCACGTCAGTTGCATTCAAATGTTATAGCAGAGTGGACGGCACATGGTCAGTCACATGCATTGATTGATGAGCGTTTCAGTGTCAGTCGACAGTGTCAGTCGTGGGCTGTTCCAGTATATTTCTTTTTTTGTGTGGAGATTAACATAAAACGCCACAGCCTATACAAATACAAATGCACACGGTGGTACGACAAGGCCAGTAATAAGCATAAGCTGGACACAGTGGAACAACAATATAAAAGGCCTTTTCAAATGTAAAATACCCATATCAGCCTCAATCAGGTTTACACTTCAGTTACACTTCGTCCCTCAGTCACGCCACATTCAGCAGTAAACCAGTGATGTGAACTTCATGACTTAGTCAGTCAGGACAGACATCAGCTACTTCAACCCATAATATAATACATTTCTGGTTTAACTTGATTGAGAAAAAAAAACATTAGCACTTTTTAAAAAGAAATATGATCCCTGCATAAATAACTGGCAGGAATAAATCAGCAGCTTCTTTCTGCAAACCATTGCACACATTTGAAAAAAGGATTAAAGCCATGAGGTCTTAATGTTTTGTTTGTTCCTTGTTATAGAAAGAACAGAATATACAATGATTTATCTATAAGGAGATCTTTTTCCCTCTCTAGATAATGTGACACTTTGCCTCAGGTTTGTTTGGTGCCAAATTTATTGCTTCATTAAAATTCACCTCGGTTCTGGGTATTGTTAAGATTTTAATGGGCCCTCTACCCTCACCAATACTGCTCATTGATGCAGAACTTAAACAGTTCCGTTATCAGTCTTTTTTAAACGGAAATATACATATTTATAAAACCGTGCATTTACCTGTTTGTTGTCTGTTGCTCAACGTGTCCCCCCCCCCCTCCAAACAAAAGACTGGTGCACTTGTGGCAAATAACATTGTCAACATAGACTCTACTGAAGTGTAACCACACATTTAGAGGTTTTGTTCTCACTGCCATTGCAAACAAGAGCTCTGTGTGATTGTGTGTGGAGAGATCTGAATTGGAAACGGTGAAAATGCATCAGACTGAATGTCTAAATGTCTTAATCAGAAATTGATGTGGTCAAATAAAATGTGCAAGATAACTTTTATGTCACAATAATAAACAGGAAATCAATTTTTTTTTATTTCTCCAGCACCGAGAGCAGAACTGTTAATGTTGGAGCTTATCAATACTGTCTTTAATAATTTAGCCCCGGGGCCCATTCAATTCCAAGTTTTGGTACCAATCCCTAACCCTGCAAAACGAACTGGAAAATATGACAATATAAAAAATATGCAATGAGTGGAAGAACGACGAGTCTTGGCCTATTTACGGTTAATGTCTCCCTCTCTTTCTCTCATTTTTCATTTTCTTATTTCTCTCATGCTCTCTTTAGATTATTTCACGCAACATAAATAGAAAATACATAAGTTAATTGGGGTGTGGAAGAAACCAGTAATGGCTTATATGAAAACAACACCTAGAAAATATACAAAAGAGAAAATTCAAAACATACAAAATCATCAATACATGTTATTTATTAGCATTAAATGAAAAAAATTGGACACACATTAGTATAACAAATGATACAGAGGGAAGAAAATATGCCGTAATCACAGTGTGACTAACAGATTCTAAAAGAGCTCCTTTTCATTCCAAATCAAATGTTTTAACCACACAGCATTTCTAATTCTCTTTTTGTACATGAACGATGACTTGGAGGAATTCAAGAAATGTAAATTTTCACTCTGCAATATTTAAAAGAACAGACTTTGCTTCTTCACTATATATGAAAGCCATTTGTGTTATGAGTCACTCATCCTGTCTTGCTGAGTTGCAGATGTTTCCTGTGAAACAGAACAAAGGCTACTTCGGAGCACGTCACTCGCTGTGTCTTGGCTTTTAGAATATCTCCGGCTGTGTCGGTGATTGGGTATGGAGAGGTGTGTGCTGTGTCATGTCATGTGGGAGACCAGCGGCGATGGGACATAGCTGCATCAAATAATATGAAAAAAGCAGAAAAGAAAGTTGTCACTTGTCTGTGTGTCTAAGAGCTAAGTGAGTGTTTGGCACCTGTTTGCAGAAAAACACCAAAGCTATGTCCAATCCAACCAATGTCAAGCTTTCCAAGACAAGCACGAGGATGATGTAAGATCAGAAGATGTTCAAATACGACAAATGTGAATTTTACACCTGGAGATTGGAGGACAATTTTCAGTAACAAGTAAAGGAATCTGATTGGCAGTTTCCTACACAATAGTGTCAAGCCAGTTCTTTTTCCGTGCGCTGCAGCCCGGCGTTTCCTTCCAGCTGATCCCATCGAGATACTCACTCGACAAATCAGAATGTCAGTCCACTCCTCCGCTCCCACACTCAACACACATCCTGTCTCTGCTCTTCATTTTCCTGCTCCTCTCCCAGCTGTTCTGCTGGAGTTTAAATTTTTACGTTTCTCCCCTCGCTCTGATGCTACATCTGTCAGTAACTATACTGCCGTCGCCTAATGAGCCGCCATTTATGAGTGATTATGCAGATGAGGGCTGAGTGCAGAACAGACACGTTCATGGAAAAAAACTCATCACTTCGTCATTGTCATTACGCGATTCTTTTCATGATGATTATCAACATTGTTTTATCGCCCAGCTCCAGTTTAACCCTTTGCAAAAATGTAAGAATGAAGGAAGAAATCCAAAGAGTCAGGAGGATGAAAATCAAAGAATAAGAGACAGAAGAATCAAGAGTTTAGAAGTTGACTTTTTGGGTGAGAAATAGAAAGAATAACAGAAATTGATGGTGGAAATAAGTTTACATTGTTGGTTTCACTTATCACACACAGCAGAGTTTGATTATAGTCAAATGTGTCTAAACGTACCAAGTCTGATAAGAATCCAGACTTACTGAGACCATATTACCTTTAATTAATGCCACCTCATTATTCCCTTTACATGAATATTCCTTTTATGAGCCTGCTCATTTTAATTTCAAAACCAAAACATGCATCTTTATTAACAACAAACCAAACTTGAGCTCAAAAAGAATAGATTTACTCAACCTTTCACCCTGTGGACTGAAGCACTTTGCCTTCCGCAGAGTTGAAAAGATTTAGAAGAAAGCATTGGGTGCTCAGAGCCGCTTTAGATGGATGTGGAGATCTGAGTGAGCGTGCACACAAACACACAAAGATTAATATCACACATTTTAGCAAAGGGCTGATTTTGAAATGATAATTCTTTCATTTTATACACAGGGAAAATGTGAACCTCCAGAAAGGTCACTTAGCTTCACTCTCCTCTTTCGCTCTGATGAAAAACAATGGTGAACTTTGTAAGTTGGCAACCTGTTAATTTAGGAGATGTGTATATTAAACTTGGTGTTCGTACATTTAATGCTTGTGTTTTTATGCCTCTGTCCGTCTGTCCGTCCCATTCCCGTGAACGCGATAGCTCAAGAATGCCTTGATGGAATTTCCTCAAATTTGGTACAAATATTCACTGGTTCTTAAGGATGAACTGATTCAATTTTGGTTGTTAAAGGTCAAAGGTCAAGGACACAGTGACCTCACAAAGCCCTTTTTTTCAAGGTAAAGGTTACAATGACAAAGCTGCAGTTACACGTTCTCTGCGAGTAATATCCGTAAGCGTTTTTCCCTTTTACGATGAAGAGAGATGTAGGAAATAGTGAGTGAGTGGGTGATTTCAGATTTCATGAAACGGGCTGCATTCGCCGGTTCTGTGTTTCAGATTTTTACTCTCTCTTGCTCTGCCTCCCTTTTGTCCTCTCCTCAATTTTCTACTGGTCAAGTTAATGGGTCTTTAACCTCGTGTCAATGAGCTAGGGGCTCTGGTGTGATCGCCCACACTGCAACTATTCCCTTCCCAATTAGGCAGAGATGCAGGCCGGAAGACGGCTTCTCTCTCTCTCTCTCTCTGTGTGTGTGTGTGTGCGTGTGCGTGCGTGCGTGCGTGCGTGCGTGCACTTGCATCTGTATCCCATTATCTTTGTCATTAACGACAATAATGGCACTCATCATGGAAACCCCGGGCTATGTTTGCGCACACACGCACACACTGAGTGCCTCGATGACTTCAGAGGACATTCCATTGAATTTCCTGGAAACACAAGTTTACCCTAACCTTATAACATATTTCTAATGTTTACATTATGGGGACTTACTTTTTGTCTCCATAATGTGACCGTGTAAACAGATTTAAACACAATTATGACTATAATCATACCCACAGATTCTCACTGCAGGCTTGTGAGGATAATACAACAGGACATTATTAGCATCACCAGACTTGAAGCGATTAATTTGATCAAAAGATTGCCTGATTGGATACCGTATAATTCCATTGTGTGGGGCTGACATATCAGACAAATATCAGGCTTAATGCAATCTCTCAGATATTATTAAAAGCCTTTGTCATTCTGAATGCAACTAAGGATGATGGTGACCTTACATGAACCGCAAACCCCGTCTGTAGGACGATATGTCTTATGTCCTTTTTTACCAAATAACCCCAGGAACTAAATTTAGGAACTAAATCGGAATCAGCGAAGCTTTTTTGTTCTTGCAAAGGTTAAAAGGGAACACAAAAAAACAGGGATGCTAGTTTTTAAAGGTTTGGTGTGTTGTATTTAGTGACATCTAGTGGTGAAGTTGCATGTTGCAGCTGAATACCCCATCACTATCCTTTACCCAATTATATTCCATGCCATATATTGAAATAACCAATAATCTGGTTTCACAGCAGTGTCTCAGTAGGTAAAGTGAAGTTGTGGCTGAGTGAACAATTGACTCTGATTAGTCGAACCTCCGTCGTCATGGTAACAATGATAAAATGCTATTAACGTTACATTTTACCCAACAGCCCAAATGTGTAAAAGAATCAATGTTGTAGTAGGTTTGAGACTGGAAATGAACAGCGGTCTCCTCATGCGGACTTTGTTGCTCTTGTGCTCCAATCATGATTAGTACATCTGCTCCCGGAGGTCGCCTAACATTCAAACATAAAACTGGGTCATACCAAGATTTAGCTTTACAGGACGTTTCAAAAGCTGACGGATATGAGATTGGTATTTTTTCTACACTCTAAGAAATAACCTATACTCTCTGTACCAAGTTTCGTGACATCATGACAAGTTTCGGTGCAATAATGTCAATGTTGACTGTCACTCACATATATGCATTAAGACAGGTCTTAACGTCAGGCCAAATTATTGCAAAAACAAATTGTATCTCTATTTGCGTTGCCTGCTTAAAGTAAGTAGAGAGAGAGAGAGAGAGAGAGAGAGAGAGAGAGTTGAAGTCAGAGGAGGCGGGTTAGAGGGAGAAAAGGGAGGTGTGGGGGAGATAAGAGGGCATTATCTGCCCTGCTCATTCTCTCTTTTACCAGCGGGGGGTGTGGCGCCTTATCCCCGCTTCCTGCTCTGTGGGTCGCCTTCACAGTCTGAGAAAAACTGAATGTCACAAGCACGCACACACACACACGCTCATTGTCACTTTCCCTCACATCCACACACATCACACACTTTCGTTCGGTTACATGTCTGCACTAGCACACACACACACACACACACACACAGGCAGGGACTGTGTCACTCCCATTCAAACCCTCCACACACACTCAAATAAACACTGCGAGTGGCTCTTGGGGACCGTTGCATGCCTAGACAGACAGCTTATTATCACACTGTAAAGCACAAATATCAAAGGCAAAACAAGATGCAGTAAAAAAAAAAGAGGAGGGGAGATAAAGTAGACAAAGGAAGAGACTGAAAGGAAACAGAAAAGAGCATAAGAAGTGATGCTGAAAGCAAAAAGAAGCTAGAAATACTGACTTGTGATTGTTAAGTTGCCACGTTGTTGGATCTTCTAATCTCTTCTCCGGTTATGGTGTCGAATTGTGGCAAGAAAAGTGTTTTTCTGGAGTATTGTCCTTTTGGAAAGACAATGAATTTTGGTCTTTGACCACCAAAACCTATTCAGCTCATCTTTGAGACCAAATGAGCCTTTGTACCAAATTTGACGAAATTCCATCACGATGTTCCTGAGATATTACATCCACGAGAGTGGGACGGAGAAACGGGAAGACAACACTGAAATAAAATGCCTCTGGTAACGAGTGTCGCCAGGGCAAAGGCATAACAAGTATTTTGTTTATTATAGATGAAAGGACAAATAATAATAATAATTGTAATAAAAATACCTTTATTTATATAGTGCCTTTCAAAACACCCATCACAAAGTGCTTCAAATAGAGGACAAAATGAAAACGAGAACAAAACATCAAGTAAAATAATACAACATCCTCTAAAATCAAGACAGGAAAGAATATAAAACAAAATCTAAAATCAAAGACAACAAACAAAAATGTTTTTCAAAAGTTCTCGCAAAAGAAAAGGATAAAATTAATTTAAGTAATAGTCAAAACATTTCAATAAAAGCCAATCAGTAAGAGTAAGGTTTGAGAGAGGATTTGAAAATGGTCAGTGAAATTTCAAGGCCGACTTCTTTAGGACAAAAAATTTAAGGAAAGACGCAAGGGAAAGTGGGCGTCGGCACCAGTCCTGGCCTTTAATTTCTCTCAGTGGCGCCGAAGTTATCAGCCTTCCTCTGACAGAGGTTGCTTAATTGAACTGTTATCGGTCACATGCTCTTTAAAAGCAATAGACTGACGATTGTCTTTGTAAGCGAGAGGCTTTTTAAATGATAATAGAAAAATGAAGCCATAATGAACCAAAATGTGGCAAACAGTGTAACATTTAAAATTGAGGTGTACAAGATAAAGTATTCATGTGAAAATGTCATCAATTTATTGTAAGACACGAGGCTTTTGTTGTTTCAGGCGAGCATCAAAATTTAATTAGTCATTTTGTTCTGTTTGAGAAACACGTGAATTAACAAGTCATTGTGAACTAGCAGCATTGTGAGTAACATTGTTGTATTACTGTGGTGTATTCAGTATCATGTAGTGAAAACATCTTACTGATGTTATATTTGGAATACTTTTAAAGTCACGTATAGTCTGAACTTAACTGTTTTCAGTAAGTAGATGAAGATGTCGGCTGTTTCCAGTCTGGAAGCAGAACAAATCATTTTGTGTATCATCAGTGGAACAAAACATTGGTTTTATCATTCAGTAGTTATGTTTAATCATTGAGGCCACTGCTGTTTTAATTATCTGAGAAAACGTCATTACGTTACATGAATGTGATATGAGTTAATACCCCTCCACACACACACACACACACACACACACACACACACACACACACACACACACACACACACACACACACACACACACACACACACACAGTTCTGCCCAACTTTCAAAGTGAATATCTTGATTTGTCCTTGAGGTGACACTGTGTGTACTTGAGTATGTGAGTGCGTGTGCCAGCCTCCCTTATTAACGCGTGTCCCTGCCACTCTGCACAGCAGATCAGCACCTAATTACACCAACCAACAAGCTTTTCATCTCTGGTAAATAAGGTGGGCCGATCAGGGTGCACATCATTTTCACCCCTTGACAAGGACCACTGATGATGATTCTTTATATGAATTTATATATGAAGAGCAAGTTCAGACCAGGGGCTTGTGTGCATCTCAGTTTTAATCAGGGGTAAAATACTGTATGTATGGGAACATGTATCTGTATCAGATGATATGTAAACCTAAAACAATATAAAAAAACGAAATATCTTCAGTCGTCCTGATTTAATTTGTCTTGACTTACTATTAATGATGTATTATTAATTATATCCTTGTTTAGATTGTATGTGTTTTCTCCCTTTTAAAGGTTCAACCTTTGCAACACGCTGCTGTTGTCAATTGACTAAATAGGAAGAAGAGATCTTTTTCGCTTTTACTCTTTCACAGAACAAGAAAAACAAATATTAATGAAAGCAAAGCAATATTCATGTGAATAGGATTGTGCAATGTGAAGGTATATATTTAGTTATGATAGAAAAGCATGTATTTTTTGATTAAATGCAAATCTCTCTTTACAGCAATAGTCATTTTTTGGATGTCTGCATTTGTCCACACAACCTGGATTCAGGCAGGAATTTTGAATGAAGGCAACATAAACAAACATGGAGGAGAGGGAATGTGACGCAGAACCTGAGGTTTTGGTATGGAAACATTGACATGGACCAGAAAACCAGAGGAACATACAACACAACTAACCTTTTTTTTTTACCACTTACACAAATACCATGTCAAACAACACGGGGAGAGTCTACTGATGAGAGCCTCAACACAATCTCCACACCTAATGTTGCCAGATGCTTTTGCCTGAAGCAAACCATATGGCAAAAACTCACAAAGGTGGCTGGAGATCCGGCTGCTGTTGTAGAACTTACATCAGCAAAGACATGGTTGAGAAATGGTTTAAGTAACAAGTCAAAACAAGTTGTAATTTGGATGTGAAATGATCTCTACGGGGAAATTAGATTTTGGTCACATCGCACTGCCCACTGTGAGATCTTCATTTACTTAGTACATCAGTGTGTATGATTACCTGTAATAAAATGATCGGAAGTGTTTGTAATGAGTAAAGCATGCACTTAAACTAAAGGGACAGCTGAATATCCACATGTTCCTAGCTGCACTTAGAATGAGATATGGTTCCCACTCTGCCAGCTCATAAACGGAGAGCAGATAATGAGCGGGAAGTGGAGACACTGGGCATCTGGAGCAAGCATATGGATATCTCAGTTAATGGTGAGCAGATAGACCATCCTTCTGCAGCCTTTAGACACTGTCTCAGCAACAGCTGGAACCCAATGATCGCCAATTGTTTTGAACTACAGCTCTTACTCAATGACGAAAGGGAGGAGAAAGTGATGCAGTGATTGAAGTTGAATGTCTTCTGAAGTCTTAATCATTATTTCATGACCGCACATTGAGATGGAAATAGCGTCAAATAAAAGCTGAAAAGCTGCTTCTGCGTCTCATGTTCGTGTTTTGATCTTAAACCCAAATGTCTTCAGTGTACAAGTCATTTGTTCCAGTGGTTTTTGAGGGGACTATAGATCACAATATATTTTGCAAAAAGCTGAAGAGATCTGAATTATTTTTGGAGACACTCTACATTCATTCAACTTGATATTAAGCTGGAATAAATCCCTGGATCTTGTTATAATGAGGCAGCTTCTCTGACTACACCACCATGCCATCGTAGTTTGAGTGACCTTAATTATTTTTTGGGAAAATATACGTATATATCTTTGAATACTGTTGTCGGAAAGTCACAGTAGCTGTTTCCAAATAAGCCCGTAATGATGATACAAAAATGTTCCGTTCCAAAACATTGCAACAACCTTTAGACCTAGAATTCATACAGCGTGACCTCAAATCTTTGAAATGATAAAACTGTGCATTTTGCAGGATGCTAATGAATAAAATGGGCAGCACTGTGGTGCAGTGGTTAGCACTCACAGTAAGAAGGTGTTTATGTTCTCTCCGTGCCTGCGTGGGTTTTTCTCAAAGTGCCCTGGCTTCCTCCCACAGTCCAAAGACGTGCAGGTTTGGTTAAATGGAGTCTATATATAGCCTGTCTATATTGTATTTAATGCTTTTATTCAGCCTGGAAAGTTTTCAAAATCACATCAAAATGGTTTCAAACTGTTAGTTGTGTGTGTAAATGGAAATGCAACCGAGAATTTGGTTTATATGTATTTGTCATTGAGTGAAAAGTAATGGTTTGCTGTATATTTTTCTTGACAAGCTGCACTGACTAAACAAAGACATGCGGAGTTAGCCTGTCACGATGTCCCTTTGCAGGAGCGACTGAGTCTGTTGCACCTGCAAAGGGACATCTGTTGAATATTTTCAGTGAAGAAGAATTCAATTAACATCAACAACAATGTGGTATCTGGTGATAGATCAGTGATGCTTTTGATTGGTCTCTGACAATTCATAGAGGCCGTAGATAAAATGGAAACAATTTATCTTTAAGTAGAATAGGCAGCCCACTTTCCTGAGATTTTCATCTTTATACAGATAGACATGTTTTGTATAGAAATATGACCTTCAAAACATCTCTGGGTTTATTTAGAAAATCCTTTTTACCTGATATTTAATGTGAATGTTTTTCAAAGCTCAGAGTCTGTAGTGTTCCTGCCGCGCACTGCAAGAGAGGTCGTTACCCACGTTCCCTCAACTCTGTCGCTCTGCTGACATATGTTCAAATCAAAGCAGCCGAGCTAAAGTGGCTAATGCAGTTTATGACTGAGTCAAACTAGCAGACAGCTTTATGACTTCTGTCATGTCTGCCTCACTGTTATAACTTATGTCGGGCCTATGACAGCTTAACGGGGTGCACTGATCTATGGACTTCATATTGTGCTACAAGTCTTGATAACTTAAGTGATATTAATCCTGTACGCTCTGTGTGAAGAGCATCTTTTCATGCTGTGATTGCACAGTACATTTTGTATTCAGTGGAGGAGAAACCTTGTGCCACCGCTCATCTAGACACGGCCCGTTGTGTTTGGTGGCGTTATGTGCTGGAAGGCACATTTTATAGCCGCTCTCTCTGCTTTCACTAGCCTTCTCCAAGTGTGTGCTCGCATGCGTGCATCCACATTTGTGTGTCAGCACACTCGCATGCCGCTGTGAAATGTAGCTATCTCTCTTGCCTCAACTCCTTTCCTTCTCATTAAATTTGGGGGTTAAATTTGCATGTCCTCACCTTCAGAAAGAAGGTTATTCACATCCCGAGGTGTTTCCTTTTGAGTGTGTGTGTGTGTGTGTGTGTGTGTGTGTGCGTGCAGAGAGAAAGCATGAGTACAAAAACAGGAAAGATAGACAAACCCAGAACAACACTCACTAGTGTGTGGAAATTGCTTCCTTGCAAACATGAAGTTTTGCAGTAAACACAAACACCACTCTTTTCATTGGATGTAGTGAAACATGGGATAAGATTAACCTAATGAAAAACACTATATATACATGTAAAGTGGGACCTTTCTGTGTGTCGAAGATCAATAATAATGTGACACTGAAACATGGTAAGGCACAAGAGACAAAGAATGAAACGTGTCACATAACATGGTAAATATCTTGATCAGCACTCACAGCTCTTTACAGTACAGTTCTTGCTATTAACTCATATAGTGCATAGATCTATAAGCGGCACTTTCTCTATCATACATCACTGATACAGTGCTGGTGCAATTTGGGGTTAAGTTTCTTCCCCAAGGACATCTCAGCACGCAGGATAGGGGACACTGGGATCAAACCGCCGACCCTCTGGTTAGTGGAAACCCACTCTACCTCCTGAGCCACAGCCGAGCCAATATCAAGAAAAGCACATTACACGAAGAAACGAGGACAGAAGGTGTTTACAAGAGCATCCATTTGTTTTAACCTGTGGATAAGATGCATATATTGACAAATCACTGAAGTTCTTTTGTGTGCGCTATACACAAATTTACATTTAACCCCTGTGTAATAAGGATCATAGTCTAGACTGTGTGTGTTTATGTGGATAGCTCTCCCCCTTTGCATTGATTTCATCATTAGTGGAGGTGGGATGTTTCTTCATTAATTATTTTTTTGACAATACTCTGTCAGGTGAAATGACACTATTATATAACAAAACCTCCACAAAGAAATAATTGAATTAATGTTACGAAGAGGCTAAAGTTTCTGTCTCAACACAAATTGTATAAAATCAGCTTTTTGGCTGAATCATGCAGTATAATGTGGTTGTTGCTCGTGGGTATCTGTGGTACACGTCCTGGAATATCTCGACTCATGGATTATCCGGTGTCATTAAATTCCTGAACACACTTCTTCTAATTCACTCTCGTCACTCAGTCTATCTCGCGCTGCCTCATTCTCTCTGTCTCGATCTCATTTTCTCAATTTCTCTCCCTGTCTCCCTTTCCCATTCTCTGTCTACCCGCTGAGCCACAGTATGTCTGCTTTTTCGAAAGCTTTATCGACCGGTAAGAGGAAACTAAATCATTAAAGGCCACGGTTTAAGCAAAATGCAGCAAGTACATAATCAGCAAGTGCATTTTGTGCCTAATGCCGTAAATGTAAGCAGTGTGGAGAAAAAAAGTGCATTAAAAGGAGCATGGGACTAAAGCAAAAACAACAGAGTAACAGTGTATTTGTGTTAACAGTGGAAAGACTCTAATGCCATGTAATTGCTTGTTAAACTCAAGGAGCGGGAAACATAGGGCAGAATTCAAAGAAACGGAACTGATGGAAGTTGTTTTCTTAGAATTAGGATTGTGTGAAATGACCAAAATCTCATTAAACATTTTCTCGACCAGGTAAATTGTTGCCACGTTTTTGCAAATGTAAGATGTGACAGCAGTCGCTCTCTCTCCCTATCTCTGATTCCCTGCCATGTGATGTGTGACGGGCAAAAGTGTCTTGCAACTTCCAAGTCTGGGTTTTTATTTTGATCTCCCAATTGTGCTGTTCTGACTCTCATTCAGACACTTTCTCCGACGTGTATGGAAGGATTCTTCCATAGAGGTTCCAAGAGGTTAGTTGTGTCTGTTGTGGGGAACAGTTTGGAAAATGCAGTTTTCTGGTCAGACCCTAACCACATCCATTGGCGTCCTTCTGTTCAGTCGTCCTGTTTTGGGTCACGCTCACTCTCCTTCATGTTTGTTTGTGTTGCCTTCATTCTACGTCCTGGCTGCATCTTTGCAGTGTAGAAAACTGCAAAGCGTCGTCCAAATGCTGAAAAATATTGCATTAACGAGGGATTTGTACCACAACAGAACAAACAATACAACATTTTTCCAAAATCATATCTCATAGCCCTACTTTTTTAATAATGGAAACCATATTATTAACACGTGCAACAGCTTGGCTTGTATGACAAATTATATTGAATGAAATACATCATTGCCTATAATCCTCAAGGGACACAGATGTATTTGTTTTTCATATATCAGGGCAATGACATGACTTCCTATGTGAGATATCTTGCCATGCTGCCATGTCATGTGTCATTGCTTTGCCGATCCTTCAGCTGCAAGATTCTCTGTTTTCTAAGCATCCCCTCTTTCTTTTGAAATGTATGTGGCTGCAGCCCAGTCCTTTTGGCCTGTGCTTCATTGTATTTTAGGATTAATGAATATTAATCCCTGCCTATGTTCTCTAGTTGGCTCGTTAAAGGACGGGAAAAGGGGAAAATACTTTGACTATGCTTAGTCTTTTTTTGGTGGCAAAGAAATTATTTTGTTTAACGGGAAGTGGAAGATTTGTGAGACAAAATGTTTCTCAATGGAATTATGATTTCTTTAATATCTGACCTTCATCAAATATCCCATGTGAATACTTGATCCAATCAGAGTTCTTTGAGGAACAACTGTAGATATTATTTTACAATGCTAAGCAACTGAATTCTGACACACCACCCACATGCTCTTTGTGTTTGAATAAGCAGCCAACAACCATGTGTTTTTGCCTACGATTTAACCAGAGTTTGGAGGAATTCCAAGCTAAAGTTTATGATGTTGGTGGTACCGCAGTCTTCATGTTCCTGAACTCTATGTGCACACCGCAGCTGCAACACTGTGTGACTTGGGGGAGATGTAGGCAAGGCAAAAATGCACGTTCTGCCTTGAGGATGACAGGGCTGGAGAGAGTACAAATAAAAGAGCTTATCAGACTGGCTAAGTGTTGGAGAAAGTAAAAAGAAGGGAGCAGCAGCAGTGTATTGTCGATGGGTGCAGGTGAGGTGATCCAGTCTATGTAAGAGTTCACAGAAGGACAAAGACAGAGCTGTTGTCCTGGTGACTTCAGATGTCTTTCGAGACACGTGCCAGCATGTGGACTGAGGGTGGTGTTAGCTTCGCTTTTTTCATTGTGTCTGTTCTCCCCTCTCCTCATTCAGACCACCAGCTGTTCTCTCTAGGTGTGTGTTATTGTCATTCTCTCTAGGTGTGTGTTATTGTCATTCTCTCTAGGTGTGTGTTATTCTCAACCGCTGGACCCACAGCGATGATGACTGCTGTCGCTGTCCAGGGTGCTGAACCTCTGGTAATTTGACAACTGGGAAATGGCACTGGTCTCCATACTCTCCATATTTCTGCTGATTGGTTTAACACAAAATCTCTTCACTTCAATCTCAAATTTATATTTCATGCAAATGTTATTATATTATCTATTTTACAGCATTAGTTATTTTGTTGACCTCATCTTCATACTCGACAAATGTTTAAAGCCAAATATAAAGTATTCACATACATTCGGTCTGCCTGTACAGCAGAGCTTCTATAGCCTTCATCCTACTGCACCACCCCTGTGACAGCTGCGCTTACCTACAGCCTTATCTAGGTCAGGTGGCACTTGGTGAGTCACCTCATGTCTGTGATTGCCAGAGGAGAAAGGTTAGCTGATCACCATCCTCAATTTCCTCGACCCATCGCATAGAAATATCAGAGCCAGTGGGAGCAAGCGCATGCAAATATTAACTACTTTTGGAAAAGTCAAGAGAAATGTAGCCTTATTTTTTTCTTCTCTTAGCTAGTTTCAGTTAGCTTCTAGTTAGAGGCACATATCTCCCAACTGGGAAGAGACCCCCGGGTAGACCCAGAACTCGCTGGAGAGATTACATATCCCGTCTTGCCTCAGAATGCCTCTGGATCCCCCAGGAGGAGTTAGAAAGCGTCCCTGGGGAGAGGGATGTCTGGAACACCCTGCTTAGCCTGATGCCTCCATGACTCGACCTCTGGTAAATGGATGGATGGATATGTTACACTTAAGTTTCAAGGGGAAGCTATATTTTGCTTTCAAATTAACTAACTGAATAACAACAGTTATCAGAGCAGATAGGCAAACACTGATTGTAGCTGGCATTGGCATAAGAATGATCCTCTCTGCCCCAGTAAACAGTAAACACAGCCAACTAATATGAAACACAACTCAGAAATGATGCCGCCTATCAAGAGCCACATCCACACTGACATAACCACAGACTCTAAATAAACATAGAAATGAAGCCGATGCACCTTGATTAACCTGCCTCTTCAAACAAAAAAGTCAAAATACATTGTCAAATAAATTTTTCTCAAAGATGCTTTCTGTCATTTCTGTTCGTTTTCAGCACGTATCTGCTGTATCTTCAAGTGCTAATATTTCTGACAAGTTTGGTTTTAATGAGATATTTGATGCCATAAAAACATCATGAAACATCGTGATGGAGACCTGAGACTAACTTTGATACCACAGCTCCACACCACGATCACTACTGCACAGACTCTGGCTCCAAATGAGGTCAGGAGCGCAAGATGGTGGCACCTGTATCCAGGATATTTTGGAATAATTTTTGTACAGTGAGAAGAAGTCCTTATTTAATGTCTCTGGAAATAACCAAGAGAACATTGTAAGTTCAGTAGATTTTTAGTGAATTCAATAATGTAATGTTGTAAGTACCAGCATGACTGGCAGGAGAATAACCCAACATATACTGATGACGAATGGTTCACCTTCTCCTTTATTTTGTTTCAAAACTTCAACTCATAAGCACTCCACAGAACACTAAGGCAACGAATAATTTGTAGAAATACAAATAATTAAAAAAAATGTTGTTTTCATGCTCCACTGAAACCAATATGTATCTGTAATCAGGAGCAGAAGAAAGTCAAGTCAGCCTAATTACAGGCCGTGTAATGAACCACCTGCTGTGAGACTGTGTCGCTGAATGTTTATGAAGCATGCCAGAAATGCTGCGCATTCATATTGTCACACACACACACACACACACCATGTTTTCCTACAAATTACATTCATACTCAGTGAGAATTTTAAGACCTCCACACTACAGACAACACTTGCCGCAAATTCTCTCTCTCTCACACACACGGCTGAACAAATTCAAAAATAAACTCGAAGGTGTCTGAAAACTGAAGAGAAAACACTTGTGTCCCTGCTGTGACCGGTATTAACATTGTTCTGTTGTCGATGTAAATCAAGACGTCTGTGCTTTTGATTCATACGTACAAACACACATCAGACTATAGAAATGCAGACATGCACTCTGATCTCATTGCACACAAATGACTCTAAAATAAACTTGACTTGATTAATATGTAAAGAGCAAATATCCGTCTGTGACCAGCCACACACACACACACACACACACACACACACACACACACACACACACACACACACACACACACACACACACATCTAACCTTTATCTCTAGATGATGAATGGAGGTTGTGAAGGATTCTGCCTTAGACAACGTTGCCAATTTTCTCCTTCCGTGGCTTTCAAATTCTAACAGATATTTTTCTGAACTTTCAATTCATCATCTTGGACACTGTCCACTCAACTGGCAGAGCTGAGCACAAAGGCCACGACCATTATCACACGTGCACAAACATACACACGGTTACATGCACACGGACATACACAGTCTGATGCCGGCAGGAGTATAAAGACAGATATAGGATGTGGTTCTTTACAGGTGTCCGACACTGGAGGATTATTTCAGGGCTGGTGCATTTCATTAAAATACACTGGTAGAAATGAGCAGTGGTTGGTGGGGTATTGATTGCAAAATATTGTTCAAATGTATGAGTGATACATGAGTCATTTTCTTTTAAGGGTAAAATAATTTTCACAACTAATCAAATGTTAAAGTTGCCGTTCTGCACAGTTCTTGTTTTGAGCTACATTAAAATAGTTCGTACAGGCCCCAAAACTATTCTCATCAGGTTGTAAATCTTTAATGTCACATTTTCTGAAGTACATGTTAGAAACTGCACGCATGCACTCCCACCACCAGTTGCCAGGCATGTGTTTATGTCCTTGCCTACAGCCTTATCAGATTCACCAGCTAAGCTTCACACAGACAACATTCTCATAGAAATGTACATCGGGCGGTGTGTGTGTGCGTGTGTGTTTGTGTGTGTCTGCAGAAAGAGGCAGAAGCCGTGAAACAGTCAAGTAAACAAAGCCTTGTTTTCAAGGCTCTCAAACCCCCTGTGAGGGTTTTTTCCCTGACTCCTTGCCATAGCTCTGTCAAAGCTTCGCAGTACTTTTGGATAAAGACTGACCATCAGGTGTTGAAGCAACAGCACAGAAATAACACAGAAACACCACAGATTCCTTGTTGCTTCATTCCCGACACGAGGTGTAGTCACAGTGAACGGAAACATGCTGTGAAGGCAGGAAATGTATGATTCTGCCCTTTTGAAGATAATTATATTCATATTGTTGTTATTGTTATTGTTTTAAGAACAATATACGAAATTCCAAGTGAGATATTCTCTGAAATATTTGCCGTTCTTTATGAACTTCGAAAGAGAAGGGTGGAGGTTATTTGGCTGGTTGGAGTTGTTATTGGCAAGCGACTAATGTAGGTGCACTATTTATCCGTCCCAGTTTTCCTATGTGGTCCACCAACCCCTGATATAGTTTGACTTCTTGACATGCGCTGTGACTATTCTGCACATTTCTGTTAGAGCAGATGTACTCAGCTGCCAAATCGTTTTCCACAACACTTCTCGGATGTAAACAAGAGTCAGTAGTTAGCTGAGCTCGGCCTTTAAACAAAAGGAGAGCAAGTTAATTCTTTTAGTCATCTACTAACTAAAAAAGCTAACATCGCTGTTAGTAACTTCAAAGTACTTGAAAGTAACTTCAAGCCGCATGTAGACACATAAAACTAGCATCTATGAGTTTGTAGATGTGTGTAATTAGGAAAAACGTATCCCTTTAAACTTGTTTTAGTACATTTAACACAACTTAACCAAGCAAATTGAGACAATTGAAGAGCAAAGAGAAAATGGGAAAGAAAACAGCAGTTAGGAGCCAAAACTATCTGGAGAGGTGAATGGAAAGCAGCAAAAGTGAAGCAGTCAGGCAAACGGCCTTCAGTCAATCGACACGCGGCGAGATAAAGAGCACTTGGTTTTCTCGAGCTGCATTACATTACTACAGCTCAGGCTATTAGCTGCTCTGCTGATTAATGCTTCAACCTGTGACTAAAAGCCGAGAGCGCTGCAGCAGTGGCACAGCAAAATTAAATCACTGTTGAAACTGTTTAAAGGGGCATGAGGGAGACAGCTCTGTCCAACGTAGCCTGATTTAAGTGAGTCTGCAAGCTGAAACATAGAGATGTTTGTTTTTTTGTGAGCTGGCACTCAATGTAAGTTACAATGAACAACACAGTGAGGTGGAGTGTTCAAAAATGGACAAAATGTAAGAAGTGGCTCAGATTCCAAAAAATTGAAAATGGCACACTCGCTGTGCTGACTAAATATTAGCATTTCAGTCAGATAAATGTGAATACACAATTGAACGCAGAGCGATCAGTGCAATCTGGTTTGTCCATGCATGCATCAATCATTACTTTTCCAATAAAGCAGGAATTGAATGTGTGTATATTCGGAGGTCATATAACATTTTTTAAATATTAGCTGTTTTCAATGAATCCACTGGTCTCCTTCAGAAGCTGTGTTGTATTTCAGTAACTGTCATCGCTTTCCAAAAGGCAAACTGCTGTTTTGATTCTTTCCTACATATTTATTCCACTGGAGGACATTGCTATTTACACACAGAAGCCGTTACAGCTGATGAAAGTTGGACAAAAGAGCATCACATTAGTTGAGGTGAATGAGATTTTCCTGGTAAAACAATAAGTGAGGTAGAGATGTGCTCTGACTGAACACTCACACAAAGACACGCCCACCATCATGCAACTCTTAACATTCTGTGCTGGTGTGATCGTCATAGCAACAACAGCCAATTACGGTTTCCTGCCAGAGGGACACAACATAGCCAACTTTGGTGCCAACATGTCATTCTAGCTGTCCATGCTCAGGGAAGTGCGGACCCCACAATCAACCGGTTTTAATGTGATTTGATTGGCTAGCTCCCGCATTTGAATATTTGTTTTTAAGCGATTTGACTGGCTGGTGCCTGCGCTGCGACCAGAAGAGTTGAGCTTTTCTCAACTTGACGTCACACCATTCAAAGTGAATGAGCCTCCAACACGTTCATGTGAGTGGCCCCTTGTAAATGACAGGAGTCGTTTCTGCTTATTTAAAACCCAGATCAGTTTAGTAAATGTGCTTCTGCTCATTTCATCCAGCTGGCTGTGATGGCTTTTACATACATACACACACTCACACTGTATACAGTACATCTGGCGTATAAGAGTGCACACACACACACACACACACACACCATGTCAAGCTGAATAAAGTGCAATGACAGCTGGGTAAAATTGCACCTATAAATCATTTGTCAGACCAGTCTAAATTCTATCTGCCAGCCTTACATGCAGTCAAATCTGTGCCCATAGCCACACACACACACACACACACACACACACACACACACACACACACACACACACACACACAGTGATATTGCTGGATGAATCCGTCTGTGATATTGGGTCACTGATAAATTCATTGATAAATACTCACTCATAAACACAAAAACCCTGGGCTTTGTTTTCAAGCAGGTAAAAAGCTGCGCTGAACTTGTTTTCCCCCCCGCCTGTGCCTGTTCAGCATTTGGGCGCCCTGCCATTTAGTGAGCACTGTGCTGTGTGCGCCCCAAACAATTTTTCTTTAATTGTTTAGGGCCCATCCACATAGTCCTCTAGCAAATCAAACAAACCCCTCATGTTTTCCTTGTGTGAATACACCTCTACCACACCACTTACTATTGGACAACAGCAACCTATGCACAGAGCCCATTTTTGTCCTCCTCTTTATCACCCTGCTTTTGACCCTACAACACGGACTCCATTATACTTCTACTGCAAATAATAAACATTCTTCAAAACTTTTGTGCTCTTCAAAATCTAAATGTGACTATAGTTTGATATTCTACACAGCCCTCCAGACACTGACCTCCTCGGGATACATGAGAAAATAGTTCATATAATTCGGATGTAATTAAAATTTTTCTCTTTAAAATCCCCCAGGACCACTTCTTCTTCTCTGTGACACCTGAAGCATCACATTTTCCAATGTGACCGAGGCCGACCTGTGTCTGCACTAACAAAACAGACACATACAAATTTTGATTACTCAATAGTGGTGGGGGTTGGTTAAGTTTCATAGTAGTGTTGCCCAAAACAAGAAACAGTGGGGAAATTGTTATGAAAGGATTATAAATATGGTCACTAAAGACTTATTTATGCTCAACGTTTAATACATATGGAGAAACAGATACAGCTTTTTGTCCATAATCTTTATTCTTTTTGTCTGTATTTGTGCACTTCTTTTGAAAACTTAAGGATACAGACCAAACTGGAGCAGTACCACTGGAAGTCATGGGGGGGCAGTATTGTCAATAGTACAAGAGGAGGGACACGAAGACGTCAACAATGGTGAACTTTTTGAGAAAGGACTTTGCAAGTTTGTACGAAACTACAGGCGTCTATATGATGTTACTTTTCCAAGGCACAGGGACAAACCTTTTCTCAACATTATCGCCACCTCCTCCACCTTCGCCTCGTTTGTTGTCGTCAGAAACTCTCAACTCTGTGCTGCCCTCTAGAGGATTGCTTAACAACCATGCCAGCGTAAAGGACACATGGGAGGTAGTGACGGTTACATTGTTTTAAATGGTCGATCTCTTTTCATACGTAAAGACAGCATCAGTGAGACTAAAGAATGGTCAGCGTTTATTTTCTGAATCACTTATTGAAATAAAATTGTTACTCACAGAAATTTGAACTTTTATATCCAGAAATTGGATTAAAAAGGCATATTGGATTAAATATTTTGGCTGGTTTGTGTTTGCATTTGCAATTGTGCACAACGTGGACAGGTTTCCAGTCCTGTCTAAAATGTATAAGGATAGAATACTCCCCACCCCCAGACACCCACAATACAATGTACATTATACAATTTGGACATTCCACTTTGACTACACACCCACACACATTGCCACAGCATGACGCTCACTTCCTTGAACAGATAATCAATCACGTTAAAATCAACCTGACCACTTGGGGAGGGGGAAAAACATTTCATCATAAATCAATATAATCAATAGGAAAATTGTCGGTAATTTCTACGTATGACGAAGCGCCATGTATTTTTGTCTCACTTCCCTTATCACAAACATATTCTCATTTAAAAGTGTAGGAAATTGGAAGGTGTCATATGTCTTTCTGGTGACATTTGTCACAGAGAAAAGCGGAGCGATCAGGCTCGGGTGCTTTGGCTGGGGCCCTGCCATCCATCATGGAGACTGGGTGGTAAATGGCTTATGTAATTCTGTTTCAGATGAATGACCATGGCAGGCAGTGTCACCACTAACATTATTGTGATCTATACAGTAGTGATGAGAGCGGGAAGGAGGAAGTGAGGGGGGGAGAGAGAAGGGGGGGAGAGGGATCCTTTCAGGCTCACAACTTGAGCCTAATGCACATTGAAAGTAGCAGCTAATGATTATTTTTTCAATTAATAGATTAATTGAACTTTTAGTTTATAAGCAGTGGAATTGTCCATTTCAAATTTTTTCAGCCTGAAGGATATTTTAAAATTGCTAGTTTTATCTGACCTAGTGTCCAAAACCCAAATGTGCGACATGACTGAAAGTATGTCGACAATTTTGTTCAGCTCAAACTGTTTTATAATGTCGATAATATCTGACATAAAATTAATTAAGATGTAAATTATAAACAGTTTGTGAAAAAATAAACATGTTTTGAAGTAAAAAGGGTACACATATTTCAGTGTAAAAGTATTTTTTTTATAACTTTTGCCTTATAAATCTTTTATGTTGCCAGTAATTGCTTTTTTATTTTTTCCCTCTTGTCCTTCAAACTAAATAAGTACCTTTTCTTTGGTCTAGTGATGCAGAGACTGGAATAAGGTTTGTACTTGTTTGTGAGTTCTAAACCTTTTCACCCGTATAGATTGTAGATGAACAAAATGGTGGCGCCCCCTGTGGCTGGCTGCAGTACAGGTCATAAACCCCCCATGTTAGCGGTTGTACATGGACCAAACTTAAGTGTAAAACTACACATCAAATACATTTTCTTACCCATAGTGCTGTTCAAGGTAGGTGTCATTTTGACTGATGGGAATCAGACGAGCCAATTCAAACCTGACTTGCTGCTGTTGCATAACTCAGTGAATTTAGTTCAAAACAAGTAGGTGCACATGTACTGTCCAAATCTTCCTTTTCCTATGTGGGCTTGTCTTTATGTAAGATTTGCAACTTGCTTATGAGAGAACAAGAGCAGAGAAGACTTGTAAGAGAAGAAGAAAATGGTGTTGACCTTTCTGTTCCCTTTCATTTTAAGGATGTTATCAAGAAAATGTCACCATTTACGTCTCTCAGAGACGGAGCAAGAGAGACTCAAAGGAATGATTGACACAATTGCTCCGCTGATTATCCCTCGTTTCACATAATTGTTGTCGTTTTTATGAGTAGTATTTTTCATGACTCAAAGTGCCTGTGATTGACAGAGCTGCACTCAGGCTGAGGTTTTTGTCCTTTTCTCTACTTTAAGACAGTTGACCTAAGAACTGGACATACACTGATGTGGAAATAAGCACAGAGGGGGGTGCACGTCCTTTTTCCACAAATGCACTCGTTCTTACTTCTTTTCATAGTCTTTTGTAT
This sequence comes from Hippoglossus hippoglossus, assembly GCF_009819705.1. Lineage (NCBI taxonomy): Eukaryota > Metazoa > Chordata > Actinopteri > Pleuronectiformes > Pleuronectidae > Hippoglossus > Hippoglossus hippoglossus. The sequence continues at coordinate 12,297,406 of NC_047159.1, read as the reverse complement.
TTTTAAAATAAATATGATAAATAGAAGGGAATGAATAATGGAAAAACACACTTCACTTATTCTTTGAATGTTTGACAAGAACTTGTTTAGAATGTGAATAACTAAATGAGTCGACTTCTGTAAAAGTTAAGTTGTGTGGTCCATCCCTCATTGGACTTTACACCTTTCACATCAGACATTAACATTAGTTTCTTCCGCATAGAAGGACACCAATGACTTTTGTGTTTTAATGGATATTGTTAGAGTTGTTAAGTAGCAGCTGGAACCCTTTTATTGGTTATTGTCACTGTTGCTGAGATTGAGGGAATAGAGCTGTTGAGGTTAAATGACCTCTCAGCTCCTCCTGTCATTAACCCCACCAAATCAATTTCACTCTCCCCTGCTCCCAAAAAGCCTGTGAGTAACAATCATGACCTCTACTTTCACAAAGAGGGTTACATTAGGGAGTGAACTACATCTGATGTAATGTGTGCGTGTTTGACGGAGCGTGTGGAGGGAGTCAGGTCATAAAGTCGAGCTACAATGATCTTAATCTTCAGAGGTTTGATGATGTTTATGATAAGAGGGTAAGATATAGTTTACAGCATGAATGTGAAACTGAATATTGTATCTTTGATTTATAGTAATACACTTCACACTGCATGACACTTGACACAGTCAGATTTGACCCGACTGTATCAATTGAATAGCGAAACATTGTGTCTCCTGAAAATGTCATGACCCACATTATCCAGATGGTGCTGATTCACATCAGTAAGCTAGACTTCTGAGCTCCGCAGCCAGATCCTTGAGATTCTGTCTGAGATCTACAGACTCAGAGCCCTGGTGGGACTTAGGCAGCACAGGAAATCTGGCCTTGTGTGCAAAGCTTGGATGAGCTGAAGGACTCACTCAGTATCACTGGTGAGGTCACATTACCATCTGAACCTGAGGCACTTTGAAGCAGCACGTATGGAGATCATTCCCTGACCAAACTTAACAGATAAAACATGTTTCACAAATGTCCTCCGGTTCCCCAACAGACACAGTGTTGTTTGCAAATGCAAAACACAATTAGAAAGCAAATACTAATATGTATTAATAAGAGTTTTTTCGTCTCAAAACGTGTATCAAACTAGTTTGTGATACACTTCAGCAACAAATACAATATGTCTCACAAGTAATAATAGTAAACGGTATCTTCAGAAACATCCACAGAAGCAGTCGGGGTATGTGAAAACCATAAACAACAAATAATTTTGTATTCAGCTTTACTTTTAGAAAAACTGGCACTAACAAATATCATATATCATATTAAGACCAGATTTAATTTTCCATAGAAGGACCTACATTCCAATCTACCTATCTAGCTATCGATCAAGCTTACTGAGATATGACCGTTCTCGGGGGATGACAAGAGGCACAGTTGTCTCAGGAGCTGGCCAGTGAGCCGCTGAGGTGACCGCCGGTCTCACCCAGCAGGAAACTTGTCACATCTCTAAAAATGCCAGAGCAAGTTTCTACAAGGACCTCATTTGGATAAACTGACCACAGATTGGAAATCTACACGGTCATTTTCTCACCTTAAGAAATAGTTCAAATACATGAAGTAATGTAAAGGTAAGTAGCAAAGACTGTATATAAATGTAAATGACATGACTGCGCAAAGGTAAGTCCAAAATGACTGAAGTGCCTCCTCCATGTGAATGGATGGGACTGGTTTCTGTCATTGTAGTTCTTATCACACCGATGTATGTCCAAGTGTTCATGATTCCGGTACAGCTTATACTTTTTGTACATGTAAGACATGCTAAAACATGATGTATTAGAAATATGTTGTGTATTTAGGTATGTTTTGTATAAAATGCATGACCTTGTTATTGGCGTTTCATTTTTGCGAACCACACTGAGTTCATCACTCAATCGTAGGGGATTTGTACAAGTTTAAGTTTTGGCAGGAAAGATTTTCTCCATATACATGTAATCTCACAAAGTGATGACAGATTGTGCATTGTCAGGCTCTGTTTTGTTTTTTACAGGATGATATCTCATCCTCAATGATCCCATCACACTGATCAGTTCCCATCCCTGCTGACAACACTGCCCAGAGTCATTTCAGAAGTGGCTCATGTTTTATCTCTTTGACTTCAAGGATTAGCAGAGAAATCAATAATTTCCTACATTACATTATGACATGTAATGTAATGAATACAACCTCTCGTTTTGAGGCTGCTCTGCTTCAAAGAGTTTGTGTTCTTCATTAGTGTTAAGACAAAGGAAGAAGTCAGCCACATGGAGCAAGGCACAAATTCAGAGATCTTTGAAGATGGTTTGATATCAGAATTTAATCTTTTTGAAATCTGTCTCTCTACTTTAGAATTGATATGGTTCAAAAACACTTCAGGCATCAGCCAATAAACACATCGTATCTATAGATGCTACTGGGGCAAAACATTATTTCCTTCTCTGTGTGAGTAGACCAAGATTTTGTTTACATTTCTTCTTTTCTTATCTCTTCCATCCTTCCTCTTAATGTGTCTCGAATTTCATAAATCACATATTCTTCGGGTATTTCTATTTCGACAGCCAGTATTTCTCAGCATACCCTGTTAACTTTGTTTCATTCATACACTGTCTTAAACAGTTTTTCCATTTTTCATCCTCTGGCTTGGCTTTGTGGTGACAGATGGAGTCATGGTGCCATCATTCAGGTAAAGATGACTTGGACTGATTCTGAGGGCACACTGGGCCGATAGAGCTTCAGTCTTACATGCTCATACACATGTTGCATTCTGTTCTTCCTTTTTTTTGAGGGATGGTTAAAGTGTCTGCATTAAAAGCCTGCTCAGGAGCATGATGTGAGCAAAAAAAGAAAATGAAATATTATTTATGACATTTGGAAAATCTTAAAGACACAGCCTTGTTAATACACAACTCCCATAAATAATTTAGCCTTGAGCTACTGGGCTAATGAAAATATCTCGCTACCATCTTGATAAAAAGCCTGCTAGTCAATGTTGAGGTCCCAGTACAATTATAAAACGAACATAATATCAAGTGATTTGTATATCAGGTGCTTTATTTCTTTTATTCATGTGTATTTGAAATTGAAGAGAGCATTTCAACACGTTTCAACAGATTCAGCAAGACGGGCAAACCTTTGGTACAGAGCGGATATTGCCCAACACCTAAGGGACTTAGGGAAGGTTCAAGCAGATGGATGACCTTAAAGTTTTTATTAGGAGAGGGGTCTTCACCTTTGTCCATCTTAAGGTAAAATAACCACCAAACTTTTACTGCAGGCATCTAGATTGGACCAAAATAGTTACGAGACAATCGTCGTCCTGTGTAAGGATTGTTGAACATTTGTATTATTGCATCACAGTCTGTTGGAGTTTTTATGCCCCTTGTCTGTATGCTCAATTTGTTGATATAATATGAATGGAAGTTAATTCTGAAAGCCATCTCTGTCAGCACAATGCAGAATGCTAAGATGTCTCACTCTGTTGTATTGTTGGAACTGTAGCACCTTTGGTTGTACAGTGCTATTACAAAGTGGTGGTTCTACTCTTATATCTTTGACAAGTACTGATGTGAATAGAGCAGAGAAACTGTCAACAGACATATTTAATTTAGGCCATCAAGTTAACTAGTTAAATCTGATATGCCCTGTATCTATTTTATTTGAACTAAGTGATGCACCAGGTAAAAATGAGAAGGTGCATCATAATTTTTTTCTCCACTCTATTGCTAATGCTAATGGTTTTTGCTAATCATTATTAGTGTTTGAGCTAAGGAAACCCACCCCCAACTGTCACCGTCAATCACAATATCTCACTGGACACATCATCATGCCAATTGAGTAGATACTGCCCACCCCATAGGGGGTTCAGTTCCTGGAAGCTTTATGTTGAAGTTGATTTTTCACTCCAATGAACAGAATTTTCCATCTTCCCGGGAGGAGAAGTTTGTGATGGTTTGCATATTTGTTGCTGCACTAATGGCCCTTGCGTGCTGGTTGAGGCATCTGCGAAGAATAGCCTGCTTCTCATTGCTGCCCACATTGTGATTTTCCACCAAAAACACAATATCAGCGCATTTTTGTTTTTCAGAAAAACACTCATGAATTCAGTACTTTATTATTATTTATTATAAGCAACTGATCTCCTCGGTAGCAAATGATGAATTGCTCAATTCCTAGTTTAAGGGAGCAATGAACATCAATTATTTACTCTAACTTGAAACATTTCTATGCGACTGACAAGAAAATTGCCCCATGCCATGAATGCTACTTTGAAAATTCAATTTTAAGAATAATGGACAAACAGCAAAACTTTTCACAGCCTCATTTTAAAATGTCTGGTGTTTCCCCAAAGGTACTTCACCACTCATAACAGTGACAAAAAAATACATGATGTCCATGATAAGGGAGGAAACATTATATTTATTGAAAACATGTTTTACTGGATTATTTAGTGTCAGTACCCTGCACAACATTTGGATCAGATGTGTCATACAGCTTCAACAACATTTGATTTGAAAAAAGCTCTTTTAGTTTGGCCATCATCTTCACACCTGCATCATCTCTCTGTTTTGCTGTGATGAAGTATCGAGGATGGCAGCTCTCGCCCCCTACTACTGCCCCATCTGGCCCTTCAGTGCAACTCTCGACAACAGTCGCTACGGATACTGCGACCCAATCACCTCTTCCCAGGGTTCTCATAACAGCCATGGCAACCAATTTGTCAGCAGGCCAACCAGCCAGGCGCTGCAGAATATGTCTGCATATGACTTCATTGTTCTTGGTCACTATCACTATTTTAAACTCTAGTTTCTTAAGCAGAAACGGTGTCATCGTCTGCATAAAAAAAAAATTAAAAAAAATGAAGTGGTGTATCAATGGGGGTCCCGACAGCTCCTCCCTAAAAATATGGAGGCTCCAGATGAATCCTATTTTTTACACAGGCACAAACATGGCCTTCCGGCTCAGCGCTGAGCACCTGTGTTGGTATTCCACTTGAATGGAGTTAGCTGTTAATCTGACAGCCTTTTCTCTGTTGAGTCAGATTACTGTGCTGTCATCAGAGTTTCATGAGGAGAGGCCATCTGCTCAGACAGATCTTACAAGATGGCTGTGGGATGATACTGAACACTTGGGGGGGGAGCACACAGACAGGACACTGTAAAAGACATGGACCTATAAAGATGAAAATGCACTTCGTCAAGATGCACAGTTATTTTTCCTTTCTATTTATTTGTCAATATGTTTTTGTCTGTAATTCCTATGAAAATCAAATTACGTTTTCATACTTCACATGCACAACATTTTTTACTTCCTGCAAACTCTATTTCTAACAACCTAATTATAATGATTTTGTCATTGTTTTCTTCAGACCACTGACCAATTAAGAGTTATTTTTGTATGAAAAAGTCATGGAGCTAACAGGATATGTTAACTTGGAAAATATTTAACTAAAAAACACAATCTTTCCTTGTCATACCCATTCACTTTTGTGCAGTGTAGGGATGTCACACATTCTAAAAAAAAAAAGACCAAGACCTTCCAATGAACAGAATCCAGGCAGAAATTATCTTTCCTCCCATGCATAGTTGGCATGGAAAATGAGCAGAATATAAACATGTTATGTAGGAGTTACAAATATACATGTAACACTCCGGCTAAAAAAAACAACACAGAATAAACGTGTAGTTAAAAATACAATGCCCTTCATCAACCTTCCTAAAGTAAAAAAAATTGATAAAGACTTAAACTGTCTAACATACTTGTAGCCTTTGTTCGGGCAAGAACACCTTCATCAGCAGTTCATAAAACCATCTGCTTAGATCTTACAGGATTGACGCGGAGATGCAAATTCTGATGACTTCTGTATAGTAAAGCTAGTTTGCCATATGCTAACATAATACGGTTGAAGAGAATTGCGGGGAGATAATAATGAGCAAAGGGGGCTGGAAAAGGAGAGCGGGCAATCGGAGTTGGTGCGACGGGAAAAGAGAAGAAATGCTGACGGCACTAGGCCAAGGAGTGAAGATGAAAGCATCGGGACGACGACGGAGAGAGGATAGAAGAAGGGACAGAATGGGGGGGGAGAGAGGGATGCAAAGTGAAAGAATGAAAGAGGGGTGAGGGAAACGGGGAACTACACACTAAAATGGAAACGGATGGACCGACCTGTAAGCAACACCGGGTTTTAGAGAATTACATTCGGTGCGTGAATTAGAGACCGAAGCTTAGCTCACCTGAAATAAAAGCACAAAAGGACAATAATGTCATGGGGAGAAGTGCAAAGAAAAGATTTGTATTCTCATTATTTAACTGTGAGGAATCGCAGTCCATATAATTATGCGATTAGCCAACACAAACACAGACACACACGCAGACGGAGTTTCTAATGATAGTATGGTGGTCAGCCATTAGGCGTCACCATGACAGACGAATAGAACTGCCCATTAAAGCCAGGCGTCTTCTCTCAAACAGTTCCTTTAATTACTCAAAGATTTCCTCTAAATACGGTGCCCGTCACAGTCCCTAATGACTGTGACTGGTCCATTATAGGGGCGCATTAAAAGATATTGTTTTCCCTTCACGCAAGTGTAACGATCGCATAGGGGGAAAGAAATTCCCACCACGTGTGACTTTTCCTTGTACACACACTGGTCTCACTCGGAGTAAGCGGCACAAACATGTCCAGCAAGATGAATATGTTTGTCCTTATTTGTCTATTTATCTACCTTGTATCACTAGACATATGTCAACTCATCCAATACCTTCTTTTCCAACCATAAATACACATTCTCCATTGAGGTCGGTCATTTGTAGAATATTGTCATCATTTAATCCCTTGTAAATAACTTACCTGAGTGTATCCAGTTGTGCAAAAACAGCTCAATTTGCATAAATGTGGTGATTACGGCTTAGGATTTCACCGATACGGTAGCTGTTGCAAGTTTTAATTCCGTTGAATACATGTAATCTCATTAGCATATATAGGATGTCTGTAGCAATTATGTGAACAATTACCAGAACAAATGTTACGGAGGTGCAGTGAGCACATTGGGACAAAAGGCAGCTGCTTTTGTTTTGTGTTCCAAGTTAGAATTCAAGTCCCCCTCTGTTCCCACTGTAAATCTTATCATAATGCATATAATGTTATAAACCAGCATTACACACCAGAGTAATACAGTAGCAGACATAAAAGTGTAGTTGACTTGCAAGTTGTAGTTTAGAGAAGTCACATAGGGGCAGAACAAATGGATGAAACCCTTTGCAGCCACACCGGGGGAATAAATAATAGATCCAGCATTTTCCCTCTATGTGTTGCTGACTGTTTTCACTTGGAAGCAGGAAAGCAGTTTATTAACCTTTCTGTTAAATTTTACAGATGTGTGGAATGAGCTATCAAAAGTTATACCAAGCCCTTTGAGGGAATGAATAAACATTCCTGAATGTTGAGGCAGTGTTCATGTAACAACCAGCTGGGTTGGGCTATGTAGTGGCTTCATTAGAATTAAGGACTGTCTCTTTTCCACAGCATCACACGCAGGGATTACACCCAGCCGCGGACGCAGGTGCTCTGGCCGGAGTCCCACCTTTTTGCCTCATTATGTCCCTCTCTGCTTTGTTCTGTTGTCAGTGTGTGTTTAGTTCGAGCACCTTTACTTGATTTGGTACACCCATTATTTTTTCTTTTCTCTCTCAGAAGTCCTTTTTACTTTTTTGCTTCATCTTCTTTCTCAGCATCAACTCTTACCAAGCTAAGATCAGTTGGACAGAGTTTTCAATCGTAGCTTAGCATCCTGTGTCGGCCAGAAGCTTTTGATTTCTCCACATGCTGAATAGATGAGCGTGATACTACTCAGTATTTAAAAATTGTGCAGGTTAATGACTTCATTACTTTTACAAGACCAAAAAGCACATGTGCAAAACTGTAGTGGATTAAAACAGTGTGTGTCTGCTCTTATGTTTCATTTAAACAAAGTTGTAAACCAACAAGGCCGATCACTTGCTAACCATCTTTGTAGTTGGTGACATTAGAAACAGCCGTGTTAAGGACTGACATATGCACATTCTAATTGACACTTTCAAACTGGAATTATTTCTTAACTTGAGATATTACTCAAGATACCTGATACATTACTTTCTTGCAATTAAGACCAATACAAAAAGTCATTTTTTAGAATTGGGCTTATCTTGGGTACTGTACTTTCTAATACAATAGCTTAATGACTGTTAAAATATGGATTGTGTGGTTGTTTATCTTCTGTGGACTGATGACTACCACTAGGGTTGAGCATTCATGGATCAATACTATCAAAGTCTGGTATTAGCTTTAATTCCGTGGAGACGTTCTAAATTCTGGGGAAAATAAGTGAACCAATCTTGGAAATGATATTTTTAAAGCCACAGGAAAACAATGTACTGAACTCTGGGTGTAGTATAAGATGTTAAAATTATTCTCTCCTTTGCATTTGCACAGAATTTTAATCGACCTTTTCTCTCTGCCAGATTCTAAAGAAACAATTCAACTAAAATCCATCTTCGCCCCCACACAATAATCATTCATGACACACCAGTAGGTGTACGCACTGGTGAACAGATTACACATTGTCTTTCGTCTCTCGTCTATTTGTCTCGGAGACAGAAAAATATGGGGGAAGAGCGAGGTCGAGACAGGGAGAGGGAGACAGAGACAGAGGTCTGGGACACCTTCTGCCAGTATATTGTGTCTGCCAAGACCTTGTCCTTATGGGAGCTCCCCTCGGCATGAGGCTTGGCACCACATCTGACTCCACACTGATTACAAATGAAGCACCGTGTTTATTCTGTTCTCCTCGCTCTTGTGCATGTTTGTCTGGTTTGTCTTTCAAAATGTTGTTCCCATTAACATTTTTAATTTTGCTTCGTGCAAGTGCATTTCCACAGGGCAGATTACTTTAATAAGGCCCTCTGCAGTAGGGCTGACGTAAGTGTGTGTGTGTAATGCATGATAAATCGCTTTAGTTTTCTGATACTATTCCAAAGATAATATTGAATATGTATATTAACAGTAAGGGTTTTGATTTGCTGTCTTTTACTGATGTACTGAGGCAAATATGATCAAAAACGTAACCAAAGAAACAACATTGGCAGTATATTTGTTCTGCAGCTTGTGGGTAGCACTTGATGCATCCAAAGACTGTATAAAGATTGACAACACAACGGCTTCCCAAAGGCGAAGCCAAAGTGTCTTTATCGCCCCCTGATGGCTGGCTGAAGTATATGTCATAAACCCTGCCTCCTCCATGTTAGCAGATGGGACATGGGCCAAACTAAGAAGTCGAAATACACGTCCAGTTAACTTTTCTCAAAGATGACGTCATGATTAGGAGCTGAGACTGACACCATTGTTCAAGTGCGTGTATCAATGGGACCTCTCTACTGGGGCTTCATCACCTGATCGCTACTCCATAGACTCTGTCAGAGTGCAATGTTTAGACAGACTTAAGAACATCAACTTCTTCAATTTGAGGGGACGAAAATAGGATTTGAGGTATCTGGGCACCAGCAGTCAGGGTTTGCTGTAGTCCGGTGAAGGTTTGGTGCAGTGATGCCTCGAACCATTCATCCAGGTGGGAAACAATAATAAACACAAATAAGATCATTTTAGTTTAGGAATATGCTCTACAGTCCCAAGATCATTTGGACCTTGCACCTCACCAACCCCTTTTACTGTGTAAGCTTTTAGTTCCATTGAGACACTGAGACGTTGATTTCGTCTCAGCCTTCAACTTTTTTTTCTCGGGTGCTGCGGCATCTGGCCTTCCTACTTGACTGCTGTAGACCTTGTATCACAAAAAATGGTTTTAAATTTGCCCCTTTTGCCTTTACTAGCTCGGCGTCTAGTGATGTATCCACTTCCTGTCACAGTTAATATCCTCTGTGTGAAGAAATTTGCTTAATCCGACTCAGTCTATGGCTATACAGTATGTATATGTGTTTCTGTTTATTATGTTTTACATTTATAGTGTGAGATTAAAAAAAGTTTGTTCCATTCTTCAATACCATAGTTATTATTTCAGCCAAATGAGACGATAGAAAAAATACATGCACTGACACACATTGTCAATTCACCTCTATATTTATGTGATGTGAAACAAATTTCGGCAGCATCAGGGAGAGATAGTTTTTATAGACGTGTTTATGGCTCATTGACATCCTGTCACTGTGTTTATGACTCAGTGTGCCCGTCACACCACTAAACAGCGCGACTCCCTCAAGGGCATCAGTACCAATCAATATAGACAGAACCAGACTTTAATAATCCAGCAAGACATATTCTCTGGGGCTTATTGCTGGGTCGCAACTCACTCCGCTGCACAAGAGACAAGCACTCAATTTTATTTTCATAATGGTGACAATACATGGGTGGAGCTGAATCTCCATGTACCGCATCGTTTAGTCTCCGTTACGGCCAGCAGCGACTGAAGCACCGGTTATTACAGGGACATCCACGGTGTGAGGTTTTATTTAAAGCAGTATTTTTCTGCTCTTTTTCATTGCGACAAACGCTGGACATAATAGAAATGATTTGGAGTCTTTGCACAGTCATAACAGCAAAAAACAATCAGATGTGCACAGCTTGCTTGTAATAATATACATACATTTATATCCCTGGTGGATTTTCTGTCATAATGAAATGTATTATGTATAGATAGACTCCGAGTGAAAGGCTTTGGCTGTAGCATGGGGTCAATTGTGCAATCATCCCATCCCACCAGAAACCTGAGACACATCTTATATGTTACACACAATATATGAATCCCTTTTACGTACCGTATGATTTTGTTGTTAATGAGGAAAATATATCATACGTGGCCATGTTTCCATTGTTCAGCTTGGATTGCGTCATTGTGTTGATTACTGCTTGGGTTGATTCCTCCCGTCCCCTTTTCATTGACAGGGTAGTGATTGTTGGTGCTGGTGGCATGCTTTGGTAATACACAGTGAAATGGCATTGTGACAACTGTGATCTAGCTTTGATTCCAGTAACTGCTCATGCAGCAGGGTGAAAATAGGCCTCAGCTTAGCCTTGTCATACAACAAAAAGCACTTAGTGGGAATGCTTATGAATACAAATGCCCAGGAAAGAGGCATGCGGCTCTTAGACAAGCTTTTGACAAGCTGGCAGTCTGCCATTTTGATTATCTAAATTCACCGCTAAAGACCTATGAAAGATGAGGGAAACCATCAAGCGACATCCCTTTGGCAACTACAGGTGATGTAACTGTTGTGTATTTGTCCAGTAATGACTTCTCTCCTTGCTGTCAATCTGACCATATCTAAACCTTATCACCACAGTGTGAGTCAGGCTGGGTTCTCAGTTCTAGATATATATAGGGTAGCACATCACCGGACCTGTTGTTATTCTCATTGTGAGCTGGCAAAGTTTAACAGGTATCTGACTGGTGGTGACAACATCTCAAGGACTGTAGACGTCATCTCATTTAACCTTTTCGATAGATAATCTCTCCTTCACCGACTCATCTACACAAACCTTTCCTAGAGTATATCTGATATTGATCATTTCACCCCTCACTGGTCTTAGTACCTAATTTATTATTAAACCAGAGTAGGGGCTGAGACTCATGTATACTGTTTTTTTCACTGGTTGTGTGAAATCCTTGAATGAATTCCTAAATTGATTAGGCTAAAGAATAAATTACATGAACGTAAATCCCCTGGTTTTGTCCATATGAAAAAAGTGACTGAGTAGGTTTGTGAACACACTTTCAATTCAAATTGCTCTGTTTTAATGATCTAAGCACTTGTGTGCAAGGTACACGCGCATTCAGGGCATGTACAAATTCACTACGGGAAGAAGGAAGGTTGCTGCATCAGATACATGGTTAAAAGGGTTATATTTAGTCTCATAATTAATCATGGCCATAACATGCATGATGGATTGCTATGTTAATGGGGGCTGTGCCAGGTAGTAAGAGAGAATGGATCTCTGCAGGGGGAACAAGTTCTGGTCATGCATGAAACCATGCAAACAGATTATGTGTTAGGCTACTATCTTGATAATAACACATAAATACTGCAAACATTGACTGTCGTTAGACCATCATTTTGTTGGTCAAAGGAACAATCGCTTTCCACCTCCTCGAGATAGCAATGCTCCAACAGTGCACCTGACCACACCTCATTTCAGAACCAAATTTGCCCATAGGTGCTCAGATGGGCATGAGTGCATTTGCAATTTAAACAACATGGGTGCTAGTTTCACACTGACGCAGTTGTCATTTTCTCGTGTCCCAGAGACACTTGCGTCACACATGTATGGTGTAAGACTGGGCCAATAGACACTTTTTCATTTCAAATTCAATGTGCCGTGCTGGAGACATTGTATGTGATACAGGGGCTCAATTTCAGGGCTCCAGACAACTTTCTTTCGCAGCAGGCACTGGTGCTTCCCACTAAAAAATTCATGAGCTTCAGACCAAATTTAGAAGTGCGGCTCAATTTGATTTTTGTTGCTCAACATTCATATTGTACACTGTTCATCAGTGCTTTTAGTATTAAAGATATTTTAGAGTAATGACAAAGCTGTTGTGTACATCAAAAATTGCATAGTGCTGAGTACTAAACAAAGTTCCCTCCGTCTAATGCTCACTGCTTCCCATTAAACAACCTTATGTCTTACAGATGGTTGACTCAGCAGTTCCTCAGAAAACTATTTGTTGCCTGTGGCCTCATTTCGCCTCTCCTGGGTCATTTTCCCTCTTCTTCCTTTGTGAGTGGGCAGACGTCTGCAAGTCTTTTTCTCATATGAGGGACATGCAGGGGCAGAGGGTGGTGAAGAAGAAAAGGTAATGTTTACTTTTCTATTGCCAAATGACTGTCATGCTGTTAACGTTAGTGTCGACTTCCATTAATTATCCCCTTGCAGAGAAAAATGGCCAGAGGGAGTTGGACCTGTCTCGTCTGGTGGACCCATGCAGGGAAGGATTAGGATCATTGGCCTGGTTACAGTCTGAATGTGAGAGTGGAGTGTGTGCTCAGAGAAAGGAGCTTTCATCAGTCCATGTTGAGGTTGTGTGGAGGTCTAACTGCATTTTGCTGTCATAACTTGAGTGGGTGTGTCCCCACACTGCTCTGTTGATAAGATGAGAATCTGAGGCAATGTCCTGACTGTGGCAAACTGCCAGTCTAGTGGCCCCTGGGGTCATCTTGATCCTAGCATGTGCTGTCAACTGTCTGCCACACTGTCACACTGCAGAGGACCAAGTTATCTTTTCACATCTCGGCAAAAGTGTCCCCTTTTCACCCCGATAGTCTTAAGGGATGTCTGGAAATATATTAAGATGACTCACGGTGCTCTGGGTTGCTCTTTTCATAATCTCTATCTTCAGGTATGTCCTCCTCCTCTAGTTTAATGTTCTCTTGCTCCTTTTGAACATCTTGATAAAATGAGGTCAACACCTTTTGGTCATTATGAGTTGTACCCTCGTGGAATTGGAAAATACTGAAATTTAAGAGCTGGCATGAGCAGCACCTTTGAATCTCTAGTGATGAAATAACTGTAATTTTCTCTTTCAGTATTATTAAAATGTATTTTAGTATGTGTGTATTGCTGGCACAATACTTAATATATTTAATATTCAATATGAAACCTGCCTAATTCTCCTGATAACAATACTGAAATTATACCATATCAAAAACCTTAAACATGTGGAAAAGTAATGGAATAATAGATGACATTACTTTGACAAGACAACACTGTTTAATTTTCAAATGTGATTTGACAAGATATAAAAAAGAAAATAGGCTATAGAGAACAAACCTTCACCAAGGGGACATATTGAGTCATCTGTGTTCAGTCTACTTTACTGCACTACTCTAGTGTACAGAGTCCTGGGTTCGAGCATCACTACCATGTGAGTGTTGGTCTTATAGTTAATGTCATTATGTTTTATATATTTATTTGCATGCCAAATAGAACATTCCCATAACTGAAGTGAATTATATGACCGTTTGGGGGAATTTGATTATGCTAATGATGCTAAAACATTTTAGTCATCAGTCTGAAACAAGTGTTTTTTTACTAGTTTGTGCAGTTTGGTAAATCTGACTTGGAACACTGATAAGACCAAATGATAAGAATATAAATATGTCCATGAGGTCAACTGTCTCAGATTAATGAGAAAAATATCTGCTTGGGGGAAAAACACTGTGTGGAAAAAAATGCTACTAAGAATACTAATAAAATATTGCGTAAAAAATTGAATAAATAAAAAGATTTACATGCTGAGAGACGAGATTCTTTTAGGAGGTCTGCGCCCGGAGCCCAGCAAGCAGAGCCATTTGTTTGGAATTTTATTTGATGTCTCATAAAACCAAACAGCTTCCAATAATCATGTTTCCGGGATGCGACGCCCATATCATTCAGACCTCCATCAAGGACAAATTGCCTGGATGGTGAATGTCAGATTATGTTTTCATTTGAATACATCTTCTGAATCTCTACCTTCCTCTCAGTCTGTCTCTAAATCGTTCAAACTGTCACACTATCACACTGTCTCCATCTGTTTATCAAACTGTCTTTATTTCTCTTTCATTCTCTCAAGTACACATCTTCAATTTTTCCTCATCTTTCTCCCTCGACTTCCTTTCCCTCAGATATCAGTCAAACTGGAGCTTGGCTGGGGCAGGACCATGACTGGGTAGGGAAGGGGAGGTAATTGAATTTCTCTCCTAGAGTGACTCACATCAGCACAGACAATTCAGACATGGCCAGGCGCGACGTTATAGACAGGGAGGGCATCGCATCAGCTTAGAACCACAATTAACTACAGGGGGACACAGACACTTGAAATCTGGGGAGGAAACCGGGGGAAATGAATGTGACTGCACTCTCTTAAATTTTACGGTCCATGCTTTCATGGTTCTAAGACTGATATGTCATTCTAAAGTGAGAGGAAATCAGAAGTGTCGGTCTTCCTGTTCAGATCGAGTAGTTTTATGTTACCCAACCATTGAAAACATTACAGGCAAAGTGCACCATATTATTTTGTTCCCATAGACTGTATATAAAGATGAACTACTTGCCTCCTGTTGTGAAAACAATGAAGCCAAAACATCCTGGATACAGGTGCCACCATCTTATGATTTTAACATGATTTGGAGCCAGAGTCTGAGCAGTAGTGATCTCGGTGTACAGCTGTGGTATCGAGGTCCTGCGATACACATGCTCGACCCATCTTTGAGAATCATTTATTTAATGTGTACTTGTCTCCACTAACATGGAGGAGGTGAGGTTTATGACCTTTACTGCTGCCAGACACTAGGGGAATATCAAGATGATTTTGGATTTCTATTTTAAGGAGGAGTTATATCCTCCATCTATACATTCAGTCTATGCTCGTTCGTGATCTTAAAAAGTGAACAGAATACAACTTATATCTGCAAAATACTCCATCTGTGCTAGAGTTGACATCAATTTGTATCATTTCTCTTTAACTTGATTTAGAAAGGTCATCTTTCAAATAAATACTCACAAAAAATCTTGTCTTAAAACGGCATGGAGGGAGCTAAAAAGACGTTCAGTCAGCAGTTTAGAGGTATGCTTGCAACACCAACTTCTACGACTACCACTGCTAAAATTACGTAGATTTATATATGTATTTTTTGATTGCTACATTTCGTTACTCAGTGTTTATGTCTGATGATAATTTACACATATTTTTATTTTAGAACATAGGACAACATGGTGAATATCCCTTGAACGTTTGAAGGTCTTCCAAACAATTTAAGATGCCGACTAGCAGTAGATGTTAGCAGGTGTTGGCGGCCACCAGCAGATGTTAGGGACATAACCATCATCAGGAGTTTTGGACTTGTAATCAACGATTCAGGCCGAACTTGAGGGTGCGCTGAGGCTAAAGGTAAACCTGACTGGCTACTGGCTTGTATGGCAGTACTATGAAAGCCATGAATAAATATTCCCACACACTGAGGCATACAGCCTATCAATTAAACACCGGGTCCAGAAATTAACATAGTGTGACAAAACTGGAGGAAAAAGGTTTTCACGCTTTGATCTGTTGGGGATGTTCTAGTAAACACATTTTTGTGAGCAAACATCCACATTATTTGCATATTTTTTCATAATCAGAAAAAAATAGTAATAAGAGTTGTTTTGAGAAAGCTTTTTACGAAAACTATTAATTTTTTATGAGGCGGCTGTTCTATAATTAGTACCATGAAAGGCAAAATGGTTAAACTGTATATCCAGTAAAACACACTTTCCCTATAGATGAATTGACTGAGAACGTAATTATGCACTTTGTTTGGGCACATCATGCACTTTCAATAAGTTGAATTGTGCTCTTAAGGATTATCTGCTGTTTTTCCATTGTTACTATTCACGCAGTTTAGCCATATTGTTTGACTCTGCTTAAAGAAAAACGTAACTTGACATGATATCTGCCTCAATGTGGCTAAATCTGAAACTAACAGGGAATTAAAAAAAAACAATCTTTTCAGCTACTATGTTCATCCCATAAGTGCTAAAGCAATATTGTAACTTCTCACACCGTCAATCTTTCATCGATTTATGGTTTCTTAAAGCATATTTGAAGCCGATTTAGCATCTTGTTCAATACTAATAAAGGCGTGGGGTGTTATTGCACTTAAATAAATGCTCCTCATGTCAGTTACGGATGAACTGGCGCAGGATTTAATATGCTGTATATTCTATTGATTGTGTGCAAGGAAAGAGAAACAAAAGGGGCTTATCAACATTGATTGGTACCAGCATTGATCATCTATGTGGAAGATGAGTATACTGACTGGAAAACTGCTATTACAACTTACTGGAAAAGGAGGGAATTTGTGTTTTAACGTATGCACAGCTATGTGAATTTATGTCACTCACGTGGAAATGCACTATGCACCCACATGGATTCAAGCTGTATTCATGTTTTCACTGCACGTCATTAAGGGACTGTGGTAAGACATGTGCTTTGAAAATGAAAAGTACTTCAACGCTCTTCAGGTCTGAATGTGCACAACCTAAGGATTTGTAGACTATAAAGTCAATTAGTCATCTTCCCTTGATAAAGGCTTGGAAACAATCTGGTATAGATGGCAGGTCGGCCTCAGCAGATCAACATAAGCTGTGAGGTAATGAGGTTGCATCTCTCTCCACCTTCTTTATACATTCACATCAACCAGCCAATTGAATACAACAGCTGCTGCTTTACTTACTGCATGTAGGCAAGATAAATAAATATGAAGTAAACTGCTTGCAGGGGACTCACTTTTTATTTTTGCTAAGGGATTCTATTCACGGTTGCAGGGGAGGATGAATTGACCTGTCGAGTGAATGTTTTTAATTTTTCTTTATCGGGAGCAGTGTGATCCCCTGTGTGCTGATTATGGGCCTTGCAAATGGCGACGACTGTACAATACACACACTCAGAGAGGGACAGAGGGAAGGAGTGCAACATAAATTACATGCAAATGACTTTCAAGGTGACTGTTTGTAAAATGTTCCACGTTACCAAGATGCTGACACAAACAAAATGTGATCTGACAGAGGCATTGTTTTAGCTTTTGAAGGTTGCCAGGTTGGAACTGTTTACTGTGGCCGGGGGAGACACAAACATGTTGCACATAAACAAGAATTGTGTGAAAAGTATGAAAATCCAGGAGAAGGGACAAGACAATTTACCATAGTTCAGTGTTTCCCACATAATTAATTCAATCTATGGAGGTAACGGGGATGGACATGCACGAACGTCTCTCATGCGAACGGCATTGCAAACCACAACTGTAGCCGGGACTACGAGGTCTGACTGTCTGCGTGGACGTTAAAAACATTACGAACCAGAGCGCTGCGAGTAATGCTACACACCCCAAGTTAGAGATCTCTTATATTATCATGAGAAGTGTAAATCATTTTTTGGTTCATTATGAAACTGTGGAAGGACATATTAGAATATAGGGGGCCCTCACAGTCTAGATTGCTTTTGGGAAAACTTGTTATGTTCAGGGGAAGGAACCGTGTGATCTATGTGATTCCTATGAGCAACTGACATTAAACATGCTGCTGACTGCATTTCAATGTTTCTTACAGATAGTAATTAAAGCACAACTTTCCCATGAGACACGGACATTCCTATAAAATCTGAAAGAATAATGTAACATGGAATTTTTCATCTACTTTTATTATTATTTTATTTGGCCTCAAGCGGGATTTCTGAGATGTGGTATATTGTTTTGATGCACACATTCAGTTGAGTGAGCAGTAACCCTGTGGTTCTGCAGCTGACACATTAGTTTACTCATTAGTTGTTTACACAATCTGAATAATTGGTAATACTAATAATACTAAACTTCTGGACACAAGTCTCGTTCATGTTTGATGTTCTCATAAAGTAAATGCAAAATTCTCTCTTAAATTGCTCATATTTGTTTTAAAAACGTAGCCATGCAAATCTCCTCACATCGCTGCTGCTGTATAATATATCAAAAGCCAGCTACAAACTTTACCACCTTTTATAAGTCTTTGGATCTAAAGGTCTATCCCATAATGTGTTATAATGGTGCCCCTGTGTTATCAAGAAATGGCATATATTTCTCCAAAGCAGTGCGGAGTTAAGGAAATATATTGCTGTGGGGTATTGTGGTTGTCTCAGTGGTGCCGAGCCCATTTATCATGATACTGTGACACCTGGGGGAAGATACTCCCTGGGAGATTCCAACACACAGGCTAGTGCCAGATACTGCGCACAGATACTGTGTGCGTGCCCACACACATATGGACACATGCAAGCATATATGCATGCATCTGGGCACAAAGACATGGAACAATATGATATACCCAGCAGGTATGTGCCAATACACACATACTGTATCACACACTCAAATGCACATGATAACAACTGCTGGCACAGATGTGTATGCACCGGGAAATACAGTCACAAATAAGTACCCACACAGTGGCACAGCTGCAGCACTCATTTGTGAAGCATTCAGTTACATAGTACTTAGGTTTTACACACACACTCTATTGCACTCATCCATATGTCTACATCCAAAGTGAGCACATCCTGTATGTGTACATGTCCACACAAAGCTCATATAGTAGATGTAACCAGAGTAACACAATGAAACAGGCGAGGCTGAGGTAAAACCCAAAGGGTAAGAGAGAGAGACTCACGGAGATATGAGCTTGTTCCATCTCAGTGACTAATATTCAGAGTGGAACACAAGGATAGACAGAGAAAGGGGGGAAGGAAAGAACGGAAGGAATAAAATAAAGACAAACAGAAAAAGAGGAGGAAAATAACTAATGGCTAGTCTCAAATGTTCATCTATGTGGCGACACAATAAAATAACATTGCAGACACTTACCATCAGCATATAACAAAATCAATATACTGTCTCTCTTTTGAGTCTAATCAATAGCATTCTGTGTGCCCATTATTAGAGGAAATGATCGCTAATTAGCTTTCCAGGGTTTTTGAAATGTCAGCACAAACTCAAATGTGACCATCAAACATTTGAAATATTATTATGGTATACTTGACACTAATTGCTGTTTGAGAACTTTGATTAAGCAACTTTTAAAAAGTAAACCAATGAGGCAGTAGTGTTGTCGGAATAAAATACTGACTGCACATGGTGGTAGATCCACGAATAACATTTATAATAACACTGTTCTATCTTCCTCATTATCAATGAGGAATAATCAAGAGGTATTTGACATATACACAAATTGAATTCATGGTCAGTAATGGTCATTGATTTAAGTCTACTGTGTTCGGGAGATAATTGTTAATTTCATAGCTCAGTAGCGATGTGCCCAAATTCTGAAGCACACTTGGGGAAAACAAAACTTTTGAGCAAAGACAGTGAAGTTTTCTCAAAAGACCAATATTTCCCCACATTCAGGTTTAAAAGTCAAATCCATAATTTCTACCAGCAGTTTGGAGTTGCTGTTTTTCAATAAATAAATAATTGAACACATAAATGAAAACCTTTTTTCATGTTTTTTTTATCACAGCATCCCAATTCGATCTCAGGAGAGATGGCGAGTGACTGTTTTAAAGTTTTTTTTTTTCTTCTTTTTTATCAGCTGGAGACGACAGAGTGGCTCCAACAGCATACCAAGACATTCCCATCAAAATGATAATTTTCCCTTCAAAATGTAGCCTCTGAGGAAGGCAAGGTTGAGTCAACAAGCAGTTTGTCTGGTTATACATGATAAGACAGGCTTGTGAATGGGTAATGAGACAAGTTTTACACCCTGTCCTTGCTCAGGTAATATTGAATTGCATGGATTGTGTGTGTTGGGTTTAAAATTGTGATTTGACTCTGCTAATCCTGTCTTATGCCTGTATTGTAAGGTATTGTTAAGTGAAATAGTCTCCTCCTCAGTCTGCTCTCTGTAAGGACCTCTGCTACTATCCATGCTTCAGGAAGTAAAGGTGCATAACACTGGATAAATATAGAACCCTATGAGGCCCTGGAGGAGGGTAAAAAAGCTGTTTTATATCACTCTACCACTTAACCACAGAACCAACATTAAATAAACTCTGTTAAGAGGCCATGCGAGCTCTGCTAGCATTAATTCAAACAAAATATCCTCTGAGATCTATAGGGAACCTCTGGGCCACCAAATGTAGTTTATGTGAGTTTAAGTCGTCTCATCAAGAAAAGAACTTACTAAATAATACATTTTAAATTCTCCGTCAGACGTGGCTAACAAATGCATCCTTACATTTCTGAGCAATCAAGGATCCAACTGGTGGATCCTTCTCCGGCCAATGCAATGATTCCCAGGATTCACTTTGCACTGGTGACGGTAGCTAATGAGCTAGCTATGCAGGTGGCTGAGCTGCAGGAAGTGCAGTTGCTAAAGGTAGCTATTAATGGAATGGTAAGGGGGGGGGACAAGTTGGTGACAAAAATAGGAACCCCATAGACAAGACCGTCTCAATTTGGTTCAGACTTTGTAATCTGCAAAGGCAAAAAGCGAGTCCTCTAAAGGATGTGGGTTATATGTAACACCAACTGCCATAGCGTGTTGCATTATGGGCTGTTTGTAGCCTTGATGTTCTCTAAGCTAGAAAGTTTTTTGCTTGTCCATTCATTGTCTGTCATTTAGAGTCAGTCAGCCATAATAGTGTTACGTTAGCCCCGTTTAACCCACATAAGTTTCTGAAGGCTTCTAAATGTGTTTTGCTGCACCCGAGAAAAAAACTTGTATTCTTCTGTGTGAATATGAGTCAACTCCTGACATATTTGCAGTTTGATGAATCATCTGTCAAATAGCCAAGAAAGAAGCAATGTCTCATCCAGCAATATCGTGATAATAAGATCAGAAGAAAAACACTTAGCTACTAAAGAAAATCATTTTGTCTGCTTCCAAGAGTCTGACAGGAAACTATATGTGACTGAAAGACATGCTACACAAATATGGAGTTCATACTTCAACCTAAATGGAAGTATTTTATATTTCACATTTACAATACTTTTTTCCTTGAAATAACGACATGTCAGAGAAAACGTTCTCAGTAAAACTAGTCTGAAATCTTTAAAGTGTATTAACAAAAAAGAGGACAGTGTCAGATAAGGGTGGTTTGTCTTGTTATCACTGTCATCGTAGTTGGGCTAATTCTTTCAACTTAAACAACATGTATGTTAAACTGGGCAAATAGGGCCACATGCACCTCAGAGTTGTGCGTTCACTATAACAATTTATGACACCTGCTGAAATGTGGTTTCTAAACAATTATTTACCCCAAAATTATCAAGACACGTCCACTTCAGATTTCTTCTGATCCACTACGTTAATACACTGATACAAGTGTGCAACCACTGAACTTGGACATCATCTGTTTCCTTTGATGATACAATGCACAACGTGAAGTTAGATATGCATCAAAGTACATCAGCATTTAATTGTACTCTCTTCATTGTTCTCCCACTCATTCCCTCTGACATAAACTAGAAGTGAAGTCAGACTACATAAGGCGTATCAGCAGTTGTTTAAGCCTTGTCTGGGTATAATTTTATTTGAATCTTGAATATTATGTTTATATTACATTAATAAAATAAATAAATGGTGACACTTCAACTCATATTTGGATTATGGAGTGACGTCTGAAAGATGAAACAGTAGGTGTTGAGTTTTAAAGGACACAGAAATGTGAGACAATCCATTTATATTTGAAATTGCCCAATGGAATGACAATTTACATTGTCTGGCCCAGCAGATGAAACGCAAACATGTCAAGTCAAGTTCAGTAATAACTGAACGGTTGTCCAATCGTTACTTTTCTTTACAGGAATAAAAAGCCAATTGAAGAAGAAATTTATGAGATTTTCATGCCTGAGCTCCCACAGTGGAGATATGATATTGACCATGAAACACAATGTTGACATATTCTGTCTAGTGGCTATCAATAACACCCCGCTGCAGCACACGGAACCAGAGGCTGTTGCTGTATTACGATACATTTGGAAGCTCTAAAATATATGAAACATAAAGACAAAACATGCAAAACAAAGAAAGGAACAAGCTGTGTGAAGGTGTACAGGATTATACTCAAGGAGTGTGTGACCACAATCATCAGTCCCCTTGATCTATTGTTGGCTGACTCGCTGCACTGACCTTTACTTACATTATCTGCCATCATTTCACCATAAACCACAGATTTATGACTTTAGTGAATGCCAGAGCCCTAAAAATCTTGTCTCCTCCTTCTCTATGTCATCCATAACTTCTCTCTCACACCTTCTTTTTTCAAGGGGGTTTCACTCCCCTGCCATGTCACCCACCCTTACCCCTTCCCAGCCCCCCCAAACCTTTCTCTTCTGCTGGCTTGGTGTTTAACAGTGGAGAAGGTCAGAGTCGTTAGTGGCATGGTAATAGACAATGTAAATTACAAGGACAGACTTAAAGGAGATTAAAATGTAACTCTGTGTCAGGGTTTGTGATCTCCTGTCCTGTTCGAGGAAAGCTACAAACGTAGCATGCATATTGTATTCAAATCTGTAATTAAGTATAATTAAAATATTGATAATTAGGTACAGCAAGTATCCATGATTTGAGTATTGCAGCACATGCACATGCAACAAAGGCCTACAGACAAGTACCTGATTTCTGAAGAACTTTTAAAGCTGCATGAAAACTTATCTGACCACTGGGGGGTGAAATACTTGAGGGAAGTCACTGGAAAGAGCCTCACTAGCTTCTTATTGTTACAGTTGATGTATTAGCAGTAATCAACATTCTGTTTATCCAAGTCTGACCAGCAGTTTTTGGCTCACAAGACGCTTTTCCCTGTCCACATTGTGCAGTTTTGTACTGAGAAGTCTGTATCACCTGGAAACTGCATAACACTGCAGGCAGGGCTGTCAGTTCTCATTGGGATCATCAGTTCTCACAACCCTCAGAGAGTGTCAGTTTTCTCTGCCTTCAACAGTAGTTGAAAAAACGAATTTCTGTCGATGAACATTTGTTTCCCGTCATCACACGGGAAGCAGGGATGTTGTGGTTGATGGTCGATACCTCAACCCCAAGGCCTTGTTGTTCTTACTTTCTAAATATGACATCCATGTTTTTACATATTTGCATTGAATGTACAAACCCTTTTATAGAGGTACAACATTTGTCTGTAGTGGCTTGGTTACAAGTTTGAAACACAAAGAAGGGCTTTGCTTGTAAAGGTTATGTTTAGTATGAATTTGAGTTATGCATATCTATATGAAATTATTCTGAATACATTTTCTTAAAGAATTCACAGGGCATTGATGTTGAGAGATGACCAACCTTTCCCTAATGACGTGGGCTTTGCACAACAACTTCCCATTCCGTCATTTGTGAAAGCTTTTGCATTTGACCCTGGAGATCAAATTGACCTTCCATAAAGCGTTTATGTTTAGGAAGGGAGTTTTCATAAAACTTTACAGAAGACCAATCCAAATATAATTGCTAATGCTATTGCTGTTGGTCCTGTTCAGTGTTCTCATCTGTGAATCTTAATCTGATGTTGTGTTTACCACTGAGGACATGTGTAGGTGCTGGAACCAGCTCGCAAAACCTCTTGAACACGTCAAGAATAAGAATAAAAGCTGTGAAGGTTAAAAGTATTTTGTCTGAAAACATCCATGTCGATGAGATTGAGGCGTTATGATGACGGTATCTCTTCTGTCAAGTTGTTCCAGTACAAGTTTTACCTTCCCTCCCTTTTCTCGATTCTGATTGCGATACCTGGACTTTTGTATCAGCCAAAATGGAGTACAAATCAGATACTTTGCATTTACACAAATATCTTGTATAATGAATTTGAACAGCTGTATGCTGCTAACACTGTATGAAAGTGATGACTGCTATCATTGTTGCATGTCCTGACTCAGGTTAAACTCTCAGAATGAATTCTTTAGAACCTGTTTTTTTTATCTAGTTTGACAGTAACAATCGAAAAACACAAATTAATAAGTTTAAAAATACACAACACTTAATTCCTTTCAATAGCTCGAAACTCAAGTCTTGCATACACGTCGCCTCATAGCTGATATTTTAGTTTGCTCTGGTTAACTGTACACAATCAGAAATCACTTCTTCTTCACCGCTCTAAAAACAGTACTTGCCAGTGGCAGTATTGCTAAACTGCAGTTTTGCAGCTGCAAAAGAAGTATGTGATTGACACTAATACACTTTAAAGATGTGGTATCGTAGATTCACATGCAGTATCAGAGGTATTTCTGATGCTCTGGTACAGGAACAGCTCTACCTTTCTGTGGCTGTTTCAGTTTGTCTGACATGTGTACGTCTGCTCTCAACAGCTTATGGTCTCAGTGAAATTCAAGCAAGGATAAGCATTGTTTCCAAACCTCATCAACAGCCCTTTCCCTTGTTTGGTGGTAATTGACACGTGTTCTTCCAATCCTCCGACTTCTGTGACTCCATACATAACCTTGATTAATGATGGACAAAGACAGAGTGCCATTACATGCCTATTGACTCTAAATCTCCAACATCAGGCAGGCTTCAGCATCGCTAATTAAAACTCATTTGCGGTAATTAGCACTGATGGAAGGGGAGACGGCGGAGAGGAGCAAACCAGTGAGAGGTTTCAAGGACATGAAGCAGCATTTAGATTTTTCGTGTGTTTTGATTTGGAAAAAAATTGAAGTGAATTTCCGGGAATACTCTGAGTGATGGGAAGTTTAAATGTTTGTCTTAATGGATTTTGTGGTTAGACAGAGGAAATAGTGTGTGTGTGTGTGCGTGTGTTGCCATTTTAATATCTTAAGTATTCCCTCAAGACAGCAATCAGCTATTGAGGCTTCCAGGGGATCATGGGAAATGTAGTGAACCCCTAGGGGATTAAAACCATAATAACCATCATCAGTCACAGGTGGTAAGTCGTCACTGTGCAGCACGTGAACTGCATGCTCAACGATTGTAACGGAAGCGCATCACATGGGCACCTTTGTACTGAAATGTGTTTAACCATTTTTTCAGACACATGAAGGTCACATGCTTAATATTTGAATATAAATGAGGCTGACGCTCAGGCGGGCGAGTGAGAACGGCTTCATTGAACCCTGTTGCAGACCGGCCTGTGACAGCCGCTCTCTGCCACGTAAACCTCACAGCCGGTCACATTAGCAGCATTCACACTTAAAGGCTTAATGCTGTACTCTCACCACAGGCTGCAGTCATTTGTTGTCAGGAGCAGCTGCGTATATAGAGTAAACATTCTTCATCTGCTCAGATATAAAACAGCGTATAACCTTTGGTACAAGTCACTCATCTGAACAGGTCATGATGATGATGCGTCACTTTCAGTGCTCATTGCGGATTTTGACATTACTTAGCCGTTCTACACGAGCCTTCCAAAACAACTGTGGTCGTTTACAAAAATAACTGTCGAGAATATTTATCCAGCAACAGTACCAGTACGAAACAACTAAACATTTGATATGTCAACATCTACACAGTCATGGAAACCATTAGAGATGTTCTGATACTGATACCAGCGTCGGAAAAAACTCTGATAATGCTGAAAATGCTGGCATAGGTAAATACGCAAATCGATATACTGATCTGATATCACACCTTCAAAGAATATTAGTTTCACCCAGATAAAATCGCAGTTTTCTTCTCCCGGAAATCACTTATTTTTCTCTGCTTCTCCAAAACAGCGGTTGTGCTATACTGCCACTGACAAGTACTGTTTTTAGAGCAGTGAAGAAGAAATGATATCTGGTAGTGTAATGTTAGCAAAAGGTATGTCAACAATTTGGCAATATTTCCAATTGGAGTGTCCCAATTAAAACAATCGCAATCTCAAAAAGAATTTGAAGAACCATCGTACAAAACAGCACGAAGAGCTCACTAAGACGAAGGGACAAAATAATTTGTGTTCTTTTTCAGTTACGACTGTCAAACTAGATAATAAAAGAAGTTGTGTGTTTGATTTTCAAAGGGTTTAATGTGAGCCAGGCCACACAACCATCATAGCAATCGTCACCTCCATACAGGGTTACTGGCATAACACAACAGCATAAACTCCAAATACGTAGTAGAAGGTTTTTTTTATGTTTATGCACTGACATTGGCCCATATGTAAAATCCAGGCATCGGTATCGGGAATGAAAAATGGTATCAGAATAAATCTTGATTTTCAAATTTTCATGAATTTGACATCAGCTCTAATAAACATTCTGTGTTAGTTGATCTACGCTACTTTCATTTTGAGTGACATCTCTAGTTGTAGAGTCCATTCGCCTTCTTTTATCCCTCAAGCGGAAGTTTCTGCTCATCCTAGTGAGTCAAAACTGAAAAAAGGAAAACAGAAATATTTCTTACACACACACACGCACAGAGTCATAGATTAGCATATTAGCATCATAAATCATATGTGTGAAGTCATTATAGCATAAATCATTGGCTAAAGATGATTATAATTAAATCCTGTCAGAGACCGACGACTGCTTTCTAACAACCCCCAGCCTCGATCTTTCTCTCGCCCTCTCTCGCTCTATCTCTCCCTTTAACTCTCTCTCTGTCTCACGATTAAATCCCATCACTTCTTCCTCCGGATTATCTGTTACTTTGTGAATTAGACGTATTGCCCCTTTATTAGCTACAGGGACAGGGCCAGATCCATGGCTTATTAATAAAATACTTACTTGACAGTGATAAATACATAACATGATGGTCACGTCACAGGAATTAATCTCCATTTCAGGGATTGCCTCTGATTCATTAATCCATCTAATTACCACAGATTTCAGAAAATATCTCTGTCCTGATCTATCTCATTCAGTTTCTTCCTCCTTTTCTCTTTACATCCGTCTGACTCTCTCTCTCTCTCTCTCTCTCTCTCTCTCTCTCTCTCTCTGAGACGTATGGATCTCTACATAATAGATGAGTCTGTCTAAGGAGACAGAATAAAGGCTCTTAGCAATGTGATGAATTTTGTACATTATCAAATTATATTCCTTATCAATTCAGATCCCCCTTTGCTTCACAGGCAATCAGCCTCAAAGGCCAAAAGCCTGAGTGTAAATGTGAACAATGATTTACATTGATCCACCACCGAGACCCAAACTGAGGAGGAGATTGTTTTGGCCGTTTTATATTGATTGACAAACTAATTAAGAAAAATGCAAAAGCTTTTGAGTTCCTCTACAAAATTGTGTATTTGTGTTTTGTATTTCTTTATGTATATTAAAGTCAGCTCACATTAATCAACATAACAACAGTTCCGGGGCCAAGATTCATAGATTATCATCTGCTTCTCTTTTATATGATGATTTCTTCTCTGCTTTCATTTTATTTTGGAAAGATAAATCGCTGTTTAGAAAGTTTTCCAGACTTTCTATGTTTACAAGTGGATCTGCTTTGATTTTGTGTCGTCTCTCTTGATGTCTAAGGATTTGTTCCAGCTATGCAAATTAGTTTTCAACATGATTTTTTCCCCCTTTGGTTCTCATTTATTCATTTTAAAGAAGAATCTTGCATAACTTCTGTGTGCACAGAGATTACTAACTCATAAAAGACAGACGTTTTATAAATTACGCCACCTTAACTGGTCCCTGACTTACTTTAGTTAGTACCGGTTAAACTTTTACTAGATTGACCATCATTTTTAGTTTGAGGGTTAATGCGATTATAAATGTATTCCCTGAACAATTAACAGGTTGGTTGTTACATAGAGCCTGGACCAGAAACCTTTTCAAATTAATATAATATCTGAAAGGAAAATATATATAATCAGTAAAAAACATCTTTTGGCTGTTTTGAGATAGAAAAGTCTTGCTGTCATTTTTATCTGACACCTTAAAGCTTATTGTAATCAGACAAATGAAAACAGAACTGGCTGCTTGACCCAGTGTCCTCAATTTAAAAAGAATTGCTGCAGAGCAGATTACGGATTCAGAATAAGATACTGAAAAAACACTGAAGGACACCACAAGAAATTTACAGCCTGGAATGAAACACCAGACAAAATAAACACCATCCAACCTGCCATTTTTTGTACCTGGGATTATTGGTACAAGGGAGAACTACTGTCTTAGCAGGCCATGCATGTTATACAAAAGGTTAGGATCTTTTTGAGCAAGTTTCGATGATCATCACTACCATCTGACATCAGACGCCGCATACTTAGAGAAGCAGTTAAAATTACCCTTGATAGAAAAAAAAGTTTCCCCACACCCGCACCAGAGTAAAAGGACAAATTTTAATCTGCATCATATGAGCAGTTTAAATAATTGTGAAACCTTTTTCAAAGACACCTGCTAAGGCCAGAGGAGTTGACTTGGGCTTCATAGTTGGTCGGGACACTTGGCTCATGTCTCAGCTCCTTTACGTAGCGTTATGGAGCTAACAAGGTTATCCATGGAAAATGTTGCTGTTCTCTAATAGTCTGAACTTCCTCTTTCACGAATAACAAGCATGTAGAACATTGAAACATGGAGCAATGTGGAATATTGTAACCTGATGCCTAAACCTGCTAAGAAAATGTAATTTTAGAAAAGAGACTTATCTTCTTCAGGCGGTTGCTCCCTGCTGTCAACAAGCGGTTTGATCTTTTTGAGCTAGTGACTCACATGTCTAATCTCTTTCCACACTCTCTCCACACAAATAACTTGAAACATGACTAACCTCATTTCTACAGAATGAAATGCCAAACACATCATATTTTATTCCAGTGTCATATACATATATATGTATATATAAATGTACATATATACACATATTTATTTTACAGAATCTGCATGTTAAAGTGAGATGGTTTATTAGAATGTGTCAAAACCTGTTAACAGTGCCAATAATAAGCAGATGAGCGGAAAGCTAGAGTCATCATTCTACAGGATCCTGGTTTGGACAGTGAAACATAAAGAGCAATATTTGTATATATTAGTTGCATTGTTTTCCTTCTCCAAACTTTCAATGTCTCGCTCTGGTTTTTAAAAAAAGAGCGTGTAGCTAACTGAGGGGATAGTTTATCATGCTTCATTGTATTTGAACTAAAAGATTAATTGATTGTCAACACAATCCCTGACACTGACAGTGAAGATGCTCTTACTGCATCGCTGCAGCTCAGAATAACACAAGGAGAGTCTGTGATGATAAGTGGAAAGAAAATCGAAACCTTCTGATGTCTTTTGTTGGAAAAGTGATTCACACACTCTTAAATATTATGATAATAAATGAACATCTCAGTCAGATTGACCTCATCAAAAATCAACCCTCTTTGTCAGCAGAAACACTCTGTTTCTTTTAAAAAACGCATATTCATCATAGTTATATCCTCAGTATATCCTTAGCCTTACTTTATAGTTTTTCTATTCTTGTTATTTGATCATTCTGTTCATGCTTCACCGTCAAATATCACTTTTGACTGTTGCTATAATATTTACCTGGTGTCAGCGTTTCCTCTAATATCATATAAGGTACTTTATTCATTTTTCTGACGATGTTGATTGTGACTCTCTGACACAACTCTTCCTCTTTTTCACACTAACACACTTACAGCATGTTGGAAAATGCCAAGGTTTAACAAAGCCAGTCGATAATCAGGTTCGTAATACAGGCTTATCGTGGAAGATCAATGTTGGGCTCTGTGTGTAATTTACATCTCAATAATTAAGAAGTAAAAAGTAGCCTTTTAAAGCTGTTTATCTTATTGTAATGAGCTGAGAGAAAACAGTATGATAGTGTGATGATTGACAAGTTTTAGTTACATAAGGTTTTCAAAGGTGAATCACTTCAAGCAACTAAAGCTGATATTTTTATATAAAAAATGTATAAAAAGATACATTTCACACTTTTAGAGGGATAAACTAACAAATATAAAAGCCCCTGTGTTGTACAGATCCAGTTAATTGTTTTGCTCTCCAGCTAATTGAAAGAGACCAGAAGTAAAGTGAAAAAGAGTAAGCATTCGACTCATAATTCGCCTTGCGGCCAAATGCAAATGCTAATGTTGCTCCGTAACTGCTCCGTAAATAAGTCACTGTTTGCCTTCAAGTTGAAAGGTAATATGTCAACGTGTAAACCCAATTTGTTCCTTTTGCCCTAAACGGACCAAAAAAAAACAAAAAATGCATTTGCAGGTTTAAATAAATGACCGTGGAATAGTATTACATAAATCCCTTTATCGTACAACAAGGTGAACATAGGATGTTAATAAAATGAGACTATGTTTTTGAGCAAGGTCAAATAACAAACTCGCCTGAGCATGTAAAAGAATCAAAAAAACTCTTTTTGAGAGGGGTGAGAGCTGAATAAATGTGGCCCTGGCAGACTCTTCATGCACACTGATCCTTGAAAACTGCACTTTAAGTAGTAGCCTCGTAGCACATACTTGGGGATGTTATCCTGAGGTGGCATAATGACACCTCTCCCACCTTGGCCTACTTATTTCAGAACAAAAAATTTGAGGGGGTAAGATCCTAAATTTATGGGAGAGAGGTGCGTAAGACATGGCCTTGAGAACGTCGAAAATATGTTAAAATATTACTCTTACAGCACACCCCCTCTTAACAACCTGATGGATTTAATGTTCTGCGATAATGACCGAGGCACATGCTGTAAATTCTAATTACCAGGCGTATTGTGTGAGATATGTGAGGCGGAGGGGTTCACAGTGTTACATGTGCCAAACATCACGATAAAAATGATATAGACTTGGCCGTGAGCTGGTGTGTACACTTATATAATGTGAGGTTTTTGAAGCTCTTTCAACCACTGCAGGTGAATCAACTCAGACAGCTGAGCAACACAGTGAATGGCATCTGCAAGTGATAACAGGATTAAAGGGTCAGTTGATCTCATCCCTTACAGTATGCATGAGCGATTAAAGATGCACGTCCCAGCGAGAATGAGAGCTGCCTGCTGGCTCTGAAAACAGGTGGACAAGATGTGGATCTATTGTGTATGAAGAAAATGACTGGGTCCTCTTACCCCCTTCACACAGCAGGGAGGTTTCGGGCTAATGGTTTCCAAATGAGCATAGACACATTTAGCCTATTTATGGTAACGCTTCAGGAAAGTCTGCACAAGATATAAAACATCAAAAACCAACTGTTGCCTCTCAAACTAAATTCAGTGAAGCTTCATGTTTTTGGCGACTTCTTTCGTTTTCCTGGTGCTTTTCTGTTTCCCTCTTATTCTATATTACTTTTATATTTTTATATTTCAATAATAATTCTATACAACTATGTTTTTCTATGACTGTCAACTATCATCATTGCTTCTGGTGCTTCCCTCCACTCGATAGCCACAATATATGAAGCGTGACAGAAAAGTCTGTCCCAGGCAAAGTCAGCAATGTTGCCACTCCCACAGCGACAAGTGATGATGACACTTAAACACAGCGTGTGATTTTAAGGCATCAGCATTTATTTGGGGAAAAAACACTGGCTTTCATACTGAAAAGAGACCCAGTGCTGGTGAGAAAACACTGTTACAACGCCACTGGCAGAAATAGTTTAGTCATGCATTCTTCACAGGTCTGCTCCATCATCGTTGCTAGGTAACATGCAGTTTCTGGCCAGCTGACATGTTGTTCAACGTCTCGGCATCATGATGTCGGGGAGGAGAGTGTGAGGTATTTGCAACTCGCTCTATTCCAGAGAAGAGTGTCAGCGTGGAGCCAACAGCATCAACTGGCCAAATTCTCTCCATCATTGAATTTGACAGCCACTTTTTTTCATTTTAGAAACGGGGCTAAAGAACAGGGGGCAGAGTACTACCTGACCAAAGTATCTCCATTGGTGGCTTGACTGTTATGAGAGCATTATAAATCTAGACTATGGTAATAGAGTGGCCGGCCTCTCGGGCCTGGAGATGACTTATTATGTGTCAGTATTTTTTCCGTCCTCTTCTAGGTATTTTGGCTTGAAGTGTAAATAATTAATTTCCCTATTTAAAGAGCGTCATGTTTGATTTATAACCGTAGAGGTGCAGCGAGGTGAATGTACAGGGGTGGCATTCACTTCTGACAGAAATACCTCCGTTCTGAACAATGTAAGAATATATTGAATATTGAATAAAATCTGCAGGACAATGTGGAATAAAGGTTTATCTGAAGATTATCAATGTATATGTAAACATAATCTTTTCAAAGTATGTGAGTTAGAAATGTAGTTAATTTAAGAATCCCAAAAAACGGCTGTAAATGACAGGATTCATTTTCACAATGCAGGTCCAGTAATTCATTGTTGAACATTTTAGAGCTGAAGAAAATTGAACCTTCTCAACAGAAGGAGTCAATCTTTTGTGTAATATCCGGCTCGTGCTTTACAATAATACTTCATAATACAATAATACAAATACAGAACTATGATTGTTAAAACTGGCTGCTGTTGTAAGATGGTCCATTTTTTGTATACCCATATCACATGCAATATTACCTTTAACTGTTCAATATTACTGCTTAACATCATGTGCAATATGATGATTTATTTTAGTATTTACTTATTTAACTTTGTTATCAATTATTTATGTATCATTATTATTTGTACAATATCACACCAGTTATCAAGACAAAATTTTGTGCAATATTACTCATTTGTAATTTACAATACTACTTTTTTATTCCTCTTTTAGTCTAGTTTTTAGTTTATTCTTTTTATATTTTTGTAACTTATCTCAACTTCTCTCTTACTACTCATTACACTTGAATTTTTTATATGTCACTCATTATTTATATTATTATGTTATTATTTGTTATTGTAAGCATGGAGCAAGGGTCAATGGACCCTATATATATATATGCTAAGTAAAGTGTATATGCTTTCATACATATTTCTCTCACAACAGTTCAAATAGCTCTCATACCTTTTGACATATCTCAACACTTCCACCCACCAGTTCAGAAAAGCAAAGGTTGCTTTTGCCAGCACAGGAAACACTAAAGATGATCCTGAACAGAAAGTCATTATTACTCAAACACAATCTACTGCAAAACTTAGAATAATGAGTGGAATACCAAGTTTACTGCACATTACAAATATGTTTCTTTATAAAGTGTATCAGACTCATCTTTTCACACACTGACCAGTGACAGTAGAGGGTCGGGGCTGCAAAGACTTCATTATTCATGGGAGCAGAAAAAGGGTATCAAAGGTCAAAGGAAGACAAAATACTTTGTATATTTACATATCTCTGAAGGAAAGGTTAGTTGTGGCTGCTTAACTGTCTAATTAACCCAAAAGGCCAACTGTGATGTAAATATGCTCCCATTTTCACTTTTGGAGTCACATAACTCAAATGATGCTTATTATCATGTTGATTCACCAGCCAGAAATTTGTACACACAAATTTTGAGTGCCCCCATTCGGGTTTGTGCCAAGCCAGTCTCATGTTTGTGCCAATTCCGAGGATGTTCTTGGATAGCCGGAGCCCCTCCCCACCCCAATCTTATCTGGTCTTAGCTCAATTTCTATATATGTGTATACATTTCTTTCTCCTATTACTCTCATCTTCCTCTAACTCCACACCTCTTTTTTCCTCGTCTCTACAGTACCGGCTTTGCCTCTTTCTTGCCTTCTGCTTTCTGTGTTCCTTGTCTTTCTCGTCTGTAAGAACAGTTGCCAAACATGACGCTTCTTTACAAGTCTGTCCAGAGAGGGAAGTGATTCACTGAAGGTCAGCCCTTATCTCCCTCTCTCTGTCTGTCTGCTCTCTACTCACATCCACTGTGACTACACACAAAACACACACACACACACACACACACAGTGCATTCAGATTATAACTAGTTTCAGATGGGAGCTTTGAAGCCACAGAGGGCTGGCTTTCTTTCATCCCAGCATTGACTCTTGTTCCATTTTCATAATTTGGTAATTTCATGAATATGTAATGCCTTCCTGTTGACCTGACTGACTGATTCACTGACATATGAACACACAAACACACACATCCACATATATGCACCGTTATTTTCAGTCAATTTCACAGGGGAACAAATTTGAATTTTTGTGTTGTTCTGATAACTGATTGAGTTACATATTTGATCCCTTTGTGCTCCTGGAGGACACAATGTAAAAGTCAAACATTTAACCCCACAACAGTGTCACTTGTGTGTTGAAACATGTTTTTCTGCATGTCTGGCTTTAGTTGTTGCTGCTGCTCGGGTCTTTGAATGTGAGTTGCTGATCTGGAGTTAACTTCTACAGGGAAGTGAAGGGACTCAATGTCATCATGACAAAAAGCTGAGGAAATGAAGAGTGCAAGCGTGATCCCATTAGGAAGATTATACCAGCATTATCATTTTAATACTTTCATGTCCAGCTTTCCATTGTTGATAGAATCAACGTAAGAGTGACAGAAAAGAAGATCAGAGCGAGAGGAAGAAAAATAACTGAGAAACAAGGAAGGGAATTCAAAAAGAAGAAGAGCCTATTGATTTCATGTGAAACAAGAAATGATAACTTGAGGGTTCCAGGAAGAATCAGAGGATGCAAAAAGGTCAAAAGAATAAAAAGAAAAAGGATAAAGAACTAAGTGTTTTCCTCAAATATGGTGTAAACAGGAAACTGATTTTTTTTAATAATAAAAAGAGAACTGGGGTAAAATGACCTGAGTACATGCCTCTGCAACTGAGATTCCAGTCATACTGATGAACTTTAGCACTAGAGGCCCCATGCTGGTGCTTACAGCAGCTATGTTCAGGTGATCAAAAAGAAGAAAGTTCTCTACAAACTTTATGAGACTTAATGCAGCTCTCTGATATTCCTCCCAGCTTCAGACAACTTCAAGTAATGGTCCATTACCAACATTTTTAAAATTCGTGCTCACACAGCAATTTCTCATTCTGAGCAAATGCATGAACATCGCACCAAATGCCTGAAATTGGAATCATCAGCTTTCTTCTGAAAAATCCAATGTGCGCGGTTTGACTGATAAGCGCCTAAATGTACCGACATTTTTTCACAGATATAAACAGTAAAATGCTTAATATGGAACGGATTGATGAGAAAGATTTTCACTGTCAAGTTTTGAAAAGATAATTTTCCAACCGTGAATACATTCTGGCCATTTAACAATATGTTCAGTGTTAAATTGTCTCACAGAGTTTCTCAAACAGAGAATTATGTCCAACTTGTCAAACTGTATGTGGAAGTCGGAAAGAAGAAGCCAACAAGAGTACACTCAAAAAGGGACAGTGAAAAAGTGCTGTGAGAATGAGAACAGCTGAATGTGTGGTACCTCCCTGCCACCGCATGTGTTTTTCTGCCTCTGTCTTCGCCCCCTCCGCCTCTCCGCCTCTCCCCAAGTCCCTTCTTTCTTTCCATCCTTCGTTATCAGCCAGGGTGCAGGCGCAGGGACCACCCGCAGAGAGGTGCCCACGAGGCTCAAACTGCCAGCCTGCCTCTCTCCTTTCGCTCTGTTCTTTCTGTTCGAGGTCGAACACCATCGGGGGGTGCGATTCATTGTGATAAATTGCTGTCTTATCCCGAAAATACAGCACACGCACACACTTGCCCGCTTGCTCTTGGGAAAACACATGAGAAAGTATTCTTACAAGAACATGTCACACATGCAGTATGTAGACATGCAGGTAATCACACTAACATTTTGCAGTTACTGTCTGTGGCTAAATGAGGTAACGCAATAGTGAGTGATAGTTTACACTTTAAACAACAATAGTTTGTTCCCAGCGATTCTTGGGTTTTTCTTGTACATAACAACAATCATAGGAAGAAAAAGAAGACAGAATTAAAAAAAGATTAGAAATGGAGCTAGGCGAACCAGACTGCACATTTAATCAACCACAAACTGTACGTTCTGATGAATTATCTATCTTACTCATCACTCCTAATGTCTGCTGTTCATTCTTCTCTATCCTCGTCCTATTATCTGTTGTCCTCCCACAACCATTTAAATATAATATAGATTTTGTTTAATTCTTCCCTCATCTGTCCATCACCACCACTATCGCCTTCATGTTGCAGACATTGTATCCTTTGCCCTCAGCAAAATCCATTGCATTTAAAAGCCGTTTGTATCTGTTTGCAGACTGAATATACTGTTAATCACTTCAAATACTGTTGAAGTCATCAAAACAGTATGGCTGAGACATAAAAATGGAAATTACTTAACTAATTTCTTCACATCTACACAGCAGTCTCCACAATTTCCTTTTAGTCAAAAGTCTTGATTATAACATGTCACAAGGTTCTTGTGACCTTAATAGTGCTCATCTTTTTCTGCTTCAAATTACAACAAAAAATGAACACAATTTGCCATTCTTACCACTGCACAACTGACCAGAACATATGGAGCAGACTGAACCATAGAGCCAGTGGTTCTACTCTTGAATTGTTTGTTCCTTAACTCTCCAACAGCATTTTCTCTTTATTGGTCTGTAATTACCCCTTGTGGAGTACCCCAAGGATCTACCTTTGGCCTCATTTTGTTTAGTACGCATATCCTGATGTTACACCACCAAGCACAAAATCTTGGCTTTATGTACATTATATCTTGTTGTCTCATGGTCAGGAGACCATGAAAACAAAAAAAGTGAACTATAATCCAAGATTTAAAACACCAATACCTTTCTAAAAAAATTCTATTAAAAAAAATATATACTTTTCTTATAAAAAAGACCAGCAATGACCGCAACGGGAATACAAAAATACTTTCAAAAAAAGGACAGAGAGAAGAACAGCCTATACAATCATATGTATCACTGTAGGGTACATGAATAAGGATACTTTGGCCTGTAGGGTGGAGGTGGTCACACCTGGTGAAATTCTCAGACTCTTTCAAGAGTTCTGTGAAGTTTTTTTTCTGTGTGTGATTGTCACAGTATTCTAGGAATATTTGAATATTTTTGTTGAGATTAACCATGTTTTTGTTGTTTTCTTTTATTAATCATTTTCAAGCTAAGCATTTTCATTTTTTTCTGTGTAATAAACTTAAGAGAATGTTGAGTTTTCTTTGTAAGGGCTGAGTAATGTAGCACACAGCTGTCTGAATGAAGCATACAATAAAACCCTCAGACTACCAGAATATGCTTTGAAGTCCCTTTGATTTCGATTAGTCTGACAAATCCAGCTTTTAAAAAGGCCCAGGCATCTCTACGTCTTAAATATTTGTTTCGTAACCTTCTTTCTTCCATGCTAAGCTGCTTATGTAGCAACAAACACACAAGTGCATACTACAGAAGTAAGTGAACATTTCTCAGATTAGCTAAACTAGTGCAGTGCCCGTTCTAAACATGCCTGTTTGTAGGCGTCTGTTTGCTTGGCCTGTGGTAATGCTCTGGAGCCGACTTCAGAAATATTCCTTCGCTTTTTTTTTTGTTAACTCTATGGTGCAGAGTGAAGTTAGAAAACGTTGCACTCATTCTACCTGCAATTTATATTTTATAGTCATTGTGTTCCCAATAATATATTGATTTTACTTTTTTACTTTTCACATGTGTATGAGTTTGACTGGTGTTGCTTTTTTCAATCATTGCCTGTCAGATATTTTCAGACCCAGGTTCACAACTTTTGTAAATAATAGCAAAAAGAAACAAATGATTTGCTTTCACTTTGAAGACACATTGCGTATGAGGAAGTTATTCTATGAATGTTGCTATTACAGAGATCAACAACCATGAAACCAGTTTGATATGGTGAAATAAAAAAAACAAATCATCAAAATGATCTAGCGGCAAATCCAAATCGCACCGAATATGACACTGCACTTCCAGACAGAGACGTTGAAGGAATTAATAAGTGGATACCAGTTTATCCATATTCACACACATGTTAAACCCTGTCACTGCAGCCATACATATTTTTCTTACTTTATTTGTACCACCTCTTGACCTCGGTATGTCTTTGGGACTTTTTACTAAACTTCATTCTTGTTCTTGCTGCTGGCCTATCGCTCCCACACACATTGAGTTTGTGTGTGTGTCTCCAGGGTGGTCTCTAGCCTGGCTCAGTGTTTCTCCTCTGTCACTCTTCTGTCATTGAGTGAGGACAGAGTACATATTCCTGTTGAAGGCCAGCAGCTGACAGAAAGTCAGTTTGGGATCCTCTGCTGAAAGCCTTACCTCAAGATCTATCTCATCTTGGAACCTGACAGAGATAATGACAAACATTGGAATTTCTTTAAGAATTGAACTGTCACCGCTTAATGTATTCACAATAATGGAGGAGGCTGAAGTACACATGAAGCATTTTCTCTGTTCATGTCAATACAGTGAAAGTCAGAGTAAATGATTTGAAAACACAGTTGACACAAAGTTATTTCGTTCCCTTGTGGCTTCATTTTTTTGTCTTCTTCCTCTTCTCATTATACAAAAATGCATGAGCAAGAAGCTGATTTACATGTCACTGTCATGTGATGCTACTTGTTTAGATGCAACTTTCTTTTTAGATGCAACTTTCTTTGTATAACAGATCACGAAGATGTTGATATGCACAGAAATAAAATCAGAAGTCTCTTATGAACAGGACTGTACATGAACACAAAAGTTTTCTTCTCAGGCAAGAAAAAAATACATTGTTCCTTCCCAATGGATTGTTAGACATAATACTCTGGCGTTCTGACCATTCTGAGAGAAAAAGACTGCAGCCAGAATTTATTCTTTAACAGTTGTCAGAGTCCAGGGCCATAGCAGTATGAAAAACTAGCTCCCTAAGTTCCTAAGATATAAGATATAATTGGCTTCCAATAACCATTTGTTGAAATTTGGTACAGATGCACTAAGACCTTCAAGCTGAATCCCCATTGATTCTACCCTCTATCTGATATGACCCATAGGAGTGTCTGTGAATTATAGCCCCCATGGTGTAGATATAATGGACCTTTATCATCATGGTTACAATAATAAACCTATGGCTAAGCTTAGGGGACCATAACAGACTGGTTTGTTTTCAGCACAGACAACAACACAACAGCAGAACAGCAAGATCAGAGTTTGGGTGGAAATAGGTTTTTGGAATCATTTTGTAATTGCCTGTCCACGCACGACAACTAATAGGCAATACGAGATCCTTAATGGTGCATAGCACTGTTGTGAGAGCAGATGTAAGGAGAGATATTGCTTCCACTTTGCTCAATGCTTAAAAGCTCAAGCTGTACTTGCGTTAGTTGGCCTGACAGCACACCGCTGCAATATACACTGTCAACTAACTTCCTCTATTGTTCCTGTCACTATTAGGATAAAACATAACTATGAGTCATCATAAGCAGCTTTCACAGACGAGAGTCTCGGATATGTAAATAGGAAATGTTGTGTTGTGCTGGTTTAAAACAAATGTCTTTGACCCTTCAGGGGTTGTTAGATTGTTTCCCCCAGTTTCCCTAAATTCCCTTGTATCTCTTGTCTTACCCATCACAAATACTTTGTGCAAAAAGCATGTTGATTTTATTAGATGTGCAAACAGGTGCATATGAAAAGTATTTTGAGAAGCACACACCTACACAACTGTCCTAAAATGGTGGAGGTTATTTTCCTATTTTACTTCAACAATGTGCTCTTTCATTTTAAGAGCATAATTTCCTCATTTCACATTCCGATTTAGCAGTGCTTTCTCTCAAAGCCCTGCCCACATGTTTAAACAGCCCCTGCTTGCGGGCATATTTGCTTTTCTCCTGCTCAGAACTGTTTGTCTGCTCTCAGATATACTGTTGCTGCATAAATGTCCGGATGTGCTTCAGTTTCCATCCTTCTTACATTCAGGCTGCTTGTGAGTTTTCTCAAACCTGCTGCTCTCGTTCTTCTCCTATTAATTTTTGATTTTTGTGAAATGACCCTGTCAGATCCCCCAGACAATAGAATGCCAGGTATGACATTGACCAATGAAATCACCACTTATGCCTTCTTTCTGACAGTTGGATAACAGCACTCAAGGAATTGTGGCGGTTGCCAAATTACAGCTATGTACAGTTTTATAATACTTTCTTAGATACAATGTTGTCTGTTATTCATTCCCTTCTTTTCAAAAGCAGTTCACTTAAGAATTGTTACCTGACCTTTCTGGAGATGCAGTGCTACATTCTGATTTCTTCCGTTTTACGTCTTCAGAATTGCGCCGTGACTGTTTTTATAGAAACGATGTTAAAGGTTAAGTCCAATAAAAATCAGTAATAAACTAAAAATGCTCAGATTCAGTGTATTGGTACTGAATCTCGAGCCTCTTCACTGCATTACAATATATCACATGGTTTATTTGCAAATGCAAAAAGAACAGAATGGATGTGGTGTCATTTGAAAGGCCTCATTAAGGAATTGCTTCCCTCATAATTGTATGCTCCCCTAGTTGCTTTTTAGACACAGCAGTTACACAAACAGACACAAAGACTGCTCTCCAGTTAAAGATGTAGGCTAACTCTGAGTTTGTTTTATCTTTCTCTAAAGCGACAGTGTTTCCCAATAATTACCTAGACTATTACCGCCTGCCATAGACTAATTTGTCACGCCACAGTTTCATAATAAACCAAAAATGTTTTCACATTTCTCATAATAATAAAAAAAAAGATGTATTTAGGCCATTGCCTCACTAAAGAGCCATTACGCCCGGGCCTCACCGGCTGCGGTTCAGCCGCTGTTCACCGGCACTGCTCTTCTAGAGATTCGAGCTTTCGCCGTTTTTTTCCCTGTGCGTTTCACAGCGGCAGAGAAAATTATCTTTTCACACAGATTCAATGTTTTAACTGTCGAATTTGTCATGAACATAAATGTTTGCAACACTTCCTGTAGGTTTCCCTTTTCAAAATACCCCGATGACTGAATCTACTCATTCTTTAAAAAGGTTTTTATTGTGAAATATTTGCTGGAGCGGAATATGCACGGCTTCATACTGTTTAGTACTGGTATTTATTTGAGTACATAGGACTACACTTATACAAGAAAATACTGTAGTCGTACCAAAAACCGTTGTATTGTGGTTGTATTAAAAGTTAACGTAGAGAACTTTCGGTGATGCGCTCTCTCTGTCTCCCTCTCTCTTTCAAACACACTCGCAAACACCACGTGACTGATGCACAACAGGTAATCACTCGTCAACAACTCGTCAAGGATGAAAACACAATCTTGATGTATAATGACATCATAGTAATAATTCTATTGTTTAAGGCAAACCCTGTTTATGGCGATGGTAGCCCTCTTTGCCTTGCTGTTGCTCTCTCACGCTCTCTCTCTCTCTCTCTGTTTGTCTCTCTTTCTCTCTCTGGTCGTGTGCGTGTTGTCTTGACAGCCATTCATTTCTCTGACCTCAGTTTAACACCTGCCCGTGCGCGTTCACTGCACAATCAAAACAATCAACCCTCATGGTCCTGCACTCCCCCACGCTGTTGTGCATTGCAATGTTGTGCATTATTATGTAATGTGTTGCCTCTTACCTGCAATCATGTGATTGGATTAATGGTTTCAGTGTGGCACAGAAAATTGGCCTCATCTTAGCCACAGAGTTTTTCTTCCCAGTTTAAGACCTCACAAGTGGTCCCTGACACTGGAGTTCTGCCGCATGATTTAACTGCAATCACATGAATGTGGAGTGCACCGTGTTTACATTTAGTTCAGTATTTTAAGTTTTCATCAAGGATTTTCTTTCTCCTAAATTGTCATGAGCACAACCTCAAATATCCATACCATTTCATGTAAATAGAGCTTTTTGTAGCTCATATGTAAATTATTCAGTGTCTTTACAAGAAACTATGCATAGCTGAGCATGATTTGTCTCGCTGTGGGTTTTTCTAAGTCTTGGCGTGTCCGATTTTACGCCCTTACTCACTGGCTAGGCTCCTAATTTTTCCTTAACCATAGTGATCCAGTTGATGGAGCAAGTATTTGTCTAATCTTAAGACTTGAACAGGGGCACAGCCTGTGGTCGTCATGAGATCTGTTGTACCTCCCAGTATCCTCTTTTGCTGTTTCATTATTTTCCTGAAGGTGGCTCTAGCTTTTACTTCATCCCTGCCTCTGTTAATTAAGAGAGTTGAAAGGGGGCAGAGATTAGTCTCTTGAAATGCGACGAGTCTTGCAAGTTGATCAAACTGTAAAAAAAGCTGTGGTCTCCCTCCTGGAGAGAAGCGTCAGAGGGTGATACTCAATGAAAGAGTAATGTGACAAGCGAGAAACAAAGCAGTAATGGTGGAGGAGAAAGATTGTATTTTCTTTGTGGATTCGTTGTGTTGGTGGTAAAAATAAAAGCGATTGTCCTCACCAAAAACATTTGTCATTTGTTTAAAAAGCTAAAATGACCAGCGTTCATATTAACCCTAGAAAGACCTCTTGTAAACATGTTATGACTAACACTGAAAACAAGGTGGAAGCGGTTTAATGGTATCACTGTTCCAGACTCCTCACTTTAGAGGAGGTGGTGGTGGTAGATGATTTCCCATATACAGTAAAGTGATGGAGCAGTGATGAAGTAGTGTACTCCAGGGTCTATATACGAGCTGTGACATCAGGTGCAGAGAGGACAGTGAAACACTTGTTTACTGTGTGACATTAAACAACATTGTGGTTGGTGATTCCACGATTCATAAACAATGATGAATGGACCAATGTGCTCATCATTAGCGGGCCAAGCAACATGGCGCGTATGATTATTATTTTCCCCTCAGGGTTCAGAGCTCCTGAGTAAAACAGCAAGGTGATTGTCGCTCTATAATCAACTCATGAGACTCATCTTGTACGAGTATCTCTCACCCTCCATTTGACTCTTCTTAGCTGATGAAGTTGAGCAGAGGTTAGGCCCTTTTGTGAAACATTTCATTTCCCTCACCACGTGTGGGAAGTCTCCATCTGTGTCTTTTTCTGCTTTTTCTGTCTTCCACAGTTTCTGTCTGTCACTCTGTTCCTCTGTGGTGTAATAACAGCTTGTCAGTCATTTCCTTCCACAAGAAAATGATGGACTATGGGGGTTCGAGTCATAACCCAGGAAAGAATTGAGCCTGCTGTAATTAAGTCTTTATTATCACTCATACATCTGATCCATGCTACGTAACCCATATAGTGATGGGAACCTTTTTAATATGCACATGCACATATGGCATGAGAAGGTGAATCACCAGTACATCAATTAAAATTAATCAAAGTTACAACGAATTAGAATAAATTATTCACTGTTTTGTGAATAAACAAAAAGCATTTTGATCCAATTTCACATATAAAAGTCACTTTCCCTTAATCTAGGAATTTTCAATGTCATGCTAAAAAACCCTGTGTGTGTGTGTGTGTGTGTGTGTGTGTGTGTGTGTGTGTGTGTGTGTGTGTGTGTGTGTGTGTGTGTGTGTGTGTGTGTGTGTGTGTGCGCATATGTGTGCATATGTGTGCATATGTGTGCACATGCTTCCAGAATGGCTGTAGGCCAGTGAACCAGAGGATATGACTG
Organism: Hippoglossus hippoglossus; assembly: GCF_009819705.1. Taxonomy (NCBI): domain Eukaryota; kingdom Metazoa; phylum Chordata; class Actinopteri; order Pleuronectiformes; family Pleuronectidae; genus Hippoglossus; species Hippoglossus hippoglossus. The sequence continues at coordinate 12,253,542 of NC_047159.1, read as the reverse complement.
AAGTTGACAGAGGATTCACTCCACTCTCTTCAGCAGTCTGATATTTAGAATATCACTATTATAAATATTTTAAATTGAGCTTGTTGCACTGGTGTTATAAAATAACCAGATTTTATTTTATATAGATTATTCGAATAAGCAGATGCTGTAGTTGTGTGTGCATTCCAATTGATTTCTTTCCAACTGTCCTCAGTTATTTGTGTGTTCTTCCCATTTTAGTTTTCCCTTTGTGTCTTCTTGCTTGTATCTATTTTCTACAAAAGCATAAACGGCTGAGATTTGATGTGGTACTTTAACATTGCTGTTTTCTTTTGCCAAGAGCTGCACACGTGGGTGAAGATCACTGGTATTCTGGTATTCTTTCCTGTTAGTATTGTATGAATGCAACCAGTGCTGTACTGGATAAAAAGAAGGTGGGTAAACTATCATTTCGGGCAGCTCTCTCACGCCGTTACTAAAAAAGTGGATGAACTTCAGTAACCCAAGATGAGGATTTTGACTCGCTGCATGAAATTAAAGCATCCTTTCAAGAGCAATTTATTAATATAGTCCATTTAAAACCCAAACATTGACTGACATGAAGTCTAAAATACACATATATTTTTTTCAATATCTGTCGACATTATTATATTTTTAGGGGTAATAAAGGAAGCTAAACTCGGCTATGACTACCGCTACAGGTTACAGCTTCTAACATCGGTGGAACAGCTGATCTGTGTATGGCTGTTAAAAGGGAAAAGTCCACCGTGTGTCTGTGTCCCGTTTTGATGGAACCGTTCATACAGGAAGGACCCACCGAAACTCGGTCCGTTTGCAACAGAGACCGGACAGAGACTGGACTTTGAGAGCGTGCAGGCAGCGAGGGGCTGTACGCTAAGGAGACGGAAGAGCAGGGGTCAGGTGCCAGTCAACAGTCCTAAACATGCAGCTTCTGTTGATTTGGTGTGAATGTTAGCATGAGTGGTTTGTCTCCGTGTCTCGGCCCAAGAGTAGTTTCCGTTTAAAATGTCTTTATTCTTACCTTCATCTCATCTAACGGATTTGGCAATGTTGTTTGTTGCATTTAAAAAATTCTTGTGCTATTCTCAAATTACATTCATGGTTTGGTCTTAAAAAAGAAACAATGTTGGATTTTACCTGTGGTTTTTTGAGTCTATGTTTTATTTTTATTTTGTTCTAATCTATTCTTTGCTCCACTGTATTGCTGTTTGTATCAATGATAATATCTCAAATTGAGTTTTACCTCTAATTTAAGAAACTGTGAGAACACAAAACACAAAACTGCTGAAAGCTGTTAACTGATAATTGGCAAAAGTACTCATCAATGGCTTCTTGCTATTTGGTTATTTTCTTTATTTTCCTCATATTTTCCTCATATTTTCCTCCAATATCTCTGTCTGATAAGGATCAATGAGCGATTGACACCAGAATTGAATTTGTAACTTTTAAAGCTCCAAGTTAGTGTAATTGTGATATTTTCAGCTAGATGGTGTCACTTAGTCTTAAGCAAGACAGATATTTTAAATTGCATTTATATACTTCTTCCACTCAAGATAGGTTAGTTAAGCATCTGGAGTACCTGTGGGTGCAAAGAGAGAAAGCTGCACTTCTAATTGGTACTTACCGGAAATAGGTCGCCGAGCTGTTTCAATGTAACAGAAAACATCTCATTAAAAACTGTACGTATAGTTCTGACTCTGTGTCTAACTTTGATTTCTCCATTTTAATGTGTACACACAAACAAAGGCAGACCTTTGTGCAGGCAGGGTTGGTTATTAGTATGATGGGTACATGTCTGGTGCCTTGTGGTAGCAAGTCTGTTCCCAAGTTAATTAACTCTTAAATGCAAATTTGAATGCACATCTATATTATATGCTATAACGCGGAGTGTGTATGTGTGTTTTTATGTTTGTTGTTAAGCGATTATATCTCACTTAATACATCAACCAGATACTCATTAATGAGCACTTTGCTATTGTACAAAAATATTGTATACATTTATCTGAAAACAATAACGTTTACAGACTTGATTGATCGGATTGGTCGCTGTTTTCACAGAGCAGACTTACACAGTAAATGTCCATACCACACGGGCCAAGTCTCTTTTAACCTCTGCTGCTCAAATGTGGATTTCACTTACACACAGGGAGACAGCTGCAGTACACATGTCCATGTAGTCAGACGTCATTGAGAACTGGGAGAACAAATCCACCTAGACATCCTCTTTCCAGCAACTTACTCCTGTGAGACTGCCAGGTCTTCCAATTGTGAGATGTACTCACTCCAGCATGTCCTTGGTCTGCCAGGGTCTCCTCTCAGCTGAACGTGTCCAGTGCACATCCAGACAGAGTCCCAGGGGAGCATCATGACATGTTGCCTGAGCCATCTCAACTGGCTGTGGAGGAGCAGTGGACCAACTTGTTTTGAGCCCTCTGAGCGTTTCATTCCACAAGCCCATCCTTTGGGTCTGGAGCCAGAGTACATGGCCATACATGTATTTGAGGGTTGGAGCCTGATAAAGTAAACTTTTTCTCAGACAGACAGCATGGGTAGCGAGTTGTCTGAATCACGATACGTTTGCGGTGCCACACTGTATCCAAAGTACTGTGAGTCATTTAGATTTGGTTTAAGATTCTAAACAGATTATTAAAAAAGCTTTTGGTCCAAAGACTGGGTGCAAATGGGATTTATGTGCTCATTCCGTAGCTATGCATAAAGAGAACCAGTAAGCCGTTGCAGTGGTGTTTGGATAACAAGTACGTACAGCCTCTTCTATCTCTGGGGTAATGCAGAAGAGAAATAGAGAAATGAAGAAAAAATGGAAACAGTCTCTGTCCTTAGATTTGAACTTTAAAACTGCAGCTGAGTCCCGCACCTACATCCACAGTTCTGCATGAGATATCAAAGAATTAACATTTGCTTTTGATGATGTTCTGAGGATGATCCGTCATTTTCTGCTCCAAGTTTTTCTACTGCCGCTCATGGCTCAAATACACTGAATTTATTTGTTTTACCTCTGAAGGCATGTCAGTCCACAAAAGACATTTAAGGCTTTTTTCACGGCAGACATTTTGAAATGTCACAGTAGGAAAAGTGCAGGTGTGAATAATCAAATGAAATGCTGCCTCTCTGTCACATGGCCCACGTTAACTGAACAGAATCATTTGTGATGTTACCAGCAACTCCTCTGCTTTTCCTGCGGCGACATGTCAAAATGTCGACCGTGAAAAAGGCCCATTACTCAAATCTTCATGTGAAGTGTGAGACTTTTCTAAAAAATGAGAATATATTCTGATATTAATTAAGACTATATGAGCATTTGTTATGCAGTTACGTCCTGACATCCTTTATCTTTGAATAACTGGTTAAAACATCTACAAAAACTGCAGTAAAAAAAACCCCGTGAACTAAACTTTTTGAGCGTGAAAATAATGAGCTCTCTCACACTTTCATAGTTCCTGACACTTTTACTCTCAGAAAGGACATGAGTCAAATTTAAGATAACGCTTCAATAGTTATTATTCATGTCTCTATCGTTCAAATGACACAACGGACGGTGACTTATGTACTTTGATCTCTCTTTTTTATGTTTCCTTTGCATGAACTCTTATTTTTTGCTAATACAGAACATGTGTTTTTGTTCTCGCTTGGCTCTTTTTCCTCCGCGAAACTCTTAATTAGAGTTGTCACCCTCAGTGTCGGCATTTTAATGTTTTAATCCCAGTGGGTTCAATTCAACTTTAATGATCTCTCTTCCTCTGTTCGCAACATGATATAATGAAGGGCACGTCTCTCCAGTAAGAAGCTGATGATGTTTGTGAATATATTACAAGTGAGAACAGAAGTAACACAACTAAACATAGTCGTACTTGTCTTTAATGGCTGTGATATTTTACATCTTTTGAACTATTGCTGTGTCATTGAGGAATTAAAGCCTTTTCTTTCCATGCCAACACATCAATGGCCCACTGACCCAGTCGACTGTAGATCCCACTCCCAGCAGTAGATTTCACTATGCATAGTTTTTCTTTGGGGTTTTAATGTTGTTGCATCTTGCGTCTTTTCTTACTTCACAGCCATGATATATACAAACGTACCCACATGACTACACGATGATATCAAATTCCCATTGGTGATCATTAAAGTTTCATAAGGCAGTTTGCTTGCAGGAGCATATCTTTTTTTGCAAATGATTATTCTTTATATGAATAAAAGCATGGAAATATATTTGAGCTGCAATGTTAAAGAGGTTCTCGTCTTGTCAAGGGTTAATTTTCTGTGGAGTCATTTGCAGAAAGTTTGCAACAACTTGTCGGCCTAATTGCCAGATTTTTTCATCGACATGACTAAATCACAGCTCTGACTGCCATGGAAACTCCTTCCTATAAGTAGAACTGGGCAGTGTGGGTCTAAATATGTAAGAGTAATAACTTATTTGTTCTCTTTGTTCGCATTTATCTTAAAACACTTGTGTGTGCATGTATGACTCAAAGCTGCTGACCATTCTCAGCCTTTCTCATCCTGTAATTGGTCTTTGTATTACCATTTTGTGAATGCCCAGAGCAAGACAGGCAACAGTAACAACTGTGGCATTTTCAATCAGGATAGTTCTTTTTCATTACTGCTCTGTCCTCTGTTTAACACAGCGGTAAAGTAAGCTAAAGTGATATAAAGTGGTCTGCTTGGCACCATGGGGTTGAGTCTCAAGGGAATGTGCAGGAGGGTGTCGTGTCCATATATAAACTAAACCTGTTCATTATGGACGGTACGTACAGTAAACATGAGTGTTCTCCTCTTTTCCCTCTCACTCTCCCCCCTCACACACACACATGCACATTGGTGCTGTGCTGTACATCCAGCCGCGTTTATCCTTAGAATAATAGACTCGAGCAATAACTGCAGGTGGTGTACATGGTTGTCACGGTGATGAATGGTCTCCAGGGCAACACAGGAAGTCCATCTGGGAAGAAATCTTAAAGAGGAAGTAGATAACAGAGATGGAAGAGACACGGCACTGATTTATTCATCCTCATCCATCATCTAACAACTCACAACTATTGGGTTCTACAATGAGTGAATGGCCAATAAACTATTTTGAGCTTTTAGGGGCAAAGTGCACGTAACAGCAAAGTATAACGTGAAAATCCGCCAAACCTAAATGAGGGAACCGAAAATAGGAGCTTTTGAGCACAACTTTTCTCTCTTTTAAAAATCTTCTTTCTCTTGAATCTCAAAACACACACCCACAGCACAGCGTCTTAGTCCGTTGGTCTTTCAGAAACTGGAGAAATTCCAGAAGTTAAGCATTTAAGTCCCTTTAATGACTGTAGTCAGTTGGCATTGTACAGTTGTTTTCATTGCAGATTCAGTGTGACAGTGAAAAACATCATGGTGGTTTTTTTCATGTAGCGTTTCTTGTACCCTCTCACTAATCTGTATGTGTATGACTGAGATACTGGGATGCATAATTTTTCTTCCTCACTCACTGATTAGTAAACAGCTCAGACTTCTTCTAACATGGGGATCAAAGGGAATTTTCAATGTCATGCTAAAAATCGTTCATCCTGTATTTGTGTGTGTGTGTGGGGGTGGGTGAGGGTTTTTGTGTGCATGTCAGCACATGTAGAATATATGACATATGAGTCAAGTAAAATCAAAGGAAACGGATATCATGCGTTACAGAATGTGAGACTTGAGCAGAACACAGATTGTTTACTAAGTACATGAAAGCGTTGCTTATAGGAAATATATTTATGTTCAACAAGGCAAAGTAATTAGGCTGCATTTGAACATTTCTTAGGACCTCATTCATGAAATGGTCATATGCACAGATTTTCGCCCACTTGTGCCTTTGTATGTTTTTGTAGGATTCAGTTGAGAGCCATAAAACCAATACTCCCAGATATTTAAATTTATTATGGTGTTAAGTTACTTTTTTGTTTTTGCTTTTTTTGCTTTCCAAATTGTAAACAAAAACAAGTAGACCAGAGATTTACTGGATGTTTCTTTGCATATGCCTTCAAAAGAATGACCATTTTAGCTCACATGGAAGAAATTGATAATACTGCAATAAGCCTCAACATTCATTCCACCGACAGGAACAGCGAATAACAATTATTATCTCGTTGAAATGGCACCTGTCAAGAGGTGGGACATGAGAGCTTTCTGTTCTTGAAGCTGATGTGTTTGGAAGCAGGAAAATGGGAAAGCCTAATGATCTGAACGACTTTGATGAGGGCCAAATTGAGACTGCTAGATTAGTGGGTCAGATAATTTCCAAAACGGCAGGTCTTGTGGGTTTTCCACTATGCGGTGGTCAGCACCTACCCAAAGCTGTCCATGAAAAGACAACTGGTGACCCTGCGATGGGGTTATCAGCACCCAAAGCTCACTGATGGGGAGCGTATTCTGGTCCAGGTGGTCCAATATGAGAGCTACTTTCCATAAGAGCTACTGTTGCACAAATTGTTTAAAATCTTAATGCTGGATATGACAGGAAGCTGACACTACACACAGTGCATCACAGTGCATGGCTGCAGGTCGGTTAGAGTACCCATGCTGACCCCTGTCCATTCCTGATAGTGCCTACAAATGAGTGCATGAGCGGCAGAACTTTGGAGCAATGGAAGTAGGTGACCCGGTGTGCTGGATCATCACTGGATGACCAGGTGCAAGTGTGTTGTTGGTGGCAGGATGCATTGAGGAAGTGTTGGGATCTGTGTCGATGTTCTTCTGGGAAACCTGGGGCCCTGACATTCAAGTGCATGCTTGGATGTTATTACTTCCACCAAGGAGGTTATGTTGTACTGAGGTTTGTTTTGTCTCTATGCTAGTTAGTAGGATTACAAAAAAGCTAAAACTTCAATAAAAGAGCGGAGGAACCTGATAAATGCAGACGTGTCCACACAGAGGAAGATGGATACAGTAACTAAACTGGTTTGAAGAGTATGGAAATGTTGATATGGCTGTGGTCTTCATATTTTCTAGATCTTGAAAACCTTTGACCTTTGACAGATTTTTCTTTTGTTAAACAGACATGAAATTATATGTTTGGCAGAATCCAGTAGATTTTTAGTTCCATGCAGGATCCATGTCTAGTAGCATTTAAGCTGTTTTGCCATCCAGTGGTGGTCAAACATCTTAGCAAGAAACAATTTCCTTTCATTTTTCACAAAAATACATATAAATAACAGATTAAAACCACGTAGAGTAAAAACAAATAAAAATAATAATCATATCAAATCCCAGAAAGAAATTCAACCCATGCTTGAAAATTAGTTGGAAGAAGTTAAAAAGAATCTAGTCATTCTACCTGCTTCAGCAATAAGCTTAAGTTTTTGTGTTGTTTCAGGTTTCTGTTTTTAAAAAGTAATTTCCGCTTTGCTGCTGTCAGGAGAACTTTGTCTGCGTCTACTTAGCTGCACCTGCAAAACAGCACATCTTGGCATTTTCAACATAATGGTGATGAGGGAGAAGTTTGCTTACTTAATCATTTCTAAATTAATTACTCTGAGAACGCCTGCCAGTGAGTATTTACTACACCTGAAATCAGTTGTCATTACGTCCCTGAGCCTGCTGCAAACAGTATCTCCATTAAGATGCAACATGAGGTTCTTCATCTCTGTGATGATATTATTATACATCTGTCTGTTTCATTAATTATTCAATTCAAAGGTCACAGAGTACCTTCCAGTATGCCATTACTTTCTCAAGAATCACAAATAATGTATTCTTTCATGCTCAACAACAAAACGTTTTGTTCAATAAGAACCTCACACAGATGTGATATAGTTTGCTATAATACAGTACCATTTTACAGTGGCACCTTTATGTTGCTATGTATGAAATGTATTTCATACATGTGGGACCAGTGTGGATGCTCAGACTTTGTTCACTCTGTCTGTCCGCACAATATGAAAATCACATTACTTGTTGCATTAGCTGAACTTTTATTTGAGATTATGTGGAGTAATAGGAGGAGCTTCACATGTATTCGTGATAAAGTTTGATCTTTTTGTCACGTAACAATATTCACATAAGCTTTTATTTTGGTGTCACACTGTGACGACGTGCCTTGAGTTTGTTGGGCCTCTCCTTTTCTTTTTGAAGTTAGTCACCAGTGCTTTGTCATTTACTCCTGAGTGATACAAGTAGTTTTTCTTTAAAAACGTTTTAAGCAAATTGCACAGGAGTCACATGTGTAAATAATTTGCAGGAGACAAAGCAAACTGGAGAAATGACAAGATTATTTGTAAGACCTGGTAAGACCTGCCTGTCAAAAAGTCAGTCTCTGTTTATACCCACCTGTCTAAACTTGTCTGTCTCTTATTGTTTATCAACCTGTCTGTGTCGATTGCTGACTATTCATCTGTATAACCACGCTGTCTCCTCCTCACTTCGTCTGTCCGAGCTGTTAATGCTGTCCATCAGCTCACTGTCCTCCATCCATCCAGCATCACAGAACTGGAGCCTTCCCTCTTGTTAATCCCTATGTCTGACAAGCTGATAGTTATGACCCAGTTGCATTCTTCCATCTAGTTTTTTAGTTTTCAATTTCCTTTGTCAGTTGGTGTCAGGTTTGGGTAATCAAATCACACCCTTATATTTTGGTGGGAGAGAAGTTTTGGTAAAGGACCAGGAAAGTCAAACGGCAAAGACAAAGAGCTATGGTTGCAGGTTTGAACAAAGCCGACAGGGTAATCTTACAGTTAGATGTGTCACTTGGCAGCTTTCTGACACAAGCACTTCTACAGTAAAGATATAGTTGTTTTTCCTTTTTTTCTGAGAGAACGTTGTGGCAGAACTAGACTATATACTGGATTCGTGTGACTTTACAGGTCAATGTAAATGTCTCACTGCTTTTTATCGCTGAGGTAATAAAACAAATGTTGTATATTGTTTGAACACAGCTTCAGAAGCGCTCCACAAAGAAAGACACTAAAGAAGGAGACCAAAACGGACATAGAGGAAAGTAAAATCAGATATAAAACCTTCGAAGACGAAGCGCTGACGATGGGGAAGGGCTCGCTGGAAAGGAAAAGTGGGTCATTTATGTCACTTTGCGATGACAGGCTGTGTGTCACCACTGGGCACTCTGTGTCACTCCGCCACATTCCTCTGGAGAGACCGACCCTGACACAGGGACATGGACTGTCACCAGCCTCAGCCCTCTTCTGGCTCTCTAGCATGTGCATGGTGTAGCATGTGTGCACATGCCTGTGTGTACGGACACACAGGCATGGTTCGGAGCGTGTCATGCTCGCTGGTGCTCCTGTTAGTTTTTGTGTATGTGTGCGCTCATGTCTTTTAGCAGTGACACAGTGTAACATTGCAGAGCTAAGCTGGTCACACACTGACAGTTGTGAACTCCCCCCGAGGACACAAGCAGAGAGCAGCACTCACAACCCTCCTTGTAGTCATACAGTTCAGATACACTCCTTCCTTTAGTTGCTGGTGTATAGTCGTTTAAGTACATTGGTTTGAATGCCTTTTACATGTTTTATACTACTACAGTGCCTATAAAAAGCAGTCACCCCACTTGAACTATGACTCACAGTGAAATAATAAAGCTTTAATGACAGATCAACAGAAACAGACTCTTAAGTGTCACAGTGGAAAAGAAAACTGTAGATTGATTTAATTACCTTCATATTCAGAAAGTATTCAGATCCTTCACTCTTTCCCCCATTTATGTTGCAGTCTTATACAATCATCTTTTTGTTAATCTGCACTCAAAACCCCATAATGAGAGTGAAAACTGAATTTAAACACCTTTGCCAATTTATTATAAAGGAACAAATGAGATCTCACATTTACACACGTATTCAGACCTTTTGCTGTACCACCTGGAATTCAGCTCAGGTGCTTCCCATTCCTCTTGTTCAACTTTGAGATGTTTCCACACCTTGTTTGGAATCCACCTTTGGTAAATTCGGTTAATTAGACATTTAGCGACCGGCAATTAGAGATTTGGAAAAGCTCACACCTGTCTCACAGACAGAGACATGGATTGTGTGCAAAGCTGCAGAAAATGTTCTGCTGTATCGAAGGTTCCAATGAGCACGGTGGCCTCTAGGATTCTCAGCAACTCTCATTCTGAACAACATTCAGGCTGCATTTTAAGACAGATTGTGTCACAGTTGTGCAACTTGGCTGTCAACTAGGCTATCTTGAAGGCTCCTTCAAATGAGGCCGACAAACATGTCCATTCATCCCCGAGCAACAAAGGCTCTAATGGGTCAATCCTTCTCTGGCCAACCTATCCCGGGATTCATTGCACTTTGGCGATTAATTGTTTTTCAAAGAGATACTGCTGGTGGCAAACGTCCAATTCTTCCACTTTTAAATGTAAGTATTGGCCGTAAACTTAACCTAATAACTAACGGCACACATGTAAAAAAAAGAAGGGTATTTAAGACTTTCTCATCATGTCCAACTGCATCGCTGTTGCTGGACAGGAGCGGTAAGTTTCGGGGACAAGCTGGTGACGTAAATCACGTAAATCCTCTCTAGATAAGACTTCTCATTTCGCTTCAGCCTTTCCGAGCTGTGTAGGCTGCATTCTCTGAAGGAGGCGGCTCCTGAATTGGGTATATGTTAGAGCGTCAGTGTGAAGAAAGGAGCCGGTGATGGAGGCACCAAGACGCCGACGAGCACATCTGAGACGCTGCAGGGTTCCATGGTGGAAATGGAACAGAATGCGATTCATGTTGCCAAGCTCACACCGGTCACAGCTTTGTGGCACAAAAGCAAGGGTACATTTTTGTAGTACCATAGCTGGATTAACCTGTAGGGGGGCCCTGGGGAAAATGAGCTGTGCATGGGGCCCGTTTTGATCCCCCCCATCCCTACCTATCAAGCATAGCACACATTGGCAAACCACACCAGTCAGCTTCATTATATTTTCCTTTGAGCCCAGAGACCAACCTGTAGTCCTGTGCTGGGGTTTCATGGCAGTCGGTACAGACAGTTGGGGATCTCTGCCAGTGGTTTTGGATTGGATTGCATTAAATTAAATGGGTTTTTTTTATGATTTTATTCGTCCTCTCCGCTCTACATCGAAAACTTGTAGCAGATTTTAGTGTAGATCAATTCCTCAGACCTACAGTCCCATGTGGTGATAACAGAAAGGATCAACAGTAGTAGGTACAGGAGCGTAAGCACCAAAACATACAGTGAGTCTGGCGGGGATTTTTCAACAGGCTCTCGTCATTTAAAACGTAATTTCATAGAGTTGTAAACAAATGTTCATTATACTCCTCTAATCCCCCATTATAACTACTCCATAAGTGCTGAATATTCAATTTCCTGGATTACATTGGCTACACAACACAGAGCTTATGATTTCAGAACGCTTAAAACTAAATAATTAGCTTTATTGAATACTGTACTGTGTAGCAGATGGATGTTAAGCAGCTTATTTGTGTTGGACAATATTGTTTAACTGAAGTAAAAAAAGACATGGTGTTTCAACCATCGTTTGGGTAGAAACTGTCTTTGTGGACATATGGAAAGCGAGGTTTTGCAAAGAAATGCAATAAAGTTATATTTTTATGTTCAGAGAGGAATAACATAGGAACACAAAATGGAATCTGAACCTGTTTGTGTTTGCATATCTTTCTAAATTCTTAAAAAAAATAGCAAATCTATGAAGGACAACACTGAACATTATGCAGTTTTCTATTTTGATTCAAAATTGTGTTTCTTTATATTTATAAGTCACAATTTGGCATCAAGAGGCAAAACAATCTGCACAGCATGAAGACACCATCCGTCCTTTGACAATAGTCATTAGAAACGTCTGGAGGAGAATCAGTCTGGATCAGAAGCTTTACAGTAATAACGTCGTCAGGGCAACATGTACTACACTGTCATACTAGTTTTATTGGATTCATTGAGACAGAGACTGACCTGCCGGTGGAAGAGCGGTATCAGGTACCAGGCCTGAAGTAATCAAAAAGACAGTCTGATGTCAGCAGGGACGTTGCTCCAGGGGAAGGGGGCACGACTTCTTCTTAACGGAGCCCTGCAGTCACCACACAGACAGGAGCCCTGCAGTCACACAGCAAAGAGCATGGGAGGGAAAATCAAGGTTAAAGAGACCAGACGGGTATGAAGGAGCACGTCCATTTTGGATTTTGGGGAATTTAAAATGATCAAAATGTGGTCAGATATTTGGGTTTTCAATAAAATGGTAGCTGCAGCATTTTGAACCATACAAAAGCTTTTAGTACAAGCACATGAGGAGCCAGGAAACAGAACATTACAATAATCAAATCTTAACGACACAGAGGTTTGAATAAGGCTCTCAGCACCAGCTATTAACAGAAAAGAATGAATTCAAGCTTTGTTACCACAGTCTTGGTGATGTCTTTAATGTGCTGGTTTCATATCCAGTATTTTTGCTTTAGAGGATGTTTGTCTATAAGAAAAAAGATAAGCCGATGTCTGTCAACAACAGACTGATTTTATATTTTATATTTCCTTACAGCTAAAAAGTATCACCTTTCCTTATTTTTACTTTTCTGATGCCTATTCAATTTTTTGACTGTGCTCTTTGCTGCTGTAATATGGCAAATTTCCCCATTGTGGGACTATTAAAGGATTATCTTATCTTATTTTATCTTATCGGATCTTAGCTTATCTTATCTTAAACAAAACATAACCTGGTAAAAAATAGTTTGATGAAGATTGTTGGATTTAATCACACTTAACTGTCTTATCTGAATACTCTCCCCTCTTCTCTCTAAATTTGAATTGACTATAATAAAGCTCTATATTTATCAGTCTTCTTCTTTCTTTGTCTCGAAAGTGCAGCTTTTTCTCAAACAACCCCCAATTGAGCTGTTTGCATTGTCTAGTCCTCTCCTGACACACGCTAGTATTTGTGCGTGATTATCATTGTTGGGAAGTATTTTGTAAGTATCACAGTAATGTACTTCTTCAGTAATGAGTACTGTGAGGGATTGCAGTAGTATGTGTTGCAGTTCCCACACTAATTGTATTAACGTTTCTAATCGGACTGCATTTCTACAAGTGTTGGGAGTCCTTGGAAGGAACATTTGGTATAAAGTGATAAATTACTAAGTATGACTAAAATAATTAAAAATAAAAAGATGAATAAATGATATTACTTCCTCAACAAGCCATATGTAATGAGTTATTGTTTGTAAGACTAATCACCCTCTCTATGAAATTAGTGTTATTCATCAATAGCATAATGATTAATAGGACTCAGCACCACATGCTCAGCAGTTTCCTTTCTACAAAAGAAAGAGTCCCAGTGAAAACTCTTTACTCAAAGATGTCATTTGACAAGAGAAGCAAAGTTTGGGCTTTTAAACTGTCATTTCCTTGTGCTTTGCTTTCCTTTACCTCATGCACTGAATGTGGTGTCCCCCAGTGAACCCCAGCATACATGTATTATTTACGAGAGTGAAACCACCCTTACCCCCCGCTGCCACCTATCTTGAAATGGTTGATACATTAAGTAATCCCATAATTTTATGATATTATATCCAAACCAACATTTGAATGTGTATAGCTTGCTTATAGATGAACAAGAGAAGTCCTCAGATGAGTCAGTGGTTACTTTGTAAATCAGGATGTCCTGGAACACAGAGAAGGAGACGTTCTGTCTGGTCAGGTTAGAGAGAAAGTCATTGAGGAAATAAGAAAGTCAATAGTAATAAGTAAGCCCAGGTAGCATGCAGCACGTTCTCATGTACATCCAGAACGACAGGCACACAGAGTGGGCGGGCACAGAAACTGACAGGGCTGGTAAAAAAATGATGTTGGAAGACTCTGGATTTGTCCCAGTGCTACGGATGGCCAGTCTGACTTCACAACCTCAGGTGCGACTGTATTGCTCCACTAAAGGATTGAAAGTGGCATCGCAGACAAAGCTATTGTTCTCTTTTATTTACATTTGTCACTCAGAACATTCACAATAATCACTCACAATCAGCAGGAGGAGGCGTAACAAACAGCTGCTAACGGCTCTGTGTCATTGACTCTCCCTTCACTTCCCTGTCGTCGTCTGTGTTTCTCTACAATGAGGGGAGTCAATGAATTAGGGCCAGAGTTCTGTTTACAACCAATGAAAAGCAAACGGGTAAAGAAAGTAAGTGACATATGTTCTGTCTGTGTGTCGGTCCATCGAGCTCCTCCACTCTGTTGAAGTGGGTTACCACCACAGTGTGGCACCTCCACATAACAGAGCTCCCATACACTTCAGGATAGATGTCTCTGTCGCTCAATTAGTTTTGATTCCTTTTAAATCTAGTTTAAAAAACAACTATTAATTCAACATAAATTCAATGGGAAACAAAAGTGATAACATTAAATATTACACCATATAAATGTGCTGATTTTTATCGTGACAAAAGAGGCGTCAGGTGTGATCAAACAGGTGCTGACACCAGTCTGGAAGGTCCTGGACCCTGTTCCTACAAGATCGCAGTCTTTTCTTTTCATCTTGTCATCCGTAACACTTCTACTTGCAGTCACTCGTTTGCTCCTGGACTTGGTTTCAGGTTTCTTTTTATGTCTGCTCCAACTTTATGACGCCCTCTCACTTCTCCCTTTCCTTCCCTCACCTCACCTCTCTGTGTTTATCGCCTTGAGATGCTAAAAGGAGAGATAAGACATCTCTCTCATTGCCGAGCTTTCTACTTTTCTCTCCTCGTAGGAGAGAACACTGATGAAGTGGCAGCAACACCTGCTTGTGTGTGCTTGTCTTTGTGTGTGGTGTGTGTACTTCAACTGAAGAGCAAACTTGCTTACACTGTATAAATTTAGTTAAGCGAACACTCTCGAGAATGAAACAGAGAGTTCTGCCTCACTCCTTCACAAAAACCATTGGCAAACGATCCTATAGACACACACACACACACACACACATACATTTACACACACAAGCTACTAACTGGTTGCTCTTTAAGAAACGAGTAAAGAAAGTTAAACCCCCTCTCTCCTGCCATCTGTTAGTGTGCAGACAAAACCGTCTCTGCCCGCCCTCTTCAATCTGCTGCATCACACACACACACACACACACACACACACACACACACACACACACACACAAGCACACACACACAGACACACACACACACAGACACACACACAGCAAACTCACAGCTGAAACACAATACATACCAATCCTTCCGCTCTCTCTCTCTTGCAAATTCAGTAATACACATGCGCCCCAACAAATAGAGGCACAAGCAGGTGCAGACACACACCACCAGCTTGCACCTATAAAGGTCCACTTCTTGTTACTCTGTGTTTCTCGTTGTGTTTCTCTCCTCTCTGGGTCCTGCAGGAGCATAATGGCCATGCTTGTGATTGATCTCATTAATACTAAAGAGCAGACATGTCGGCGTATGGTGTTTATCAAATCTTCCTGGCAAACACTGCTATTATGAGAACGGCTGCACAGGGAAAGGGATGGAGAGCGAGGAGCTGGTGGGAGATGGGGGTAAGGAAAAACAGAAAATAAATTCTGTAGAACACAGATCAAAAAGAAATAATCAATGAAAAACAAGAACAGAAGGAAAATTCTGTTTATTTCCAGTCTCCTTCATGCCTCATCCAAACCTAGTCATTTTTGATTTGTGTGTTTAGTACCCACTCCTCGACACCTCAGCCTGAGAGCTCATCTCAGAGAGTACAGTAACAATGCAAATAGGTTTATTACGATCTCACAGAGGTGTTAATATAACCGACAGAGGATCTGAACAGAAACATCTGAACATTTTCTTCCTGGATATATTTTTGCCTTCCGACTTCACCAAGTGGAAATGTGGTTGCAAAGGGTTTTAGACAAAGGGTTGCATCGTCTTTATTCAGCCAGGTAGTTTTATTTGTCTGAAATCAACAAAATATGGTAAATCAGTCAAGAAAGTTACACAGATGTAATTTTCTGTAAGACAAAATGATCCACATAAACTAATGGGTCTGCTAAAATCAATTGCTCATGGGTTTATGCAGATGCCCAAAATTTCAAACCACAGGCATGTTCAGAATATATTATTGAACTGTGTATCTGTTCCTCCCAATTAATCATTATTTTGTCATGGTATGCCAAACTGCGATTTAGAGTTGATTCAGTATAAACACATTTTTGAAAATCAATATATTCTCAAGGCAGCTCCTTACGTGAATTTAGCAGTGAACAGTATCACACAGGGCAACTTTTTGGATTAGCTCCAAGGATTCATTTCCACAGAAGTCCATCCAGCTGAATGTTGTCTGTCCAGGGTCAGTATCATTCTTTGCAGTTGTGATTTTTTGAAAAATATCACAGTGAACGGGTGCACGTCCTTGTATATGAATCAGCCTCTTGGTTCAATTATTGTCTTTTGAGCAGCTTTTTTAGTTGCACGTTAGCAAGAATGCAACCAGTTAAGGTTAAGTGTTTATGAGCTGCTGTGGTCTAGTCGGCCTGACGACTGTTTATCATGCTCACAAAGATTTGAAAAGCTCCATCATGTGCAAACAGAGCTAAACCTCTTCACAACTATACTTGCTCAAGTCAACTCTCATCACCACAGCAGGCACATAGGGCAGTTAGCCTATAGGCATGAACATAGCCCTAAAGTTGCGTAAAACCTAAGAGTTTGGCAACTAAACTTCACAGACGACTTTCTCTATTAAAGATCTACTATCGTATCTCAAGGTGCATTTAAGGCAGCACATAACAAATGAATGTAGTCCGAGCAGGGAGCCCTGAGGGATAACCCTGAATGAACACTAACACTAAAAGTCCAAAAATAGAGATGGGATTGATCCAGTTGAAATCTGTCCTGGTGTTATCGATACATTGCTGATGTTGCCTTCAAGGGGCTGCACAATCTGTGCTGCCAAATAAAAAAATGCACTGATATCCAGAAGACTAGAGGGATTCCCAGTATAAGCTCATAAAAGATTTATATTTTTTCTTTATTTCCACAGGGGTGTTTCAGTCATCTGATGATCTCTGCTGTATAACCTCATTCATAAAAGACAAAATTATACAAGCGACAATTTGCACAGTTTACAGCCACAGTTTAATACAGTATGTAACAATATGTCATCACTGAAGCATTTCATGTCCACAGGACTAACCTAGATTTAACAACTTAACAGTCAGTCCCAGGACAAAACCAGGTAATTAAATGCTCCAGAATCAAACATGAAGGGAAAGCTTTGAGCATTTTCAACGTGCAGTAAATGTTTGAATAAATACCAAGTTTTTTAAAAAAAAATTAAAAACTGTCCAGGACTGAGTTCTTTGTTGTGCTGCAAATACCTTTTGTTCATTTTTGATTCAAGGGATTCAAGGTATTTAACTAAAACCAGTAATTTTACTGCTTCACATTAATGAAATCTTCCAATTTATAACATGAGCAGAATAGTCCACAAAACCCTGGAAAGACATATTACGCCAACCTAATATTACAACTTCCATTAGAGCATGTGTATAGAACAGAGAGAGAATTGTGGAAGGTTTCTGTGCCAACAAGAGAGTTTCACCTGTATTTGCTGTTATTGTTTCTTATCTCATCCTCATCTCATGAAGGAACAAGGCAGAGGGAAACAGTCATTAACTTTATCCTCATAACGCAGTGAGTGTGCTTTAGTCCACTGAGCCACACAGATGCCATGTAAGCCGGCTGTCTGATTAAAAATAAGAATATTCTTTCCATATGGTTTCTAGCAGAGAGATTGACAGGGAAGGGAAGATACTTGAAGGTTTTCCTCTGGGATCACTTGACAGCTATATTCATTCTAGTTTATTCTCCACAGCCCTTCCCATTGAGCGCTTTCTAGGGAAAAACACAGTTGACAGATATGCATCAGTGGCTTCAGTCATATGCAGATGACACATGCAATGTGAAACTGGTGGGTGGAAGTCCACAGGACACTGGCCTGGTCGGCTAAATCCGTCTCTGTCAAACTCAGTTATACAGAAAATTGTGTGTTTCAGTCAATATGTTCTATCTATCAGTTTTGGGTTAGGGCTGAAATGTGTTGTTTCCACCAAGTTACGTGGAAATCTGATCTGCAGTTTTTGCGTAATCATGCTGACAAACAAAACAAAACAACCAACCAACAAACAAAAAGAAAGAGGTGAAAACATAATCTGGTAAAAATAGACACAGCTTTGGTGACGTCATTTACAGGTTACGGAGGTTCATTGAGAATCTGGCTTTTTTTACTGCTGCTGCCATCCTGGTGTCTGCAATGCAAGTGAAGCTCTGCATTATGTCCCCCTGTTCTATTTGGTCCCACATACTTATTCACACGTGTTGATTCTGCTTTGCACTCAGAGATTATGGGAAAGACGCAGTGTCCTTTAAAGTTTGACATTTTCAAGAACAACTTGCCATTTTTAGCTGTTTTTATTTCTCTCTCTTATGACAGTAGGTGCCAGTGAGCAAAGGGCAGTTGGGCTGTAATTTGAATTTGTGTGGGAGGTGGTGCCGGCATCTGTTTTGCTTGCAGTGTGCAGCAAATTATGTCCAGTAATTCAATGTCTGTGGAAATTGAAATGCGAGTTTCTATAAATCATTGAAAAAAGAAGGAATTTACCAATCACACACCTGCCTCCTCTGCACTGGGCAGATCTAGGCCAGGGTCTCTCTCTCTTTCTTATTTCAAATGGCTTAAGACTTCGGTTACACAAACAGGAGGGTTACATCATGTGTGATGATTGATTGCTTGTCAGCATACAGGGGGCAACCTTACATAATAGAGTTGTTCAAGAATCAAAAGTGGTCCTTGGAAAAAAATAGTTGAGCCCCCACCTTCATTTTCGAGCAAGAAAACTGATTTTCTTCCTGTAAACAGGATGTCAATGTTCAAAGTGATGCTACAGACTGAAATACATTTCCTGTAAATAATGACATGCTGTTATCTTCTCTACCTGAGACGGATTGATTCCATGCTCATGAGCTTCTCATAATCAGAGACATAGACCAAAGATCACATGAGAAGGATCTGGTTAGAGCAACAAACTTTTATTATTATACAGTGGAAACCGCTGATAGTGATCACGTTAGTCCCAGGCCAAATTGATCACTATAAGCAGGTGGATTACTATAAAATAATTGCGTTGCTTCTGTATGATATACCCACAACTTGAGGGAAAGGTAACGGCAGATTTTTAAGATAAGAGCGATGTCACATTGCGCACACACACACTCTCACTTTGCTGACTCGCGAACACACACACAAAGACACACACGCAGACCGACTCAAATGACGTCTCTGACTCGCTACTGTTTATATGTCGATTTGTTTGAAATGACAACAGAACCAACACTGATTACCACATTATGATCAATACAAGAGTACATTATTTCTTCATAGCTATGCACAATAACTTTTCCCCTCCCGCTGACACACAGACACACCGACCACATGTGTAAACTCTGGGTAGACTGGGTAAAAACTAAATAATTTGTAAACTTAGACAATAAAGAGCCGGAGTAGATGGCGGGTGGCGCGCTCGT
Organism: Hippoglossus hippoglossus; assembly: GCF_009819705.1. Classification (NCBI taxonomy): domain Eukaryota; kingdom Metazoa; phylum Chordata; class Actinopteri; order Pleuronectiformes; family Pleuronectidae; genus Hippoglossus; species Hippoglossus hippoglossus. Next base: position 12,234,046 of record NC_047159.1, on the reverse strand, counting down.
TTCGGCTTGATATGTTTGGCAGTGCACAGCGCGAATGATAGGGACTAAATTATTGACAGAGCCTGTAAAAAGTTTACGGTCCAATCATGTAAGAAAAGACCCAAAGTGAACACTGTAAGCTAACTACTATCACTATTACTATTATACAATAGATCACTATTACCGGATTATTTAAACAGAATTTTATATGTGGTAAAAAAAGAAAAGAAAGAGAGGGGATGGACAGAAGAAAAAACCATGAGGAGACAGATAAAGACAAATAGATAGACGAAGAGACAACTGATATACAGATAAACAAGCAGACAATCCGACAACATCAAGTTGTGAAGGTACAATTTCAGGTGTTTCATCATGAAGCTCGGGAGAAGCCATCGACAATAAAAAGATCACATTTATTTTTGTAACATTTTCATGGTTTACCAACTTGAACTGCAGATCTGAAATACTTTGCATCCCTCTCACTCTGTCTTCCTCCTTGTCTTCTCTTGTGTCACTCTCTAACCTCTTACCTCTCATTCCCCTTTCTCCCTCCCTGTCTCTGCTTTGATGTCTGAGCGCTCAGGGCCATCTCTGCAGAATTAGCATTCCCCTCTTGATTACTGTCTAATGGGGGTTTGTAGGGTGAGTGTGCGATCGGTAAACTGTGTAAACTGCATATGGAAAGTTGTCTCTGTGGCTCAGTCCGCACTTGAAATAAAAGTGGACACATTCAAAGTCTTTCAACTGTAATGAGACAGATTACATAAACACTATATATTCAGTCGCTGTGTCCTAATTGGGGGGGGCCGCGTTCTTCAGAGGTCTACACGGCCCACGAAGCCTGCCTCCTTCATAGGCCGAACCTCTATGAGACGGTGTAATGAGGATCTTTGTGATTTGTGTCACCAGCTTGTCCAGAGCTGCAGTTGGACACAGAGAAAGTTTTAATGCCCCCTATTTTTACATCAGACGTTTTGCTGTTGTCTCTTTCCGCTGCCATTCTCTCTTTGAAGAACAGTTTGTCACTGAGGCACAATGAATCCTGGGATAGGTTGCCCTGAGAAGGATCCGCCCATTGAAGCCTTCATTGCTGAGGGATGAAAGAATGCATTTGTTGGCCTTCAACATGGGACAGCCTGTAGTCGCACCACTGTGACGCAGCAGGTCTTGAAATACAGCCGGCGAAGGGAGTATATCATTAGCAAGGAGTTATTTTTCATAAAAAGATGCTGTTATGAGTTTTGTTATGTAAAAGTTGAATACTGGGACATTCTGACCAATATGTGACTTGACTTTCAAACTAAAATCAAACTGTAAATGTCACTATTATATAATAGGGTGCTTTAGAAATGTACCATAAGAAATCTCATTTAACAAGAACTGCAGCACAAACTATTCCAGTAAAAAACAATAAATATCCATCATCATTGGTTTGACAGTTCGAGCAAATATTTTGCTGATGCCTTCCCTAACATCATGATACACAATCTGTGATATTTCAATATTGATAAAACAGTATATTTAACCCGTCATGTACAGTATGTGTCAGTGGCAGCCCTGTAAGTTAGACGATTACCTGCATTGACAGAGAACAATCAGCTGTCAGCAGTGTTCTGCTGGGGGGTGTTGATGCCTGATCAGTGGACATCAGTTGATCAGTGTGCTGTCACTGATGACATGGCCTGTCAGAACTTCATATTTACATGTCCTCTCATGTCTGTCTCAATTTGTTAGTCTTTATTTCTGTCATTCTTCACTTCACGTCCTGTTTGCCCTTCTGCCCTTCTTAGTTCTCGAAGCCTTATCTAATGTGTGAAGAAAACTTTTGAGTTGAAATTATCCTCCATCAGTACGTGAGCGATTCTATTGATTTATGTGTCGTGCCACCCTGCAGTGCCATGCGACCTTGTAGAGCCAATGATTAACACATCAGATTTTCAGGACTGTCAATATCTAATCCTGATGACACAGGGTCAGGACTTTTATCATCAAAAACTTTATGAATTCCTTCAAAAAAATTAATTACCTGTATTATGTTACTGTTTTACCTTTGATTTCACTTTTTACCTCCTTCAAGCCAAATTTCTTCCTTCACCCTTGCCATTCTTGATTTTCCACTACCTTCCTGTCGAAGCTAAAACTAAATGTTTGTTGAGTATATTCTTCACGATGATGGCATTACTTGTTTCTCCAATCTGAATTGTCAAAATGAATGCATTTATAAATCAAAGTGCAAAATAAATGTTTGTGCTTCCTGCAGCATCATTTTGCTCTGCTTCTGTCTCCCATGCATTTCATGTGTCTTACTTCTTGCCTTTGCTTCCTCTCTATTCACATCCTCCTCTGCTCCTTCATGCCTCTCGTGTGCAATTTTCTCCTCCTCTTCATCTTCATCTTGTCTCTTCATCCTCCACCCACGCCTTCCCGACCAAAAACCACAGAGGGATGTCCAACCATCCACACAGCAGCGTGGCGAGCAGCAGCGTCAGGCCGTCTCCTGCTTTAGCCTCCGCTGTATCTGTGTCACGTCTCTCAGGCCTGGCCGACCTTCACACAAATCAGAGGATGCTGGAAGAACCTGACACAAACACACACACACTATGGTAAAACAATAACTACATATCCATTCACTAATAACTAAAATGCACATCTGCTCTCTCTCACACTAACACAGACACACACACTCACACAGGGACTTTAAATGATGACAAATGATTTGCTGACAGACTGAGCGGAAAGCCTGGTGTGGGTGCTTTCTTGCATTTTAAACGGGCGTGCCCTGTGTAAACATGCACATACATTAACTTGTATTTCTCTTCTAACTCAGCAGTGAATGTTTTAACACCAAACACCTGCCAGAGTTGTGTTTCTCTGCCGGTAAAATTGATTGAAAGTGTTGAAAAAGCTATGTGAAGGTTTTTCTCTCCTTTCATAATTTCACTCCACAGTCAAAATACAGCAGCTTTAATGCTGTCTTGAAAATTGTCGAACACTAATCATACTGATAAACTGTCTAGCCAAGAAAATAAGTCTGCAAATTCAAGTACATTATGTGTCATAGCCTATTTTCTTAGCTGCATGCTACCTATCTGAAATAAACTAATAATGAATCATAAGCCAGTGGCACAAAGTACCCCCTCCTTTGGCTCCCATATTAATAACATTTAACACACTGCGGTTTTAACCTATGCAAGACTTCGTCCTTCCCTCCGGCAACACAGCCCTCAAGTCCTGATTCCCGCCCTGTTCACATCCCGCATTCATTACTATAACGCCATTCTTACTGGTATACCCGATAAACTCTTACACTGACTCCAAATCATCCAAAACACTGCTCCTAGGATCAACAGTCGTACCAAATCCACCGACCACATCACACGACTCCTCATCCAGCTCCAGTGTCAAGGATACCTTCCAATCCCACTGCTTAGCTTTTAAAGCCCTCTATAACCTGGCTTCCTCATACCTGTCGGACCTTCTCCATCCTGAAACCCCTGTCCGAATCCTACGCTCTCCTTCATCTGCTCTTCTGTGCTTTCTCACATCTAAACTCAGCCCTATGGGTGACTGAGCCTTAAGCTGATCGGCGTCACGACTCTGGAACTCTCTGCCACCTCACATCCGTGAGCTGAATTCTGTTGGACTGTTCAAATCTAAAATTAAAACACATGTTAAAATCAATCACTTAACTATATATTATTTTGTCTGTGCCTCTCTAATTTGATTTAACCTTTATTTTCACTTCGTCTATTGAAGGTGTCCTTAGGTGATTAAAAATGAACCATTCTGTGGTTCTCCTCAGCGCTACAAAGTATTTTAGCAGTTTGCATCCTCGGTTTGTTTTTATGGTCCACAGTTGCAATGTATACATTTAGTCTCACTGCCCTCATCAAACCTTTAATTTCAGCCACAGCAGACAAATATTTTACTGGAAAAACAAAGTTAGGGACAATAGTGGAGATATGTACTACCTCAAAAAACTGATTGTATCCTAGGGTGGAGACCAAAACAGAGCTCCATGGCATTCTCGTATCTTACGTCATACTTCAGTACCCTTATGTACTGAGCTTCGTCATATTGGTGGATTGTGTAACTCTTTTGCTCCTTTTTCACCCTATTCCTTGCTCTGCATTATAATCGTATATGGCACTTTTTGGGGTTTTATTTTGAAAAGTGCTCATAGCTTGCAGTTGTTTTTTGTCCTCATGGGAGACCTGCCTTCACCTCCTCAGCATGACTGTTTCTGACTGAATATAGGCTTTTGTAATCATGGACGTTTTCAATATCGGATTCCCTCTTTAACAGCCAAGTCCACACTGATTCTAGTGCAGCTTCATCTAGAGGCTAATGCAAGTTTCATGAATCGCGAAGGAGTCAACAAGAACAGACTGCCTCAGATTAGATTTTTTTTTTGCTTTTAATTAGTGGTATTCATTGGCCTCGGTGTAAATGTATGTTAAGATATTGACAAGACTTTAATAGAAAATCTAGTGAGCTGCTGGAAGAGGGTTCAGGAGACCCAGCAGTCTTAAGCAGGAGCCGTTTATTGATGCTCAGTGCATCCAGGAGAAAAGAGATGAGCAGCACAAATTAACCCTGTTTACTGCCAGATCTGAAGGTTGTCCTTTACAGGGCGTATTTTAACCCAAATATCTCCAAGTGGTACAAACGATAGACTCTATATAAGTTAGGACAATGTAGGCTTCCTGCCACTATCCAGAAATGAAGGCAAAATATCCCATTGCAAACCCCACACAACATGAACTAACTTAAAATGATATAAAACATCTTTGATCAAAATTATCTGACCTATACTTTGACTTTTTATTTTGATCCGTGTCTCATCTGCTTACATGGGTGAGGTGGTTACCTACACTGCAGCCAGCCAACAGGTGGCAATCGAGACACTTTTGGCTTTACATTTAGGGAGCTGTTATCTCACCCAAGCTTTTATAAGGTCTATGGATAACTCCAGAAAATAAATCCAAATCATCTACATTGCCCCCTGTTAGCGCTAGAGTTCACGTGGATGGAACATGGACTCATGAATTGGTTATTTGATGCTTTGAAACGAGGTGAAACATCATATTTGACAGCTGAGACTGACTCAGGATTGGTCGGAGCACAACACCACGATCACTACCGAGCAGACTCTGCCTCCACAAGTGCAAGATGCTAGCACCTGTAACTGGGATACTTCGGCTTCATTTTGTACAAGAGGAAGTGGAAAGATGTCGTCAATAGTTATGTGTCTATGGATCAGACTTGCGTATAGATCCCAAATACCTATGTCCCACTTATGGACAACTTGGGTACTAAATGACCATGAGACCTTAGGCGCTGGGTTTCCTTATCAGTAGCATCATTGCTATCTTAGAAACTGACAGTATGCCATTTACTATGAACCATTGATCATTATAAATTACATTTGACTACCACCTGTCTATAGAATTATATTACATAGAGACCTAAACAACTGATAATTCATTAAAATTGCTAAAGAATGAAACATTTGACCTCAAACCATTATAAAATACCTACTTTTACACGTTCAGTACAGTATATGTCCAAGATGAAGCCGCTCCGTTGCATGGAAATTACATTGTCACTGTTGCCTGGATACAGAGACTGGTGGATTCTGTTAAGATACTGAGATTCTAAATCCTTTTAAGTCCTCCCTGTAAAATTCAGCATGGGAATCCTTGCCATGAGACTGCAGATAAAACTGTTTTCATATAGTGTGTATCATGTGCGAAAATAGATTATCATATCCAGAAGTGCCCTGCAGCAATTCAGACGGCGAGTGCGCCGCCCTTTTACATTAACCTCCAGCGATACAGCAAAAAGGAAAGGAATCAAAAGTTGTATCAAAACATGTAGAAATGCTTAAAGACTGACAGCCATTAAATAAAGATAAACTGCAATCACATCTTCTATTCTGAACATATGCTGTGGAGGCTGAGCCAGTGTTTTCACACTGACAGGATCTTTATGCTGATAGTTCTCATTTCAGGGGAACAGAAATCTGAATAACCCTGAGGCCTTATTTGGCAAAACACCAGTATTCAAATGTTTGTTAGTAACGACGAACATGCCAAGGCAATGGGTTTGAGTGCATGTGAATGAATATCATATGATCCCACTCCGTCTGCGGCCCAAAGGATGAAAGTTATAAACACTCTTCTGTTATTCTGGCATGAATAAGGTAACTAGAGGTTTAGAAATAATCAGAGCAGTTATTACATTTGCAAAAGCAGTTATACCTTCTGCCAATAGAACATAAAGGGGCACAGCTGAGAGGGAATAACTAACTGCAGAGAGGAGGAAGGCCTTCATCATTTGAAGAGACATGACCTTGGTTTTGTATTTTGTGTTTCTCTGTGTGTGTCTATGTTTGGGTCCAATGTTGCTCTGTGCAATTTGTATTTTCTGCGGCTCCATTGGCGTCTGGGAACATTTTTATACTTTGAAGAAGTAAATGCTTTTGTTTCTCAGCTGTGAACCATGATTAGTCGGACCGGCCTTGACTTCAGCTGAAAACAGTTGACGCGCGCTCTCACATAAGGGAAGACTAATGGATTGAGGGTGGTTTGGCGCAGCAGATGCACTGTTGTTTATACTATTATTTTGTTTTAATTTGGTATTTATCTCTCAGGTAAAAGCAGTTAAAAGTGCTGATAATTGCCTTTAGCCTGTGGGAAACTGGAGATAAACTCTGACCTATACAGTGAAATAGAGTAGATGCTGACTTCCTTTTAAAAAAAATATCAGTTGTCCACACATTTGTTTGCATTCCACTCAACGCCTCCACTTTTAACATGTACATTTTAACAAATTTTAACATGGGGAGGGGGGGGGGGGTCATACAGCACATTTAACCATGAACAAAGTTTGTCTGTCTCTGAGAGATTTCCATTTTTGGTCAACTCCATTCATATCAATATGGGTAGTTTAAAATATAAGCACTTGTCACTGTAACCCAATACAATGAAACTCCAAAAATCATCTTAGTCTTACTAAGTGAACCCAATAAAGTGGCATTGTGGTGCACTGCAGTGGTAAATACTTGAATTGTTGCACAGTTTTTGGGGGAATGTAAATTGAAATTGTGTTTAGAAAAGCAAAAGTAAGAGTAGATTCCCTGTGATCAAAGTAGGAAGGCAGATATCTTTTGCTGGGTTCTGCTATCCATCAGACTACTGACCTCAACTTTTCTGTCTTCATTTTATTTTCAGCTTGAAGAGACTTAAAAATGTAAACACTTCATCGGCATAGTGGTGAGCAGATAATGAATTTGTTTTAATTTTTGAGTGAACTATCCCTTTAAGGCTGCAAAACAAAAACCTTAATTAAAAGAGGAGTTTTACTGTGAAGCAACAAGCCGAGGAACACCTTTAAATCACATCTCATTTCAAATAAGAAAAATCTTTAGCTGCTATGTTGACACTAGTTGACATAGGTTGATGTCTTGCACACACTGTGGATCTATATCTCGCTTTACTCCACCAACCAATTCATACCAAGTTTCCCAGTGTAAACACTAAGTTAGAAATTAGGGGGGGGCAAACTACATAAATGTTTTTTTTCAACCAGGTCCTTTTTTATTGCTTTTTCTTAGACTGTTGAGAAGTTGAGCACTAATATTTTCATGTACTGCTTTGTCCTGTGAAGATAGACCAACCCCCTCCATGTACAAGCTGTGTAAATACTGTAACTGTAGCCTACTTTTGGGTCTGCAAAGTGAGTGGCTTGCAGAGTGTACAGTTGCGGTGCCAGCTGCAGTTTGAAGAAAGCTCCTTGATTTATTGGATTGTTTTAACACTGGTGAGGGACAGCAGCTTAAACGTTTGCTTTTCAGGGCTCGCTCTGGCCCATTCTACAGTTTGTCTGTTGATCATTTGGCATTGTCCCTGCAAATAGACTCACTCACTTGTGCAGGTGCCAATTAGGCACACTTCCAGAGAGACACAATCCGCTCTTAGCACATGTTCAGTGAGACTTTTATAGACTGCAACCCTGTCTATCCAGTCCTCAGTGGAAGGTTAAAGGCGCACAAGGCAGGTCACGTGCAATTGAACTGCAGAAAATGGAGAACTTAAGGGGAGGGATCCTTCTGACTGATTCACAACAACATAGGGGTCATTCATAGCCTTTATCGGTTGGTGTTGTTGGATCAGTCTTCATTAGGTGAACATGGTTTACTGGTGCACATGACATTTAAGAAATCATCTTATTGTGCACTTACAGAGTAATACTATCTAAAAGTCAGTGTTTGTATTGCTTTTTAAACAATATCGACAAATACTTTGGGCTAAATCAAATGCCTTAATCGCTGTAGTGAAAGTGGGCAGGGTCTTTTAAAGTTTGGTTGAGGCATGAATCTGGGGCGTTCTAATAAAGTGGAGATAAGTTGAGTCAAGATGCACAGTTTAACCCAGTTTATGCTTCAACATTTTTTTCTCCAATATAGTTTACTGTAATCAGAGTGTCAGGCCAATACAACCACACGGGTTGCGGACCATTTTATTTCACCATTTGGAAAATGTTGATGCAGATCTCTACTACAACAGTTAATGGGAACTTGAAACTGTTAAAGGAAAGCTGTTATTTGTCCCTTCACCTACTGTGGAGGCCTCACTGTGAGTGATGTAAGGTTTCTGTTTAAATGGTTTTAGTTTAGTTCATGAGATCAAAACCAAATTGAAATTGAAATATGATGGTTGTGAGGTTGTTTGCCAGGATGCTGTCACACTTATCCGATAAAATCACAGCTACTGAGTTAAACCTTTTAATAAATAAAAACTAGTAATTTTTTATTTCCAAACTTTAGCTTTGATTATTTGATCACAAATGTTGATGTTATGTTTACAAAATAAGTGACAAATCAAGTTGTAGGGCCTTTACGGTTGCTGCATTTTCTATCTCTTGTGCTGATTGGTGAGGAGGATCATTGAATCACATGGTGGAATAAACCTCCGCTCTTCACCTTTACATTTCTCTGTTACTGTAATTACTAGTTTTAATAACACAGCAGGTAGTAAAATCCATCAGGAACCGAAACCATTACAGCCAGGCACCATGCTAGTGATCAACTTTTACACAATGGACTGTATGAAGTCTTTAGCCCAAACACAAACAGCATGTACCAAAAAACACTCTTTGCACAAGTTAATAGCGAGAAAAAAGACCATTAATAACTGCATTTTCCTTTCAATTTTGTTCAGTCTGTTCATTAATTTGCAATGTTTGGTTAAATGATTAAACGTGTGTCCACCCATTGGGCTTTTTGTCATTTTTCAGGGTGACAGTTTTGGTATCTGGGTGTGATTGTTTGTCTGAATCTGATTATGTGACTTGAATTACTTGCAGTCGCTCACGAAGTCCAAGATTGCGTACATAATGCATGTGTACACGTGTGCTTGTATTTGTGTGTAATGGGCTGGCACATTAGTAGCATCTGGAACAGGGGCTGAAACAAAACCCTCAGCTGGGCTCTTTTGTTTCAGCAGCGCATATGGTCGTGTTTAATTCCTTTGCCTCTTATTAGAGAGTGAAAGAGCTGATTATACTGTGTGAAAGAGTTAGTGCGACTATTGTATGCATGTGTGAATTAGTCATGTTAAGCCAGTTTCATGGTCTTTTCATCAATACATTTCACCTGGGGTGTCTGCAGCAGTGTGGGTGGATGTGAGAGGTTTCACATGGGTGCGTGTTTGTGTAGACTTTTTCTAGTGTGCGTGGGTGTGTGTCGATGGGGGGAGGGTCTCTGTGTATGTGCACGTTAGAGTACTGATTTGTGTGTGTGTGTGTGTGTGTAATTTGGGGAGGGGGTTCCTGGTCTGGTTCATATCCCCAGTCTTAATCAAAAACAGATAGAGGTAGTGATATTGAGAAAGACCTACGCTGACACTGGTTTGAGTGAACACGTCTGTACTCTCTCTCTCTCTCTCTCTCTCTCTCTCTCTCTCAAACACACACACACACACACACACACACAGACACACACACATTGATTAGGGCAGTATAAACAGGAAAGTTATCAGTCTCAGGGGTGGTACTGCTTTCACCGGAAAGAGAGACTGATAGATATAGAGCTATATATTCTCCGGGCACACACGTTCAGCCTGCATTCCTCTAAACTGATATTAGACTGTCTCTGTGCATTTTACGAGGAATTCAGACCTTCTAATTTATCTTATGAATAAATTCCTTTTACAGTCTTCATGGTGTGTGAACGGAAACATGAAGCAAACATAAAATAACACGGGGAAAAAAGGGCCTGGTTCTTCAGATACAGACAGAAAAACACGGCTTGTCAGATGAGAGGCTGCACTACGCCACGTCGCTTCAGAACAACAGCAAGAAATATCAAAGCCAACACTCGGCTATAGCTTTATTTTTTAATTTAATTCCATGTGGAGAATATCTGAGAATAAAGACAAACGTAATGCGATCAATGTTTTAAACAAAGTACTTATAAGTGACTAACCCTTTTCTCCTCCCCTCTCCTTTGCCTTTCCAGTCATAGGGAAATGCTTTTTTCTCCAGAGGAGGTCGAGAGGGAAATATTTTATTTTCGTGTTGTTTACTTTTCCCTTCCCGTTTTGCATATCTTTAGCCTCCAGCCAAGTGCTGTTAATTAGGTAAACAGGTAATTCCCAGCACGAGCCCAATGCTCTGTGCGCCTGCATGCACATGTGTTTGTGTGCACCTGTGTGCAAGCATGTACGAGCACACGTGTGTGTAGGTGAATGCAAAGGCCACACAATAAGCAATAATGCCAGTGCGTATGGAGAAATAGTGTTAAAATGCACATAGTGAGTTATGCACGCAGTCATGCATTATTAAATAGCAGTGTTTCAAATGTGTAGAAAAGCTATTCAAAAGGACCCAAAAAATATATTTTCTTGTGCCAGTTACTGTTCTTTGCTTTTATCTGAACTGAAGAAGTCGACTCAGATGAAAAAGGAGAAATAGATATTATGGAAAAGGGAGCTACAGAGAGAGGAAGAGAGAGAACTGTGATATTCCCTCTCTGTGTGTCAGGTTCACTGGTGTGTGACATGTCCGTCTCAGTGGGGACTTCCTGCCTCTCCCTCCCTATCTGTTCTTTCTTCTACCCATCACGCTATCCACTTCTACTCCATCCTCTGCCATTGCTCTATTTCTCCCTCCTTCGCTGCCTTGTAATTGTTCAACCTTGTCGTGCTGACACACACACACACACAAACACCCACACGGACACACAGACAGACAGACAGACAGACAGACAGACACACACACACACACACACACACACACACACACACACACACACACACACACACCGTATTCACTTATCCCTGTAATGTATCCTGTTTTTCTTCCACAGTATTTATCTGTGGTTGCCGTCCAGCTTGCCTTAAAGAGGTGGTGTGTTTATCACAACAGGTGGTGGTCTATCACCACTGATTGTGGCACCAGCAGTCAGGCAAAGTTTGAGAGAAGCTTTCAAATGTTACATAAGAGAGGAATTTATGTAAGCTGGATTCAATCAGCTACTCAGAACATGGGGCCAAACTGGATTATTATTATTATTTAGTTTTAAAATAAATTGTACAACTTTAGTTGAGGGAACATTTGACTGCAATAATAAATGTCTGTCATGGAGGCATATTCATATTGGTTAGTTTCAGTGATGTATACATGGACTTGAAAGCAGCACATTTCAACCACTCTCAGTGCACAAAATACGTACTTTCTCCTTATGAAGAACTCCTCACATGACAAGAAGAGTGTTTGTAACGCAACCAGAGGTGCCACCACCCTGTCACTTCTTTACACTGACATGACACTCCTTTAATTTGCTTTGAAAACAATGGATTCCAGCTCCCTACAGCTCCCTGCAACCCCTGTCACTTAGTAAACCAGATAAGTTCCAGGAAAGTAACGCGTGTGATATAAACGTATTACCTAACAGACACAGACATGGTCGCACACTTATGTAAACAGGACTCAGAGACATTCAAAATTTATAAATTGAGTCATAGCCAAATAGGAATAGGGGAGAGACAGAGATAAATAAAGAAGTTGGCTTGCTAGCGAACCAAACTCTAGACTAACAATCAGATCAGCAGTCTGGTCATACCTGAACACAAGAAAAAGGCAGCATGACAACAACAGGACACAACAGTTAACTAGAAAAGCTACAGTTCAGAAGCTGTGTAGCTCATGTTTAACCACATTTAACAGAAACACTGGGATGTTACACACCATTTCTAAAAACCACCCACATGTTGCCCTACCTGAAGGACGGGAGGATGAAGCAACGCCACAAGTCAAATCAGTTGCATTTTCAACCATTCTAGATCTTTTCCATGATGGTAATCTGAAAAAAAACAGACATTACTATTATCAAACACCATTAACCCGAATGCTCAGTGTTGCAACACTATCATTAGGGGCCGTGAGTCACCACTAACTGCCCAGCCTGTCGGGGGCTTCATAAATCTTGTAGGCAAGTCTTCTGAAGAGTCACTCATTATCTGCTCATACAAACAGCCTCCCCTCTCTGTGGTGAAGGGAGACTGATTGTGGAAATGAGAAATGAGTCTCTCAAGGTTAAATCCACATCGTGAGACCAGTGTTTACACTCCCATCAAAGAGTGGGAGGAAGACAAGTTAGTGAGCATGAAGTAGGGAATGAGGAAGACGTGTTTTAATTCTCATTTTTCTCTGGTTTTTATATGGTTGTCCAAAAATGTATCTTTAACTAGAATCGGATGTGAATTACGATGTCATCAAACATTTGAAACTGAAAGCAGAAACGTTTTTTACATATATTTGGGAACATAACCAGAGATAAATGGACTGGATGGGAGATTCCACAGACAGAAAGGCATTAAGACCCATAACAGCCATGGCATAGGTCCCACATTTTAGGTTACACACATAACTTCAAGAAGTGAGAGAACAGAGACACAAAACATTAAAAAAGTCTGTTTACAACTGTTGCTGTTCTTCCTCTTCACCTGTAGGAGCAAGAGATAATTGAGAGGACGCAATGTGCTGACGCTCGCCGCCCATTGGACAAATATCTCCAGAGAGAAAGAGTGTGTGTGTGTGTGTGTGTGTTTGTGTGTGTGAGATAATTTGTGTCCTGGCCATATTTCTTTTTTTTTTCAAATAACTGACAAATAACTTAGGGTTTTAATGTTTTGTATCGAACAACTGTGACTAATTGAGGGACCATTCAGTAAGAGAGACTAAGTGGAGAACAGTATGGATTCCTTTCAAACAGCCGGCAGCTAAGTGCAGTGGTGCTGTAGTGTACAGTGTGTAGGAATGTGATGGATAAGAGCCTCAAAATAATTAGCAGACATCTGCTGTTGCCTTGTCAGTCTCCTCTATATGCCAGACAAGCAGGTGCTCTCAGTGAGTGGTGTTGATACCTTAATGGCAAATACCATAAAGGCAAGCAATGTATTGCTGTCAACAATCCTCATGACAAGGCAACAGAGAGTCGAGACGTTCTGACGACAACCAACATGGCGACAGTGGAGGAGGGTGTGATAATGTGCCTCTTAAGGAAGAGGCTAAAGCGTCTGTATTGTAAATGGTGGTGGTCCAAATCAGAAGGGCTTTCCTCAAAAAGTTAGGCCATTGCTGACATTTTTTCCTCATGTTCCGTGGTTCTCTCGTTTGGACTAGTAGCTGGACTGTTCACCTGCGATTTGGGTGCTGCGATGTGTCATCTGTTTTATCTCTATCTGCAAGATTTCTGAAGTGCACAAATTCTGACAAAATGAAAGCAGAGTACAGACAGAAGGCTCCATTCTTTTCTGTATATGTATCTAATGTTGTGCATTAATGAGCCTGTAGGGGAAGATAGCCTGGCAGACACACTGCATGAGGATCTCATCTCAGCCAGCACAGGTACTTTCCATGATAAACCACGACCTATTTCAGTCTCCTTCAAATAACACTTGAAAGCCCTGGAAATTTGATTTCATTTAGTTGTAAATACCATTGAAATAAATGGATAGAGTGGAGAATGCCATTCACAGAAATGTTCTTATTTATCAAATAACGGAGGCAATAAAAACAACTGGAATTTCTGTGATTTAAGAAGTTGAATGGTTCAGCAAATCCTACTGGTCCCCGTGTCTTCTTATCAGCCACTGGCTAACATTAGATAATGCTAGTATGCTAGTATGTGATTAACTGATCCATCGCAGATCTCTCTCAACATTTGCTAGCTTCATGTGACTTACTGTGATCCATCTCATGAGAACTGTATTTTTGTTCCTTCAACCTCTTTATAAGTATTTGTAGGAAAATAAATAACAGGCCTCTTTAGACGATCAAGGAGTCTTTGCCTTTCAAACCCAAGCAGTAATTTAGTTTAACTGCATTCAGGAAATAACATATTCTGCTTTAAAAAAGAACAATATGCACTTTCCCATGGTAATCGAATCCCGTCTTCCAGAACAACTGCTCCATCCTCCAGGAGCCAAGAAAGTCACCAAATACCATTAAGATCATTCTGAATTGAGCTTAATGTTCAATGTACCTATGTTTTCCCTTTGACAGCCAATGAATTGATAAATAAATAGAAAAAAAGAGGAAAGGAGGGAAACATATTTAATAGTTTTTACGTTTAATAGTAATCCAATTTGCCCGCCACTCTGTCTGATTGCAATCAGCAAGGGTCCCTCGCCTCTGCAATGGTTCTGGGGCAAATGCTGCTGAAATCTAATTGAACAGCATTGTGTTGTGTCTCCGCGAGGCGGTCCACTTCACTGTTTATTGCCGAGCTGACTGAATGTGCACATGTGTCATCTCTCCTTCTCTCGCCAACCCTCTCGTCCTCTATTCTGTGACTTTGTCCAGCCCCGCTAACAGACAGGTTTCTTTGTTGAACTACAAAGCCGCCAGTAAATGCCGTCCAAACCCCTTTTTCAGACCCACTCTATTCAACTTGGAAAATGTCTGGCAAACCTTGGGGGAAATTTGAAAAAGGAGAGTTGTTGTTTTTGAGATCTTTGTGGCTGCAATTAGGAAGTGTAATGAGTCAAAAGGTGATACTCAAACGAGAGAAATGGAGGAAAAGATTAACACATTGTTTTGTTCATTCACACTTCCTGTTCTCTTACATTGCGAAAAAAGAAAGAAGTAGGGCAACAAAACATTTTTACTGCTCACTCCTTTAATCTGTGTAAAGGATTTTTTTTTTCGAAAACACATTTTTCACAAAGAATTGCTGAAAACATGTGGACAGACTGAAGTATGTTGTACTGAATTGTGGAATTAAACAGTTTTCATCATTTTTGTCCACAGGATGTTTGGGGTGTGCCAGAAATCCTGGCTCAATGACGTACTGTTGCCTTACTAAGCATAACCAACACTATAACTTTATAAAAAACTAGATCACATTAATGTGATTTTACACCTGCTATTTCCACAAACTTTTATCGGTGACAACTGGGATTCACAGTTTATCTGCCATTACTGTTAAACGAGGCTGAACCAACTCTCTCCCTCCCCAAACCCCGTCCTCCCTTACTGCCAACATCTGGAGCTATTGCTGGTGGCACATCTCTCTTCCAACCATTTGGGCAGGTTGCTTTTAATAGGGTTGTGATTTCACATGTGACCTGTTTAGTTTGGTTAAAACAAACTCAGGTATGTCTGCAGGCTGGTGCAGTTAATTTGGGCGACTGTAAAAGCTGTCAGTCAAACCCTGGTGCAGACCGAACAACCCAACCAACCAATATTTCAAGTTTGGTTGTGTGGTCAATAACGCATTCCACTGTTGTGTAACAAACTTAGAACACATATTCATTATTGCTTTACATGGACTTTAAACGCGACATGCCAAGTTTGACATAAATCATCTCCAGTCTCTTGGTGTCACTCATAATTAGGATTTATGCACATTTCTCTCAAAACATCATGTCTCTTAAATATTTATTACATCAAGAGTTGCTCAGAATATGGAATACGTGAATTATATCTGTATTTATCTGTCGTGGCAAATAACTGTCACATTACAACAAAGTCATTCAATATACCCACCTCAACTGAAATGTCAACCATATCCTGAGGGGTTTTCCCTCTCCAGGGAAATTAACACAGACTCCTATAAATCCAGACATTGTAATTAGACAAAGCTACCACTGACTTCCATAAATCCAGGGGTTATAAGTCTATTTCCTGTCAGGAGAGGGGCACACTTCCTGTAAGAGTGACAGAGGGAGGTCATAAGTTAAGGAGGGAGGTCAGCGGTCTGTTTCGCATCAACACCCATCAGCTTTGTCTCTTTCTCTGGATTTAAGCTACGATCTGGCAGTGCTGCATTCTTCCACTCAATTTTACATCAGTCCCTTAAGCCATCCATTTGATTTTCAGCATTTTCCCCCTCCTCCCCCTCTCCACCGCTCACTCTTCCCTTTTCACTTTCTCACAATAACACACTCTCCCCTCAGTCCCCCAAGGCCAAGACACACCAGAACAGTACCTTACTATCTCACCCATTCAGCCTCCCAAATCAAATTACTATGGACAAAACAGAGTAATAAAAAGTAATGGGTTGTTATACAAGGGGCACACTCTGAAGCCGAACAAGTCCGTCAGCACTTACCCTGAACATTTTGTTTGTTACTTACGTACTTCTCGCTCTGATTAACCAACTGTACAGTTTTGGGCGACTAATGCCCAGGTAAGGACAGGAAGTAAAACTTGTATGTAGTTATTGTAAATCATACACAACAGCATTACTTTACCATACACCAACTAAGTAACATAACATGTAATTGGATTCAATAATAGATATGGATGCGGATAGGACTGGAATGTATTTGTAAAATTCATACTCATTGAAGTCCAGGAACTGGGCTGGTAGTGGCATTATTTTTATATTGAAATGAATGTAACATAACCGTATTACATTACTGATGGAAACCATGTCAAGACTTGGACTTTGTTCAGGACTTGGACTTGATTCAAAACTTGTTCGATTTAAATCGGGACTATAGACTCATTTATGCTGCTTTGATGTACGAAAAGAGATCAATCCATTTCGGACAACGTAACCCTGCTAACCGTGGAACACTGCCCACATACTTCCATGCGTCCTTTACGTTGTCATGATTTCAAGCAGTACATCCACCAGGGGGCGGCGCAAAGTTGCCCCCCCGCCCGAATTCTGTTAGTACTTTTCCATTTTGTCCGATTGGTCCGTATTCGTAAGCTTTCAGAAGACATGCATAAATATGGACAAAGTGAACTCTGAGTACGGACAGAAGGCTCGGAGGAGAGAGATGAGTGACAGCTAAAGCGTTTGAAACTCCAGCAACACTTGTAGCACAGAAAATACCTTTATTGTGAGACTGGAGACATAATTGTATTTGCAATGTTTCTGTTCAGCATCTGGAAAGTAGCAGCACAATCTATGTATGAATGGAGTGAGTTGTTGTCAGCTACTGACACTGAGAACAGTTGTGACACTGCATGTTTTGCTTCGACACTTTCCTTACCGCTTCTTTGTATGAGCATGTTTGTGTACGCTTGAGTGTGTGCGTGTGTGTGTGCGAGAGCAAGAGCAAGTTTCTTGCGTGTGAAGAAGTATAGTAGTATAGAAGTAAAAAAATGTTGGTATACAAATGAAATTCTTTAAAATGCCACTTCATTTTACATTTAATGCACGTCATCCACACAAACAAGAGAAGCGAGACAAAGCGTGATTAATGAGGCTTGTTGAGTGACACCAA